>NW_012103465.1:1239655-1240677 GCF_000951045.1 Mandrillus leucophaeus
ATGAACATAGGAGTGCTAGTATCTCCTTGAGATCCTGATTTCAATTCTTTTGAAGTAATTCCCAGAAGTGGGAATGCTGCATCCTATGATAGTTCCATTTTTAATTCATTGAGGAACATCCACACCGCTTTCCATAGGACAGAACAAATTTGCCTTCTTACCAACAGTGTGCAAAGGTTCTCTTTTCTCCACAACCTTGCTAACACTTATCTGTTGGTTTTTTATAATATCCATTCCAATATGTGGTAGGGTGATAGCACTTTGTGGTCTTGATTTGCATTTCTCTGATTAGTGAAACTGAACAATTTTTCATATTCTTGTTGGCCATTTGCATGTTTTCTTTGAAGAAATATTTATTCAAGATCAAAGTCCTTAGCCCATTTTTATTTGGGTTGTTAGGGTTTCTTTTACTATTAAGTTGCAGGAGTTCCTCATATATTTTGAATATTAACCCTTTATCAGATATATGGTTTGCAAATATTTTCTTCCATTCCACAGTTTGCTTTTTCCTTTTGTTGAATGTTTCCTTTGTTGTGCAGGAGTTTTTTAGTTTGAAGTAGTTCAATTTTTTTACTTTTGTTTTTGTTGCCTGTGCATTTTGTGTTATATCCATGATTCATTATCAAGATCTTTCTCTTACGTTTTTACTAGAACTTTTACAGTTTTGAGTCTTACATAAATGCCTATAATCCATTTTGACTTGATTTATGTTTATGGCATAAGATATGGGTCCAAATTAACTTTTTTGTATGTGTATATCTAGTTTTTCCAACACCATTTGTTAAGAGGCTATCCTTTCTCCATTATGTATTCTTGGAACCCTTGCCAAAGATCAGCTGAACATATATGAGTGAATTTATTTCTGGGCTCTCTGTTTCTGTCCCATTGGTCAATATATCTGTCTTTGTGCCAGTGCCATTCTGTTTTGATTACTGTAGCTTTGTTATATATTCTGATATCAAGGAAGTTTTTTGCCTCTTAGTTTTTCTTTCTCAAAATTAATTTGGCTATTTTGGGTCTTT
>NW_012103465.1:1242247-1267473 GCF_000951045.1 Mandrillus leucophaeus
AAAAAAAAAAAAAACACATCTCTCAGTTTCATTGATTGTTCTATTGTTTTTCTTTATTTCTGCTTTAATATTTTGTTATTTTCTTCCATCTGCTAACTTTGGGTTTAATTTGTCCTTTTTCTAGATCCTTGAGGAATAAAATTAGGTTCTGTATTTGAAATCTTTCTCCTTTTTAATGTAAGTGTTTATCTCAATGAATTGCCCTATAAGTACTTCTTTCGCTGAATCCCATAAATTTTGGTATGTTCCGTTTTCATTTTTATTTCTCTAGAGATATCTTCTAATTTCCTTTTTTATTTCTTCTTTGGACCAAGTGGTTAAGAGTGTATTGTTGAGTTTCCACATCATTGTGAATTTTACACTATTCCTTCTGCTATTGATTTCCAGCTTCATTCCATTGTGGCCAGAAAAAACTTTGTATGACATCATTCTTCTTAAACTTGTTAAGACTTGTTCTTGTGACCTAACATGTGATCTGCAATGGAGGAAGACTGGTATGCAGTTGAGGAGAATGTGTATTCTGCTGCTGTTGGGCGAAATGTTCTGTAAATGTCTGTTAGGTCCATTTGGCTTATGGTATTATTCAACTTCTTTGTTTTCCTACTGATTTGGATGTTCTGTCCACTGTTGAAAATAGGGTGTTAATGTCCCCTACTATTATTTTGTTGCTTTCTATTTTTCCCTTCAGATCTGTCCATTTTTAAGTATATATTTAGGTGCTTTGATGTTGGGTACATATACATTTGTGATTGTGTTTTCCTGATAGATTGACCTTTAATCATTATAAAATTCCTGGTCGCTGTGACACTTTTTGACAAAGTCTATTCTCTCCAATATAATGTAGATGCTTCAGCTCTCTTTTTGCTACCATTTGTATAAAATATCTTTTTCTGTCCCTTCACTTACAGTCTATATGTGTTCTTAAATCGAAAGTTAACTTCTTATAGACAGTAGTTGAGTCTTATTTTCTTTCAACCACTCTGTATCTTTTTATTGGGGAGTTTAATCCATTCATATTTAAAATAATTATTGACAGAGCAAGATTTACTAATACCATTTCGTTAACTGCTTTCTGTTAGTCATGTAGGTTTTAAAAATCATTTCCTCTCTTGCTGTCTTCCTCTGTGTTTTGATGATATTTTGCATTGATATATCAGCTTTTATTCCTTTTTCTTTTTCTTTTGTTTAACTCCTATGGATATTTGTGTGTGTGGTACATAGAATTAACCACCATAGGTACCAAGGTACTCAATCATGTCACTTCTCCAGTTGGTCATTTTAGATGACTAGTTATATTAATTAACATCTCAAGGTGGGGAGAAAAAATAGTCCTGAATGTAGGTTAAAACATTTGATAAAGACATAAGTAAAGGGAGACAGAGATTTTCTTATAACGACTCCATAAAGGAGGCAAGCACAATCCTCTGGGCCTGTTCTCTGAATTTAAGAATCTCCAACTGACTGAGACCAGCTCAAATGCGTGTGTCTGTATTCTCTTTGCCTGACTCTGATTTTTTTTTTTTTATGAAAAATCTGTGATTCAAAAATTTTTGAGGTTATATTTGGAAAGTTCTTATTATTGGTGGCTCTATTTCACAGGTGAATCATCAGCTACAACTGGCATGGGGATGGTGATGTTTGACACAATTTGTGACATTTGTACCACATGCTATTTCCCAGATCCTGTTCATAGGCAAACAAAACAAAACAAAACAAAAACAAACAAACAAACAAAAAAAACCCACCACCACCACCAACAACAACAACAAAAAAACACAGAACACCAAATCCTAGGTTAGGCTAGGATTTGTAGCCATGTCATCCACGTTAGACTGACTGCATAGATTAGCTGACTGACTGGGATAAGAATTAGTAATAGGAAGAAATAAAGCATGACTTGTATCACTTAATCATATAAACAGACTCTCCTTTTAGCTCTGCCACTTGACTGAGTACTCTGGGAAAGATATTTCTCTGTAAAACTAGTTTTCTCTCGGAAAAGCAGGGATATCGCTTGTGCTTTCTCCCCTCATAGGATTTGCACAAACCTGCTACCGGAGGAAATCATACAGATACTCAAGCAATACTGTTATATGAAAGTCAAAGACTTCAGAAAACTTTGCCTGATGGTGGCTTTTCAAATATAAATTTATGGACCATTTCAGATATTGATAGCCACAACAAACTTATTAACGTTGGAGAGCCACATTGAAAACTCCTCATTTCAAGAGAATATTTACTAAAATTATTCTAGTCCCACTTACCCTAATTTGGAATTGGAAACACGAAACATGGAAATTCACACATTCTTACAGATTAACAAACTGACTACTTTAATTAATTCTTCTTTACTGGATACATGACAAAAATTTCCTTGATGTATATTCTATCTCAGAACATATGAATAGGTTGCTATAGGTTTTACAAGCTAAATAAATCCTCAATATTATGAAAGTCTGAAATCAGATCTTTGTTAATAGATTAAAATTGTTATCTTAAAAAACAGTGAGCTGTGCACATTAGTTATACAATACTATAATTGCATTTTATTCTCTTAAATAAATCTTCACTCAAAATCAAATGTTGTCCAAATAAATACACCTATTCCTTTAACTCAAAACAATTACCAAATTTTCTCATTAAGTAGCTAATTAGAAAAACCTTAAGGGATATGGCATATCTCTTATTGCTATGGCACATTGCTGATTATATGGCCATTTGTATAATGTCGGAAAATCAGACAAACAGAATATTAGTACATCAATATAGATTGTTACAAGAATATTTGAAGAAGAAAAAAAAAACTCGTGTCTCCAAAGCACATTCTTACACAGTTTAAAAATAGACAAAGACATTACTAGCAACTGAACCCACTCAGCAACTGCAGGAAAAGGAAAAGAAAACAATGATTTTATTGCAACCATTTTTTTAAGTGGGGAGTACAAACATCATTTTTGTTCAATAGCAAAAGCTTGGGATTTTAGTATATTGGGCTTCATTATCAGTGATTATTATCTGATCATTAATTATTATTATTTTTTAACAATAATTGCATCAATCTCCTCTATCATCCTCCTAAAGCCATCTGACATTCTTCTTTTTTTATTATTATACTTTAAGTTCTGGGATACATGTGCAGAATATACAGGTTTGTTACATAGGTATACACGTGCCATGGTGGTTTGCTGCACCCATCAACCTGTCATCCACATTAGGTATTTCTCCTAATGTTATCCCTCCCCTAGCCCTGACCCCCCAACATCCCCCTCTATGTGATGTTCCCCTCCCTGTGTCCATGTGTTCTCATTGTTCAGCTCCTACTTATGAGTGAGAACACGCAGTGTTTGGTTTTCTGTTCCTGTGTTAGTTTGCTGAGAATGATGGTTTCTGGCTTCATCCATATCCCTGAAAAGGACATGAACTCATCCTTTATTGCGCAAGACAGTGTGGCAATTCCTCAAGGATCTAGAAACAGAGATATCATTTGACCCAGCAATCCCATTACTGGCTACCTACTCAAAGGATTATATATAATTCTGCTATAAAGACACATGCACATATATGTTTATTGCAGCACTATTCACAATAGCAAAGACTTGGAACCAACCCAAATGTCTATTAATGTTAGACTGAATAAAGAAAATGTGGCACATATACACCATGAAATACTATGCAGCCATCTGACATTCTTATTCATAGTAAGTCACTATTCATAGTAAGTCACAATTAATTTTACCTTGGGAATTGTTTCTAGAATTTTCTAACACTGCTGAAATCACCGAATATATTCAGCATGTCACAAACCAGAAATGAGAATTCTTAGGTGATCAGAAAAATATCAAAGTTCATGATGAATTTGCTCCATCATGGGCAAGTTACATGGTGCAATTAAATAAAATGTATAGCACATTTCAAAGGAGCAATTATTCAGCCACATAATTCTTGGGTAATCTTGAGATGATCCCTCTACCTTCAACAATTAAAATGCTAGGGGTGTCAGCAACTTTGTATGTATTTCCAGTTGTTATTTGATAAAACAGTTATATGAATTTTACAAATCAAAATCCTACTTGACGGAGCCACAGAAATACAGTTTAGTAGAATTCTCTACAAAATAAATTGAACTATGAAGTAAGAGGAACTTAGTGAGCACCTACAGTATAAAAAGCAAAGAAAAATGAAAACAAAATAAATCAGACATAAATCAGATGGGCACCTCAGTGTGTGCCATGAAAAGGTCTGAGAAGCCCTCTAGAAAGCATGACAAACTTCCTCTGCTACAACAAAATAATCATTACATTCTCTCTGTGAGGATAAGAAGAGAACAACAACTGTGCTAGGCCTACAAAATTATTCTGCAGCATAAGAAAAACATATTAAGTAATAGTAAGGATCTGAAATAAAAATCACCTTTCTAAAACAACTGTATGGCAAGACATAAATTTTAATTGTATACTTCAAGTTCTCAGTAAGATAAAAGGAGACACTGTCCTTTTAAGGTAAAATATTACAAGAGGAGTACAGGCTAAGATAAAGCTAACCTTTATGAAAATTACAAATATGGTAATTAAAAACTATAATTGGTGTAACCTTAAATTACTTTGAAATTTATTTTGCTATATGGTAAAAAGTAATATCTCACTTTTTTATCCTTGAAAATTTTGCTATATAATATTTTCTCCAGCTGATAATCACAGCAATTTTATCATATACTAAATATTTTAAACACTAAATTCTCTTCCTGGACTATTTATGGAATCACAAACTTACTGTCCAAATTTGCACCAGTACAAAACAATTTTAATTTGAATAGTTTTATACACAGTAAAACTGGTAAAGACAAGTCTCCCCTAAATTTTCTCCTTTTAAAAACATATTTTAAAATTATTCTTGAAATCATTTCATTGAATTAAACTTCCAACAAATTCAATTGAGATTTTTATTGAAATCGTATTAAGCAAATTTATTAATTCTGAAACTCAAGAATGAATATTAATTCTGAAACACATAAATGAAAAAAGAATCCAAAATAAAAGACACAAGAATATTAATGATGATTATTTTCAAGTAATGGAATTTTGGGTCATTCCAAATTTCTTCTTGACACCTTTTTGTGTTTTTCATACCTTCTACAACAGACAATTATTACTATTATAATCAAGGATTGCTTACCTATAATAGTATAGTAAATCATAGATTCAACATTGCAGAGAATTGAATCATAGAAATATCAAACTTATTTCTAAGGTGCTTCTAGAACCCAGGTGAAAATGATAGAGTTCATGATAATTAATGATGAGATGTGTGGGGACAGGAAAATATTATATTAATTTTCTTTTATTTCATAGGAGTCAAATGTTATTATATTTTCTTTATCTTTAATCATTATGTAAATGCAGATTTAAGAATACATTTAAACATTTGAAGTATGATATGTTAGGAAAAAATCAGGATGCCTAATTTTCCAAATATTTGAGGATGAAATAATATTAATGAACTCTACCATGTATTGACTGCATATCATGTCCTATTTAATCCTCAGTCCACTCCATGAGATGGGAACTATTACAACAGTGGTAAAAACAACAGCAAGCCATAAAACTTAGCAGATTTGGGGTTTTAATTCATGATTGTTTGATTCCACAGTGTTTTATCTTAAACTCCATATATACTCCCTTTCACAGTACCATCCCACAATATCTCACAATAACATCCATGGTATGTGAAATTGAATACTTAGGTCTGTTTCTGCGATACCAATTCTCTTCCACTGATGATTCTGTTAATTGTATTTTGGAGGACATTTTACTATCTGCATTAACAACAGTGAATCTTTCCAACGTGCAACACAATATGTTTCTACATTTATCCAAGTTTTTCATGGATTTTTGTAAAGTTGTAAAGTTTCTTCATGTAGATCCCTAGACACTTATGAAGGCTATTCCTAGACATTTTATATTTACAGCAACAACTTAAACAGAACTTATCCCATTACATGTTCTACTATGTTTTTGCTCATCTGTGATCATGTTATTGATTTTTGTATATTTGTTTTGAAAATCTGGTCACTTAGCTAAACTCTCAATAATTCCATTTTTTTCAATTGATTCTCTTTAGTTTTTCTGGCTAGACAATCATATCAGCTATATATTTTATTTCTTCCCTTCTTTCTTATTTTTGATGATTGTTACTGAATTGGTTAGAATTTTCCAGAATAGTAATTGTTTATAGCAGGTGTCTTTGTCCTGGTCCTGACTCAAAGAAAAAGCCAGGACTAATTTTCAGCCAGTTTATTGGCATGCCTACAGGCAAATGAAGAACTACTGTCCTGACACCCCCAAGAAGCCCCCAGACTCCCACCAAAAATGTCAATGCCTGGCACAGCAGGGAACTTTAAAGAATTCTGCTTCAGCACAAAGGCTCCTGGCCATCCTGATAGATGGTGCCTACACTGTGCTTAGCAGTGGTTAAAGCTTCTCAGATTTCATAGTAAGGAAACAGGCTGTTAGGTGAAGGTATGTAGCTGTAAACATTAAGAAAGAATTCTTTTCTTCCCTAGTTTAATAGCAGAAAAAAAGTAGTTCGAATATTTTTTGATACAATGCCGCACAGTTATTTAGAATGGCATTTAGAGAAGTTATGTTTTAGCATACAGAAATGCTATGATATGATAAATTTTTTAAAATCACAGATTTTATGTACATTTGAAAAAATATTTTTTAAATGCTTGAAACAAAGAGACTTAGAAACACAAAGTATTAGTGATGATTGTCTTAGGGGATGGTTTTGGCTTTGTCTGCCTTCCAACTTTTTGTAGTTTCAAGTTTCCTTTACATAATGAGTCTGCAGTGCTTCTATACCAAGAAAAACCAAATGACTTTATGCTGAGAAATGAATGTAGTTCAGTGCTCTCAAAAATGTTGACACAATTTGTATATATGTAAATTAAATAAAATATGAGAAACATGTGGGGGAAAAAAAGTACAAGAAATCAGTATACACTGAAGCATAGACATGCAGCAGAATACACAGTACTAGAAATTATTCATTTATTATTTACATCCCTACATAGTTCTGATAAAGATTTCAGGTTGTTTACAAGATTTGATGAGGTCAAAAAAGGGAAAACTTCTGACAAATCTCCTTGGAGAGTACAGGTGAACTTGGCATACATCGGTCACAATGCTTTAATATTGTGCTATTTTAGTATATCCCTGTGCATACCAGTCACTCTTACAACTGCATAGAGTTCTGAATCAAAGCAATGTTAAATACATACTGACAGTATTCTGAAAGCACTAACTGTGCTAAGCCATAAAATCAAACCAGCACTGATACTTGACATCATTTGAACCCACCTATTCATTTTACTTCCTTGTTAGAAGAGCTGAAAAACAATGTCTAATGAATCCTTTTCTTTCACTGTTTGTCTGTAAGCGCTCACTGAAAGAAATAAAGACTTCAGGCTTAGAGCCGCTTTCAGGTGTAACAAAGAAAATAACTGGAGTATTCTCTACTGCAGAATCACAAAACGTAATTGAAAGACAGCAGTGGCCATGCATTCGGTAGTTAAGGGGCTATGAACCAAGCTACCCTCCACTTTGTGGAGATGAATGCATTAGCAATAAAACATGCAGTGCCAGCTCTCAACCGAAAGCTCCAACAAGATAATAGTCAAACTTTACCTGGTGTCCATGACATATAATTGGATCTGAGTGTGAATTAATCTAATAAAAGTCTTATATTCTCATTATAATTTAAATTAGCACAAAAATTGGGTATGTTACACTATGACAGTGCACTTCTGCCTAAATAACATATTGCCAGACATCTTTGTAATTACTACAAACAACCACCAAGAAGTGAGCCAAATAAGTTTACTAAGCAACAGCAATTAGCTTGTGAGATTTTGGTTATTACCTGTGTAAGCGTCAATTTGCTCAACTCTAATCATGAAATGATGATGATGATGATGATGATGACACTTTTCTCATAAGGTTGTTGTACAGTTTAAGTGAAATAAAATGACCTACATGTAGTGCTTAGCATAATACCAATATGTGGTTTTGTAATCACTGCATAAACTTGTGCTGGTCTGTGACCCTCTAGTGGAGCATTTCATTTCTCTCTTTAATGCAGAAAATGTTCTAAACAAACTACTACAATGCCAACCAGTATATTTCATAACAAGCAGAGAGCAAGCCTAAATCCAGCAATCCCACGAAACCATTTTAAATTACTAGCAAATGGCCAAGGGACCAACCCAGGCAAATAGAGATGATAGCAGAACCCAGAGGTGCTGCTCCTTAACAACCAGCTTGAACATTCAGCCAGGATAATGTGCTTAAAATGAATGGAGGTCAAGTGAGTAACACAATTTCTTAAATGCTAATAGGAAAATGGGAAGTGAATGTGTGAAATTGTCAGACTTGACAGGCTGCATAATGTTTCCAAATCCTTGCTGGGAAGTACAGCCATATCAAGGGTATTGCTTTATCAAATGATTCTTAGAAAAGTAAATTCATACCTCATGCAGCTGTGTCCGACTAACTGAAAATGTGTACTAAAGAGTTGAAAGGCCTCTTTTCTGACAATCCTCTTGAAAAGGTTCTGATAACTTCATAAAACCAGCACCTCTACCCAGTGGAAACCTGGCCCACTAATAGTCCCAGTGAAAGACTTTTAACTAGAACATCAGGTAAATTGATGAATTAGGGCTCCTGATTTTTGTTTGCCAAGATGTTATGCCTTGATGAAACCCGTAGCAACTCTGAGTGCTGGAAACTGTGAATTTCCATAAATAACCTCATTTTAATTTCGCACTTCTTATAACTTTCAGATCAAAAACCTAGACTCTGCTAGGTCTTCTGTGTGGTTCATCTGTTAGTTCCCGTGAATCAATCTATACTCATCAAATCGTCTCTCTTCACAATAAAGCAGTAAGTTGACTAATACATTTGAAAATTCACAGAATGTTAGAGCTAAAAAGGTCCTTAAAATTTTCAGTCTGAAACCCTCATTACCTAAATTTTTTAAAATATAGTAGTACAGACTGGTTAAGGCACTTGATCAAACTTGCACAGCAGATTAATTTCAAAACGAATAAGTGACACTAGCAATGAGCATTTTGATGCTTTTTGAATATCCGTGGTTTTCAAATAACTTTTAAAGCAGAAATTTGTATCATTTTAAAATAAAATCCTATACAGAACTCCAACACATATATTGATTGGTGCAAAAACAATTGCAGTTTTTGTCATTGAAAGTAAAGGTGAAAACTGAAATTACTTTTGCACCAACCTAATAATAATCAGAGATGCCTGCTAAAGGCCAGAGTAGGAATTGGCTAACCTAGCTTCTCCTTGCCCCTCTTCTCACTTATTGTCCCTCCCAAACCCTTTCCCAATTCTGTCATAGATAACTCCTCTGCAAAACCTTGGGATCTGATGGAGCGAACTCTGAAAACCTTCGTGCATATCATCATGGTCATTCTACCATTTCTGCTAAAATACTGGAGCTCGTTGTCTGTATCTTCACTACTGGGTTATATCACTATTGGGGATTATCCTCTGTGCTCACTGGACACATCCCTAGAGCCAGAGGCTCCTAGATTCCTATCCCCCATTCCTCTTCCTTTCCACCTGCTCCTGTTCCTGCATGTATGTGACTTAATTATTTCTCCTGCTGTTTCCTCTGCGTTTAGGCTATAGCCATGGATAACTTTCTTAACTGTTTTGGATGCCTGAGCATCTATTTTATTCTAAAATATATCAAAGCAAAGAAAAACAGATTTTCTGGTTCAAAATGTCAATACTGTTTTACAGTTGGCCCCTTCTTAACTTGGCAGTCTGTTGAAAGAAAAAAAAATGGAAATGTTCTTTCCTGGGATTTCATCATTCTGACAGTGATCTGAGTGAACTTATTCTCCAGGGGCTTGAGAAGCCCAGCGTCACCAGTATGCATAGTCAAAACCAACATGTATCATTACTTTAGGCTTCAGGAAAATCATGGGCTTGAAAAACCAGTTCAGGGCATTCCAACTGAAAGCAATAGATAAAAAAGAGTATTCTCAATTTCTAATTGCCTTTATTTTTACATATACTACAAGCTCAATGAAATTCTTTTCATACTATAGTATTTATACAACATAAATAATAATTTCTATTCCCTAGAATACCTTATTTCCCCTCTTCACTCAATGTTTCCTGTTGGCGTTTGGGAAAGAACAGTTTTTGCCATGTGTAGATTATCCTGTACATCAAAAGATATTCAGCATCACTGGCCTCCACTCACCAAAGGCCAATAATGCCACTCTCCAACCATTTTGTGGCAAGCAAAAATGCCCCTGTATATTCTAAACACCTCCTAGGAGTATAGAACCATCCCTGATTGAAAACCAATCCCTAATCATCACCTAGTCCATTATTTCTTTCGTGCTTTTCCCTAGGCCAGGCCAAGTACCCCTTGTCCTGTTCCCATAACACCTTTGCATTTCTTTGGCACTGTCCTTAATAAAGGTTTTTAGGAATATCCATTTATGCATCTGTTCCCATTGCCCTCCACCCCATCTATGAATATTTATATTTCATATCATATTTTGAATATCATATTTCGATGAGCCTTTGTATCCTATTAAATGCTCAGTTAATGTTCAGCAAATAAAATGAATAAAACAAAGATATATACCAGAGATTCTAGTCTATGCTAAAGAAAAAAGGGGGAATATTTTTGAATTGTGCAAAATTTTGGTGCTTCCATCATTTCAACTCCCTGAAACTAGCCCCAAATTGGTAATTTTGGAAAAACTTTGTGGAGGCATTTGTCTTTTTTGGAAGAACTCATATTATTAGTTTCTAACTGCTATTGAACCTCTTTACTGTCATCATTAATAAGAAAAAATCTGATTCCACCACCAATAACAAATCCATTCCAAATAATTATACTAACCCTATGAAGATTTTGGTACAGTTTTAAAACCTCTGTGTGTAAAGGATTTTTTTTTTCTATTTATTACCCCTATGTAAAAGCATGAGGATGCAGTAGGTTAGCATAGTCAAACTAGTTGCAAAAAATGAAATAAAAACCCATATTTTACCTTAAGGGAATTTCAGGTACCAACACCAGATAAAAGGAGTATAACAATACATTAGAAGGCTTCATCAGGGTGTGTGAATTATAAGAGACACACCTAAAACATAAAGACCCAGAAAAGCACCCACGGACCCCTTATTGTATGAAGTTTCCACATGCTTCAATTTATTAAACTTTCACTATTTAATCCCCAAGAAGGGATACTATTATTGTTTCCATTTAACAGATCAGGAAAGTAAGGTTCCCAGAGGTTAAGTAATCTCCCCAGAGTCACAAAACACATAAGTGGCAGAATCAAGATTTAAGCTTGGATCTGTCTGACACATCCACGCTCTAAAACACCATGCTCAACATTTACCCGCACATAGAGGGCTAGACTCTTTCAGCTAAATTAAAGGCACTTAAACATAAGCTACTATATACTATTATTGCTACAAAGTCACACATTACACGGTCTTCTTGTGTTACTGCTCCCACATCATGGCTGTTTTCCTAAGGGGAAATGGTTTATGGGTTTTTTGATACCTATAATGTACAGGTGGTATGGTTTACAGTAAAATTTTAGTTAATCCTTATAATAAAGATTCCTGTGTTTTCAGATAAAGAAACTGAGATTCCAAGGTTAAGTCATCTGCCAAATATTATCTTTTTCTGAGGTCACACAACTAAGGAAGACTCCAACTGGGATTTTACAAAAGTTAAGACCCACTATTCCATTGTGCTGCCTATATAATATTTTAAAATAAAAACAATTGGAAGAGACTGAGTTTTCTAAGATGTATAGAAATATTGGCTCAGGCAGTATTTCCAAGATACCAAAACTTTAATTAAAATAGCTAATCCTGTTAGGGCAATCACTTAGGCTGGTAATCAAACCAAATGATAAAAATATTTCCAAAGAAAAAGAGAGAGGGAGATTTCCACTAAATTAATTAATTAATTAATTTTTTAAATTTATTTTTCTTTATTTATCTTTTTTACAGAATTAAGAAATAATTTAGAAGGGATTTTTTTGACCAATATTCCTCATCTTCAAACAAATTCTGGTCCATTGGCCAATACTCAGGAAAAATTTCATGATTAATAATTATATTGAATTATGCAAATAGAGCTGTAGTTCTCATCTGACTGCATTTTGTGCTTTATAACAGTCTTTTCTAATCAGTAAAGATTAGTGACAATATGTTTTGTATAAGTAATTATAAAACTGCCATGGTATTTAGTACACTTCATTATATTTTCAAGCATCAGACTCTCAGGTTATTAAATTAGACATGCTACCACTGGGAAATCTGGCAATTTTTCCTAATTAACAATGACAAAGGGAGATAAAAGGAAATATTGTTTCATGGTCCAAATGTACTTAGAAGGTAGGATCTTCTAAGAGGCACCGCGTTCAGCAATACTCGTGAAACACATACACACATCAGGCTCCACTTTCACTAAATAGCATAAAGGAGGCACTCAATAAAAAAGCAGTGCTAGATGAAATCTCTCTTTTCCCCCTATTTGTGCTTTGGATGCTATTTCAACACAATTAGAATCAAAATGATCATTTAAGGAAATGTTACAAGTTACATGTGGTCACCAATGAAATCAATATGGCCTCTCAAATAACAGTTCCAACGGAACAAATTATGCATAATTTTTACCTTCACAACTCAATGATGCTTGAAATGAAATCCCTTTATACCCTTTATGCATGTATGTCTTAGTAGTTAATGACTTGAAAAGGGGGGTGGTTATCAGCGAGATTTCTGCTACTGCATGTCCACCTCAACTTAAGGGGTCAAGAAGAGGTGCTGAATAAATGTATTTAGGTGCTCAAAGCACACTGTTTCTTAGCCTACAGAAAAATGCTACCTATTGGGTCCTCATGCTCTTACATAGGGGTAATAAATGGAAAAACGAATATAATCCTTTATATACAAAGGTCTTAAAACTGTATCAGAATCTTCATAAGTCTCAAAATCATAGTTTCAAAGAAAAAATTAGAGAAAAAAATTCTCAATTTCCCATCTCTCTCTCCTTTCCAATATAGAATGTTTTTCCTGGGATATTACCAAAGTAAATATGGGCAAGATTAGATACAAGGAAGTATTTACACTAAGTCATGAAAATTAAGTCATGGATACATATATATGTATACAGACACACACAAATATATTTATGTACATACTTTTTCTAGAATAATAATGATGGCTAACAATTACCATAGTGCTATGTGCTAGAAACTGTTCTAAATGCTTTTCTGCTAACTCATATAATCCTCATCAGGTAGGTACTAATACGATCCTCGTTTTGCAAATGAGAAAATGGAGGCAAAGAGACTTTCCCAAGGACGTAAGTGCTGGAGTTAGGATATAAACACAGGCAGTCTGGTCCCAGGGTCTGCACACTTAAAGGCAAGAGCTGCTTAGCATAGCCCAAACACTGCATGTGCTAATACCTGCTACTCTCCAACTTCTTCAATATGCTCATCTTTGCTCTTCACTCCTAATCACACGGACTTCTTTTAGTCTATCCTATTCCCCATGCCAGTTGCAGGGCCGTTGAATATACTGTGCACTCTATCTGGATCACTCTGTTTGCTCCTATTCAATTTCAGCTTCTTTGTCACTTTCCCAGAAGCAGCCTTCCCTGACCTCCCTAATTACCTGCTGCCATGATTAGAGCTTCCGGCAGCACCATCAGCACCATACAGTCCTCCTTCAAAGATTATGATTATACTTGTCTGTATAACCATGTGATTGACATCACTTTCCCCTACTAAATAATCAGCTCTATGATGGCAGGAACTGGGTCCACTTCTGTTCATCCCCAGTGTTTCTGCCAGTGCCCCATACAGTATGTATTGAATGACTGTAAGGGGAAATAATAAATAGACTGCTATCATAGCCTCTGAGCAGGTGTATCTTTCAGATGTGTTTTTCTGAGTTTGAAAAATAAAAATTACTCATGCATAAAAGACAAGTAAAAGGAGAGGGTATATATCAAAGAATAGAGGTTAGAGAAGGATAGACCATGGGCCTCATTCATCTGTTTAGCTAACAATCACTAAGCACCTTCCTGTTAAGTATCAAGTAACAGAGATTGATAAGGACAGTTCTAGAAGGGAATAATTTGTGATGAGTAGTTAAACAATTGCAATATAATTTAAGGGCAACATATAGAGGGAAGAAGATGGAGCATCAACTCAACATGGGCTAGTTAGGAATGTTTCCAGTGACAAACAGATCTCTAGCTAGGTCTAGGAGGAAGCAAATGTATTTTTCAGGCTGGCTGGAAAGAATTAGATACAATCTTATGTTCAAAGTTATAGACACATGGGAGAACTCAGTGTTCAAGTGACCACAAAGGGTTTGGAAATGCAATAGTGTATGGTAAAGTTGGGAATGAGTGGGAGAGGAGGTGGCTAAGCATTGGCCACATCTGGGGGTAATTTTATACCATGCACAATAGTCCTGACTCCGTGCATGATCAATGAGAAAAGTTTGAATAGTTAGTTATAAATGTATGACACACTTAATATAAAATGGCACAGATTATTACTCTATGCCTAAATGTTTCTTATCTGAACTTTATAGATTCTTCATGCCTTCGCCATCCTGGCCATATTTGCCAAGGCTTTTCGTTATCTCTACATTGCGGCCCTCTGGGTTTCTTTAACTTCCATGGCTTCAGGGATCCCCTCCATTGAGCTGATTCTGCAGACACCATGTTTAACCCCGCACACTTTCTCAGTTTTATTCCCACAGTTTTTACTTTCATCTGGGCATTTTAACTTGGTTTTTGGCTCCCTTTGTCCTGACCATTCAGTAGCTCCCCATCATGACTTCTCTGTATGTATTAATATAATTTCTTTCATGATTGGGGCCTCAAACTCACACTTCCTCTCTTGCTGGGCAAGTGAAAAAGTTATATTTATGTATATTAGAGGAACCTTGCTGGTAGCAATGTAGAAATTATATTTAGGTGGGAACTGGGGTGGGTACTAGAAAGGCCACTGAAGCCTTCCATGTATCTCCCCTCACCCTGACAGAGCTCTTCAAATATTTAAAAAGAACTACACTCTGGGAGAGAGGACCTTAGGTCCTGAATGTGGGTAAGGCTTCCACATACAGCTGTGTAGGTTTGACTACACACATAGGTTCCCAGCAAGGGGTTTATCAGGAGCTGAAACCCAGGCCATGCTCTTGTTTATCAAATCTTTTGTATCTGTACAGAGAGAAGTATGTTTTTCTAACTCAATAATAACAGTCCTATATTTAGAAGTCTAACAGAGCAAACAAAGTTTAAGGTAACTCTGGAATCACACAGCAGAGATGCAGGAGGAAAAAGAAGAAACATCATTCCACTTAGACAACTTAAGTTGTCTGTATCTTACACAATTGGAGCAGAGGTCTCAGCTGATTGACTGCTCCATATCCACATCCAAGTGAAGCTTGACAACCAACACACCCTGCCCTCTTACACAGAGCTTAAAACCAGGCTTCTTCTCACTGAAGAGTAAAACGTGTTAGGGAAGCAGATACAAATGCAATGCTAGTGGAAACTCAGGCCAGTTTATAGAATTAATCACCACGCAATTGCATAAGAAACTTCTGTCAACCCTGTACAATATCAATCTGGTCTTTAAAATAATCTGCTAAGGATCATTTCTTCAAGGAAAACCAATGACATGAAAGAGAATAAC
Source organism: Mandrillus leucophaeus (assembly GCF_000951045.1). Taxonomy (NCBI): domain Eukaryota; kingdom Metazoa; phylum Chordata; class Mammalia; order Primates; family Cercopithecidae; genus Mandrillus; species Mandrillus leucophaeus. The sequence continues at coordinate 1,258,035 of NW_012103465.1, forward strand.
CAAGAGAAATGATCAGATATTGACATCAGAAAAAATAGAAATAATTTACTAAACAAGAAAGATTATTTTAGAAGTTTTGATATCTTTGATAGAGAGATTTAAATGGATACTGCATCAAATGTTTGAATCTAGTTTGTGGGTTTAGGGTTCACTATACCCACCATTCAACATTTTTCTGTGTCCAAATGTTTTTTAAAAGTTAGGTGTAATGCTACTATAATCAAAAGAGGGTAGTATTTGCAAAAGAACAGACCAAAAGATCAATGGAACAGAATACAGAGCCCAGAAATGCAAAGCTTGGTCAACTAAGCTTTGAAAACGAGTAAAGTCAATACAGTGGAAAAAAGATACTCTTTTCATAAAGCAGCACTAGAATCACAGGACATCCATATGAAAAAAAAAAAAGAATCTAGACATAAACTTTACACCCTTTGCAAAATTAACTCAGAATGAATCGCAGATCTATATCTAAAACTACAACCCCTCAAAGACAACATAAGAGAAAATTCAGATGATCCTGCATTGGCTGATGACTTTTTAGATGCCATGCCAAAAGCACAACCCATGAAGCAATTCATAAGCTGGACTTCATTAAAATTAAGTATTTCTGCTCTTTAAGAGACACTGTTAAGATAATGAAAAAATAAAACAGACTGAGAGAAAATATTTGCCAAAAAATTTTGTCTGATAAAGGATTGTTATCCAAAATATACAAAGAACTCTTAAAACTCAACAATAGGAAAACAACCCAATTTAAAAATGACTAAAAGACCTTAACAGACACCTCACCAAAGTATACAGATAGTAAAAAAGCATATGAAAAGATGTCCAACATCATCTCATTAGAGAAACATGACTGAGAATAACAATGAGATAAACCACTACAAGCCTACCAGAAAATGACCAAAATCCAGAACACTGACAACACCAAATGCTGATGAGGATGGTGAGCAACAGTTACTCTCATCCATTTTTGGTGGGAATGCTAATTAGCCCAACCACTTTGGAAAGTGGTCTGGCAGATTTTTATAAAAACCAAACATACTCTCACCATATAATCCAGGAGTCACACTTCTTGGTGTTCACCCAATGAAGTTGAAAACTTAGGTCCACACAAAAACATGCATACACATGTTTAAAGCAGCTTTATTCAAAATTGTCCAAACGTTAAGTCAACCAAAATGTTCTTCAGTAGGTCAATGGATAAAATAGACTCTGGTACATCAGACAATAAAATATTATTCAGCACTAAAAAGAAGCAAGCTGTCAAGTCATGAAATGACATAGAGGGAAATTGAATGCATTATTACTAAGTGAAAAGAAGCTGATCTGAAAAGGCTACATACTATATGATTGTAACTATATAACGATCTAGAAAAGGCAAAACTTTGGAGACAGTAAAAAGTTCAGTGGTTGTTAGGGGTTAGGGGAAGGGGAAGGATGAATACGCAGGGCACAGAGGATTTTTAGGGCAGTGAAACTACTCCGTATTACTATAATGTTGGATTCATGTCATTACGAATTTGTCCAAATCTATAGAATGTCCAACACCAAGAGTGAATCCTAACTTAAACTATGGACTTTGGATGATAGTGATGTGTCAGTGTATATTCATCAAATGTGACAAATGACCCCCTCTTGTGGGCGATGCTGATAAGGAGGGGAGCTATGCGTGTGTAGGCACAGGAATATATGGGAAGTCTCCATACCTTCTACTCAATTTTCCTGTGAACCTAAAACTGATCTAAAAAATAAAGTTTGTTTGTTTATTTGTTTATTGAGATGGAATCTTGCTCTGTCGCCCAGGCTGGAGTTCAATAGCACGATCTCGGCTCACTGCAACCTCTGCCTCCTGAGTTTAAGCAGTTCTCCTGCCTCAGGCTCCAGAGTAACTGGGATTACAGGCACCCACCATTATGCTTGGCTAATTTTTGTTTGTTTGTTTGTTTGTTTGTTTTTTGTATTTTTAGTAGAGACGGAGTTTTGCCGTGTTGGCTAGGCTGGTCTTGAACTCCTGACTTCAAGTGATTCGCTTGCCTCGGCCTCCCAAAGAGCTGGGATTGTAGGCGTGAGCCACTGCGCCTGGCCAAATAAAGCTTATTTCTAAAAAGTTAACAGACAAAAGGAAACTTCTTCTATAAAAACAAAGACAAGGATAAGCTATTATAACTGAGGATGCAAAACAAACAAATAAAACTCTGAAATCAAATGGTGTGATTTTTACAATGAAAAAGTCTAAAAACCAAATGAATGAAAGGGCCAGCAAATGCTGGTGAAGAAAAAATTTTAAAACAACAATAACAAAAGATTCAGACTCATTATGAGGTTTCAGAATACCAAGTATAGAAACAAAGTAAAACCACTAAAAAGAAAAAATGATTACCTATTAAAAATGATATCAAACCGGGGACAAACTTCTCAACACACACTAAACACTAGGAGACTACAGAGAAACACATTCAAGTGTCTCAGGGAAAATCATCTCGAAGCCAGAATTAGATAGCCAGCACAGATAGAAATTAATTTCAGGGCAAAATAAAGACAGCATGGATCATGCAAGATTCAAAGAATTTACCTCCCACATCCCTAGTACAAGACACAACGACAGTAAGAATGATTTAGAAGTGGAAAGAAGGATCAAAAGAAATTAAAGAGAAACAAGGAACCCTTGACATTGGGACATTATCCCTTGATTAGCGAGGGCTTAGAGATGTGAAATTACATCTTTTTTTAAATTTTAAAAAATAAATCCTAAGCAATACTTGGTTTTGTTTTCAGCACAAGTTAGATCATCATAACAGTAAGCTATGTTATTGAACTTAGAGACAAAACAAGGGATACTAACAGCTATGGAGCAAGGTATAAATGGTCAAAACATCGAAAACATGAACAAAATATGTGCTTAAGAAAATCAATAGATGAAGGAAATAAGGTGAAAGTTAAAATGCTCTCACTTCTCATTCTGCCATAGCTACAGCCAATACTTTGAACCCAAACTGCATAACAAAGAAAAGTATATCATTTGAAGTTGTAAACTTTTAAAGGTAGCTCCACATCAGGCATTGAATTTCAGCAAAGGCAAAAGTGAAGTTTTTAAGATGGTAGAGCCTTAAACATAGTCCACTTAAAAAATTCCTATTTAAAATGGACATATTGTAAAATTATCTTACATAAGGTGACAATAAATGTTCCTTTTAAAATATTTTCTCTTTTCATACTTTTTTTTTTTTTAATCCCAGGAAGCCTCAATACAGTAGCAGGTGTATTTTACATAAATGACCAAAATGTAACAATATAAGTATGCCTCACATCTTGATCTCCATCTGTTTCCTTGTTAGAAAATTAAACAGTCTTAGAGCAGATAATCCTTTCACAAATTATTCTTTCAGATGGTCTCTGTGTGTGGCATATTCATTTGAGCCTTACATCTCTTAAAGTTAGAAAGACCTCTTTGGGCTCTGCTCTTGGGACATCACTGTTTTTCCAACACAAACTCCATCTTTATATTGTGCCAGCTGACTATGAAATTCACTAGACTACAGTGAAGTCTGGCCTTCATGAGGAGTTCAGGAGTTAACCGCTACTGAAAAAAAAAAATCTGTGGGAGGAAAAGTCTGTCATGGTTAATGATATGATTTATTGCAATTACAGAAAACTACCCTGATTGTTCAAATTGCGGTCTGTGGGCCTCAGCCAGATTAAATGCCAGGCTGTGACTAGCACAGGGGAGGTAATCAAATAATTGCCTTTGCTAAATAACACTGTCCTTAATTCACCCAGAAAAATTTTAAAAGTGTAAATTGATATGACATGACTGAGAGAAACAAAACACCAGGATTTTAAAAATTAGATTATGCAACACAAATGCACCTAGTGTTAGCTGACCAAAACTTATTTTTAAGGCAATTTTTCTTCAAAGATATTTGAAGTCTAGTTGTTATATAGAGCCAGTGATGTCACATAACCTGAGATCTAGTTGGTACAAACTCTAACATCTGCCATTTGCAAAGCCAGGAAAAGCTCGTCATTCAAGAAATTTGAGGGAAAGAGAAAAATTGCAAAAATCAAACTTGGAAAGAAAAAGAGGAAGAAGTAAAATAGAGGTATCATACATGTTCCAATGAGATATTATCCACTCAGAAGATAGTCTGCCTGCACTAAAGGGGATAGGGTAGCATATTGGAAAGTCTCTCAACTATCAACAATTTGTTCTAGTCAAAATTTAAAAAAAAAAACCATTCTGGTCACCTGTATTATCAGTGATATATGTGATGATCTGAGTCCTCAGTGGTTAAACAAGGACATGCTTTTTCAGTCCAAAAGAAAACTGAGCAAAGGATAATAAGGATAAGAATAGTTAATAGAGGGGCTGGGCGCAGTGGCTTATCCTTGTAATCCCAGCACTTTAGGAGGCCAAGGCTCACTTGCACTCAGGAGTTCAAGACTACCCTGGGCAACAGGGTGAAACCCTGTCTCTACAAAATACAAAAAAAATAGCCAGGTGTGGTGGCAGGTGCCTGTAGTCCCAGCTACTCAGAAGACTGGGAGGCAGAGGTTGCAGTGGGCCAAGATCATACCACTGCCCTCCACCATAAGCGACAGAGCAAGACTCTGTCTCAAAAAAACAAAACAACGACAACAACAGCAACAAAACGAATAGTTAATACAGTATGCTTGCTATGTGCATTATCTTCCAAAACCCATTATCATCCCTAGCACATCCAGATGCAAGCATTTCCAAACAAATACTAAAGGGTATACATTAATTATAGCTTACAATGAGGTCATCAGAATCGTAAGAAGCTTTATTACATCCTCCCAAGAAGCATGAACTTGAACTTTGTTCTAAAGTTTAGAGATGGGCTAAAGTTCAATCTTGCCTACGCTGATTTTAAAATCTCCTGAGGAAAACAGAATGGACAGAGAGAGATACCACAAATAATCCACTAATGAGTCACCAGAGACACACATGGATTCTATCAACACAAGGAAAAAATGAAAATACATACACATAATTTAGGCACCTTAACACACAAATCAGTTTGAGGGAATGAGGAAGTATGAGATATAGATTGACCTGGATTAAGGTTAACTAACTCCAAAAACTATGTGATTAGACATTAGAGGAAAAAAAAAAAAAAAAAAAAAAAAACAGAAAGAGATGTGAAATGTCAGAAGAAAGAGTAAACAGGCAGATGTCCTCATCTATTTCAGGACGTTGGCCATGGAGTGGGGCTTGATGGTATCAGAGGTATTTGCCTGAAAAGGCTTGTGGCTATCAGATCCACTCTGAGAAGCAAGAACCAACGTAAGTCATGAAGTTGAGGGCAAATACCAGGCACAGAACAATGCGGGGACAGGAACCAAAAGGAACCAAAATCAGAATCAAAGCTTTCCAAATATAGGAACATAAATAAAGAAAAAATAAGAAACCAAGAGAAACAAAGTTACAACAGAAGCAGGGAAAGGGGAAGAAAATAATTAACTACTTTCAACACTGGTGCTGGCTGTGAGCAGTTTTAGAGGACTGGACTTGTCATTCTCATGGCTAGGCATTTCCTTTGGCATCTGTTTGATTTGTTTTTGTGTTCTCCTTTTCCATAAACTCAACGTTCAGTAGAGACAAGAACTCTGACAACACAAAAAAAGGCCCGAGTCTCTGGGGTGAAAATCTGAGCTTGGTATCTTTTCTCAGACATACATCCTGTTCAGAAAAAGCTTGGTGATTATTTCTTCATCTTTCTGTAATATAGCAATATTTATTTATTTCTAAAAGCAATTGTTTCTGTCCTTCTGTGTACTGGTTTCTGTATCATTGCTATTCTTTCATTCCTGAAATACTGTCAGACAATTTACTAATACTGTTAGTTGTTTTAAAAATGCTACCACTAGGGAGTAACCAAGAGTAAATATTGAGATCCTTTGTAAAAGAAGAAACAAAATAGAAAATCTTCCAATATTAAAGTAACTTAACATGTCTACTTTATGCCAATAAGGAGCAGAACATATTATTATGTTAGTAAGAGAAATGCATGTGCTTAGCTGTCAAGAAATATTGACGAATAAGCCACAGTACCTGAGTTTAGAATGTGTAAACAGCCACAGCAGAACATTACTCTAACCCTAATATTAAATATAGAGTTGAAGAGTTGAGGGTACAAGACAACCAAATGAAATGAATTCAAAAGGTGACACAGCCCTCTGAGGAGAGATAAGAGACACAGATTGTTTCACTCTCAGCAGACTATGAAAGAAGGAGGTGACAGTCTTAAAAGCAGGAAGAAAAAGAACAACTGAAAGATAAATGCACTTGTGAAGACTGAAGGTGGACTAGCACAGCAGTTTAGAATCCCAGGGAGCCCAGCACAAGTGGAGTCCTCACCTACTCAGCAACTGTTTTCTGTGAGTCTCTACTGGGTGCTTATGAGAAACACCGCAGGCAGGGTAGGAAACCCAGGAGTGCCATCTCACCCCCGATGGCGCAGGACTCAGAGCCTGATGAGTTATGAGAGGAGCAGGATGACCCCGGGAAGCCCATTTGTGTTTGGGCCCTTGCATGAGAAGAAGTCTGTGATTGACTGCATCTGGAAGGCAAGTACAACCTCATGTGTACCCCAAATTTTACCCTGATGTAGACCAAAAGACATCTGCCCCTGGGGAAGGAGTAAGAATCTCAGAAGTTGACCCTTATTTGAATATCTGTCCCAGGAGAGGGATAGAAAACCTGTTCCCCACCTTACATTGACATTAGGTAAAATCCATATGCTATTAAAAAAGGATCAGAATGCCTGTTCATACCCAAATCTTGTAATGATATAAAGCAAAATTCTGCCGATCCTGAAGGGGAACCCACTTACACAAAAGACCACCCACCAATACAGGGTAGTTAGGCTGCTATGAAGGTAGAGACAGGGAATTTGCTTCTGACGTAAGCATAGACTGAATAGAAAGGGGAGTCTATCTACCACTGGAGGAAGAGAAGTGAAGCTCAGGAAGTCCTGCTCCCAAAACTCAGGCCCACGGGGTCTGCCTAAGACTGAGACTGAGGAGGAAGTACTGGGAAATTGTCCCTCCTCACACTATGCTAACAGCACCTCAATGAGTAACAAGCAACAATCATGCAAAGAAACACCATCTGTGACACAGCCATGCAAAGCAAGATGAAAACTGAGGCACAGAAAGACAACAGCAAGAAAAAAGACCCACGTCAAGACATAAAAGCATCAGTAAAACCAGGCCCAGAGATGGCCCGGGTATTAGAACTGTCAGCCAAACAATTTCAAATAACTATGTTTAAAACATTAAAACTTCTATTGGAAAGAGTGAATAACACACACAAACAGCTGGAAAATTTCAGAAAAGAGATGGGAGCTGTCAAAAAGACTCAAATGGAAATGCTAAAAATGAAAAATATGATACCTATGAAGAATAATTTCAGAGAGTAATAGCCGACCAGACATAGCATAAGAGGGAATCGCCAAACGTGAAGACAGATCAATAGAAATTATCCAAATTGAAATACAAAGACTAAAAGTGGAAGAAATAAAAAGAACAGAACATCCAAGAACAAAGAGGTATCAGATGACCTAACATATACATAACTGGAACTCAAAAGAATAAGAGACACAGAAGAGTCCAGAAGACGTGTTTGAAAAAATAATAGAGCCGGACACAGTGGCTCCTGCCTGTAACACCAGCAGTTTGGGACGCCGAGGCAGGTGGATCACGAGGTCAGGAGTTAGACACTAGCCTGGCCAATGTAGTGAAACCCCGTCTCTACTAAAAATACAAAAATTAGCCGGGCATGGTGCCCAGCTACTGGGGAAGCTGAGGCAGGAGAATCGCTTAAACCCAGGAGGCAGAGGTTGCAGTGAGCCGAGATTGCACCACTGCACTCCAGCCTGGGTGATGGAGCAAGACTCTGTCTCAGGAACAAACAAACAAACAAACAAACAATAGATTCAAGAAGTTCAAAAAATCCAAAGAAGAAAAACTGTAAATAAAAACACACTTCTGGCATATCATAGTGAAAATGTTAAAAGTCAAAGATAAAATTGAGAAAGCAGAGGGAAAAAGACATTTTACATAGAATGAAACAAAGCAAAGAATACAATAGAGATCTCATTGGAAACTATGCAGTCCAGAAGACAGTGGAGAGAAGACAGTGGAGAGACATCCTTAAATAAATAAAATATAATACAAACTGGTCACTGTATAAATATACAACAAGCAAAAATATCTTTAAAAAATAAAAATACATTAAAGCTTTTTCAGACAAAAAAATCAATGCTGAAATAATTTATTACCAGCATGCCTGCAATATTAAAGGAAATAGTAAAGGAAATTCTTCAAGCAGAAAGAAAATACCAAATGGAAATTTGGATCAACACAAGGAACGAAAAGCACTGAAAACATACATAAAAAGATGAGGGACAAATGTAAAAACATTTTCAATATTTCTTTTCTTTTTTAAAAAAATTATACTTTAACTTCTGGGATACATGTGCAGAACGTGCAGGTTTGTTACATAGGTATACACATACCATGGTGGTTTGCTGCACTCATCAACCTGTCATCTACATTAGGTATTTATCCTAATGCTATCCCTTCCCTAACCCCCGACCCCCTGACAGGCCCCGGTGTGTGATGTTCCCCTCCCTGTGTCCATGTTTTCTCATTATTCAACTCCCACCTATGAGTGAGAACATGCAGTGTTGGGTTTTCTGTTCCTGTGTTAGTTTGCTGAGAATGATGGTTTCCAGCTTTATCTGTCCTTGCAAAGGACATGAACTCATCCTTTTTTATGGATGCATAGTATTCCATGGTGTATATATGCCATATTTTCCTTATCTAGTCTATCATTAATGGGCTCTTGGGTTGGTTCCAAGTCTTTACCATTGTGAACAGTGCTGTAATAAACGTACGTGTGCATGTGTCTTTATAGTAGAATGATTTACAATCCTTTGGGTATATACCCAGTAATGGGATTGCTGGGTCGAATGGTATTTCTGGTTCTAGGTCTTTGAGGAATCGTCACACTGTCTTCCACAATGGTTGAACTAATTTACACTCCCCCCAACAGTGCAAAAGTGTTCCTATTTCTCCACATCCTCTCCAGCATCTGTTGTTTCCTGACTTTTTAATGATCACCATTCATTGGCATGAGATGGTATCTCATTGTGGTGCTGATTTGCTACAAAGAGAATAAAATACCTAGGAATACAACTTACAAGGAACTCCCTTTGTGAATGGGAGTTCACTGGTCTCTCTAATGACCAGTGAGGATGAGCTTTTTTAATATGTTTATTGGCTGCATAAATGTCTTCTTTTGAGGAGCATCTGTTCATATCCTTTGCCCACGTTTTGATGGGTTTGTTTTTTCCTTGTAAATTTGTTTAAGTTCCTTGTAGGTTCTGGATATTAGCCCTTTGTCAGATGG
>NW_012103465.1:1267523-1290844 GCF_000951045.1 Mandrillus leucophaeus
AAAAATTATACTTTAACTTCTGGGATACATGTGCAGAACGTGCAGGTTTGTTACATAGGTATACACATACCATGGTGGTTTGCTGCACTCATCAACCTGTCATCTACATTAGGTATTTATCCTAATGCTATCCCTTCCCTAACCCCCGACCCCCTGACAGGCCCCGGTGTGTGATGTTCCCCTCCCTGTGTCCATGTTTTCTCATTATTCAACTCCCACCTATGAGTGAGAACATGCAGTGTTGGGTTTTCTGTTCCTGTGTTAGTTTGCTGAGAATGATGGTTTCCAGCTTTATCTGTCCTTGCAAAGGACATGAACTCATCCTTTTTTATGGATGCATAGTATTCCATGGTGTATATATGCCATATTTTCCTTATCTAGTCTATCATTAATGGGCTCTTGGGTTGGTTCCAAGTCTTTACCATTGTGAACAGTGCTGTAATAAACGTACGTGTGCATGTGTCTTTATAGTAGAATGATTTACAATCCTTTGGGTATATACCCAGTAATGGGATTGCTGGGTCGAATGGTATTTCTGGTTCTAGGTCTTTGAGGAATCGTCACACTGTCTTCCACAATGGTTGAACTAATTTACACTCCCCCCAACAGTGCAAAAGTGTTCCTATTTCTCCACATCCTCTCCAGCATCTGTTGTTTCCTGACTTTTTAATGATCACCATTCATTGGCATGAGATGGTATCTCATTGTGGTGCTGATTTGCTACAAAGAGAATAAAATACCTAGGAATACAACTTACAAGGAACTCCCTTTGTGAATGGGAGTTCACTGGTCTCTCTAATGACCAGTGAGGATGAGCTTTTTTAATATGTTTATTGGCTGCATAAATGTCTTCTTTTGAGGAGCATCTGTTCATATCCTTTGCCCACGTTTTGATGGGTTTGTTTTTTCCTTGTAAATTTGTTTAAGTTCCTTGTAGGTTCTGGATATTAGCCCTTTGTCAGATGGATAGATTACAAAAATTTTCTCCCATTCTGTAGGTTTCCTGTTCACTCTGATGATAGGCTCTTTTGCTGTGCAGAAGCTCTTTAGTTTAATTAGATCTCATTTGTCAATTTGGGCTTTTGTTGCCATTGCTTTTGGTGTTTCAGTCATGAAGCCTTTGCCCATGCCTATGTCCTGAATAGTATTGTCTAGGTTTTCTTCTAGGGTTTTTATGGTTCTAGGTCTTACATTTAAGTCTTTAATCCATCTTGAGTTAATTTTTGTACAGGGTGTAAGGAAGGGTCCAGTTTCAGTTTTCTGCACATGGCTAGACAGTTTTCCCAACACCATTTAATAAATAGGGAATCCGTTCCCCATTGCTTGTTTTTGTCAGGCTTGTCAAAGATCAGATGGCTGTAGATGTGTGGCATTATTTCTGAGGTCTCTGTTCTGTTCCATTGGTCTATATATCTGTTTTGGTACAACTACCATGCTGTTTTTGTCACTGTAGCCTTTTAGTATAGTTTGAAGTCAAGTAGCACGATGCCTCCAGCTTTGTTCTTTTTGCTTAGTATTGTCTTGGCTATATGGGCTCTTTTGTGGTTCCATATAAAATTTAAAGTGGTTTTTTCTAATTCTGTGAAAAAAGTCAATGGTAGCTTGATGGGGATGCCACTGAATCGATAAATTGTTTTGGGCAATACGGCCATTTTCATGATATTGATTCTCCCTAGCCACAAGCATGGATTTTTTTTTTTTTCTGTTTATTTGTGTCTTATTTCCTTGAGCAGTGGTCTATAGTTCTCCTTGAAGAGGTCTTTCACATCCCTTGTAAGTTATATTCCTAGGTATTTTATTCTCTTTGTAGCAATTGTGAATGGGAGATCACTCATGATTTGGCTCTCTGTTTGTCTATTATTGGTGTATAGGAATGCTTGTGATTTTTGCACATTGATTTCGTATCCTGAGACTTTGCTGAAGTTTCTTATCGGCTTAAGGAGATTATGCGCTGAGATGATGGGGTTTTCTAAATATACAATCACGTCATCTGCAAACAGACAGAATTTGACTTCCTCTCTTCGTATTTGAATATCCTTCATTTCTTTCTCTTGCCTGATTGCCCTGGCCAGAACTTCCAATACGATGTTGAATAGGAGTGGTAAGAGAGGGCATCCTTGTCTTATGCCAGTTTTCAAAGGGAGTGCTTCCAGTTTTCCCCCATTCAGTATGACATTGGCTGTGGGTTTGTCATAAATAGCTCTTATTATTTTGAGATATGTTCCATCAATACCGAGTTTTTTGAGCGTTTTTAGCATGAAGGGGTATTGAATTCTATCGAAGGCCTTTTCTGCATCTATTGAGATAATCATGTGGTTTTTGTCATTGGTTTTGTTTATGTGATGGATTACATTTATTGATTTGCTTATGTTGAACCAGCCTTGCATCCCAGGGATGACGCTAACTTAATCGTGGTGGATAAGCTTTTTGATGTGCTGCTGGATTCAGTTTGCCAGTATTTTATTGAGGATTTTCGCATCGATGTTCATCAGAGATATTGGCCTGAAATTTTCTTTTTTGTTCTGTCTCTGCCAGGTTTTGGTATCAGGATGATGCTGGCCTCATAAAATGAGTTAGGGAGGAGTCCGTCTTTTTCTATTGTTTTGAATAGTTTCAGAAGGAATGGGACCAGCTCCTCTTTGTACCTCTGGTAGAATTCGGCTGTGAATCCATCTGGTCCTGGACTTTTATTGGTTGGTAGACTATTAATTACTGCCTCAATTTCAGAACTTGTTATTGGTCTATTAAGGGACTTGAGTTCTTCCTGGCTTAGCCTTGGGAGGGTGTATTTGTCTAGGAATTTATCCATTTCTTCTAGATTTTGTAGTTTATTTGCTTTGAGGTCTTTATAGCATTCTCTGATGGTAGTTTCTATTTCTGTGGGATCAGTGGTGATACCCCATTTGTCATTTTTTATTGTATCTATTGGATTTTTCTCTCTTTTCTTCTTTATTAGTCTGGCTAGTGGTCTATCTATTTTGTTAATCTTTTCAAAAAGCCAGCTCCTGGAATCATGATTTTTTGAAGGGTTTTTTATGTCTCTATTGCCTTCATTTCTGCTCTGATCTTAGTCGTTTCTTGTCTTCCGCTGGCTTTTGAATTTGTTTGCTCTTGCTTCTCTAGTTCTTTTAATTGTGATGTTAGGGTGTTGATATTAGATCTTTCCTGCTTTCTCCTATGGGCGTTTAGTGCTATAAATATCCCTCTAAACATTGCTTTTGCTGTGTCCCAGAGATTCTGGTACATTTTGTCTTTGTTCTAATTGGTTTCAAAGAACTTATTTATTTCTGCCTTAATTTCGTTATTTACTCAGTAGCCATTCAGGAGCAGGTTGTTCAGTTTCCATGTAGTTGTGTGGTTTTGAGTGAGTTTCTTAATCCTGAGTTCTAATTTAATTGCACTGTGGTCTGAAAACTGTTATCATTTCCATTCTTTTGCATTTGCTGAGGACTGTTTTACTTCCAAGCACTTGGTCAGTTTTAGAATAAGTGCTATGTGGTACCGAGAAGAATGTATATTCTGTTGATTGGGAGTGGAGAGTTCCATAGATGTCTATTAGGTTTGCTTGGTCCAGAGCTGAGTTCAACTCCTGAATATCCTTGTTAATTTTCTGTCTTGTTGATCTATCTAATATTGACAGTGGGGTGTTAAAGTTGCCCACTGCTATTTTGTGGGAGTCTAAGTCTCTTTGTAGGTTTCTAAGAACTTGCTTTATGAATCTGGGTGCTCCTATATTGAGTGCATATATATTTAGGATAGTTACCTCTTCTTGTTGCATTGACCCCCTTACCATTATGTAATGCCCTTCTTTGTCTTTTTTCATCTTTGTTGGTTTAAAATCTGTTTTATCAGAGACTAAGATTGCAACCCCTACTTTTTCTTGCTTTCCATTTGCTTGGGAAATATTCCTCTATCTGTTTATTTTGAGCCTATGTGTGTCTTTGCACATGAGATGGGTCTCCTGAATATAGCACACTGATGGGTCTTGACTTTATTCAATTTGCTAGTCTGTGTCTTTGAATTGGGGCATTTAACCTGTTTACATTAAAGGTTAATATTGTTATGTGTGAATTTGATCCTATCATTATGATGCTAGCCGGTTATTTTGCCCGTTAGTTGATGCAGTTTCTTCATAATGTTGATGGACTTTACAATTTGGTATGTTTTTGCAGTGGCTGGTACCAGTTTTTCCTTTCCATATTTAGTGCTTCCCTCAGGATTGCTTGTAAGGCAGACCTGGTGGTGACAAAATCTCTCAGCATTTGCTTGTCTGTAAAGGATTTTATTTCTCCTTCACTTATGAAGCTTAGTTTGGCTGGATATGAAATTCTGGGTTGATAATTCTTTTCTTAAGAATGTTGAATATTGGCCCCCACTGTCTTCTGGCTTGTAGGGTTTCTGCAGAGACATCTCCTGTTAGTCTGATGGGCTTCCCTTTGTGGGTAACCTGACCTTTCTCTCTGGCTGCCCTTAACATTTTTCCTTCATTTCAGTCTTAGTGAATCTGAAGATTACGTGTCTTGGGGTTGCTCTTCTCGATGAGTATCTTTGTGGTGTTCTCTGTATTTCCTGAATTTGAATGTTGGCCTGTCTTGCTAGGTTGGGGAACTTCTCCTGGATAATGTCCTAAAGAGTGTTTTCCAACTTGGTTCCATTTTCTCCATCACTTTCAGGTACACCAATCAAACATAGGTTTGGTCTTTTCACATAGTCCCATTTTTTCTTGGAGGCTTTGTTCATTCATTTTCATTCTTTTTTTCTCAAATCTTGTCTTCACACTTTATTTCATTAAGTTGATCTTCAGTCTCTGATATCCTTTCTTCCACTTGATTGATTCAGCTATTGATACTTGTGTATGTTTCACTAAGTCCTTGTGTTGTGTTTTTTCAGCTCTATCATCAGGTCATTTATGTTCTTCTCCAAACTGGTTATTCTGGTTAGCAATTCCTGTAGCCTTTTTTCAAGCTTCTTAGCTTTCTTGCATTGGGTTAGAATGTGTTCCTTTAGTTCAGAGGAGTTTGTTATTACCCACCTTCTGAAGCCTACTTCTGTCAACTTGTCAAACTCGTTCTCCATCCAGTTTTGTTCCCTTGCTGGTGAGGAGTTGTGATCCTTTGGAGGAGAAGAGGCATTCTGTTTTAGGAATTTTCAGCCTTTGTCTGCTGGTTTTTCCTCATCTTCATGGATTTATCTACCTTTGGTCTTTGCTGTTGGTGACCTTCAGATGGGGTTTTTGTGTGGATGTCCTTTTTGTTGATGTTATTCCTGTTTGTTAGTTTTCCTTCTAACAGTCAGGCACCTCTGCTGCAGGTCTGCTAGAGTTTGCTAGAGGACCACTCCAGACCCTGTTTACCTGGGTATCACCAGTGGAGGCTGCAGAATAGCAAAGATTGCTGCCTGTTACTTCCTCTGGAAGCTTCGTCCCAGAGGGCCACCTGCCAGGGTGGAGGCTAGCTGGATAGTTACCTCTAGGCTAGCTGGAGCTCACCTGTATGAGACCCCTGCTCTGTTGTCCCCTGCTGGGGGGTGTCTCCCAGTCAGGAGACATGGAGGTCAGGGACCCACTTGAGGAGGCAGTCTGTCCCTTAGCAGAGCTCGAGTGTTGTGCTGGGAGATCCACTGTTCTCTTCAGAGCCAGTAGGCAGGAATGTTTAAGTCTGTTGAAACTGGGCCTATAGCACCCCTTCTTCCAGGTGCTCTGTCCCAGGGAGTTTTATCTATAAGCCCCTGATTGGGGTTGCTGCCTTTCTTTCAGAGATGCCCTGCCCAGAGAGGAGGAATCTAGAGAGGCAGTCTGGCTACAGCAGTTTTGCTGAGCTATGGAGGGCTCTCTCCAGTTCAAACTTCCCAGTAGCTTTGTTTAGATTGTGAGGGGAAAACTGCCTACTGAAGCCTCAGTAATGCCGGACGTCCCTCCCCTCACCAAGCTTGAACACCCCAAGTCTACTTCAGACTGCTGTGCTGCCAGCGAGAATTTCAAGCCAGTGGATCTCAGCTTGCTGGGCTCCGTGGGAGTGGGATCTGCTGAGATAGACCACTTGGCTCCCTGGCTCCAGCCCCCTTTCCAGGAAAGTGAAAGTTCTGTCTTGGTGTTCCAGGTTCCACTGGGGTATGAAAAAAAAAAAAAACTCCTGCAGCTAGCTCAGTGTGTGCCCAAAGAGCAGCCCAGTTTTTTGCTTGAAACCCAGGGCCCTGGTAGCATAGGCACCCGAGGGAATCTCCTGGTCTGTGGGTTGCGAAGACCATGGGAAAAGCATAGTATCTGGGGCAGAATGCACCGTCCCTCACTGCAGGGTCCCTCACACTTCTCTTGGCTAGGGGAGGGAGTTCCCCAACCCCTTGAGCTTCCCGGGTGAGGTGATACCCCACCCTGCTTTGGCTCACCCTTCGTAGGCTGCAGCCACTGTCTAACCAGCCCCAATGAGATGAGCCAGGTACCTCAGTTAGAAATGCAGAAATCACTCATTTTCTGTGTTGATCTTGCTGGCACCTGCAGACCAGAGCTGTTCCTATCTGGCCATCTTGCCAGCAACTTCAGTATTTCTTTAAATGATCATTAACTCTCTCCCTGGCTAGAAAGGGCAACACCAGCCTAGTCATAGGAAAAAGCCAGATGAAGACAAACCAGACAAAAAGGGGGACTCTGTTACCTACTGTCTGTTGCCAATTAAGAGTAGTTCAACCATAAACCCATTTGTTCCCATTAATGTCATAATTTAGTTTTATTTTCTTTCTTCTTTTTGAGACGAGGTCTTGCTCTGTCACCCAGGTTGGAGTACAGTGGCAGCATTGAGGCTCACTGAGGCTTTGACCTCCCAGGCTCCAGCGATCCTCCCACCTCAGCCTCCCAAGTAGCTGGAATTACAGGCACAGGCCACCACATCCAGCTATTTTTTAGATTTTTTGTAGAGACCAAGTCTTGCTATGTTGCCTAGGCTGGTCTTGAACTTCTGGGCTCAAGCGATCCTCCCACCTCTGCCTCCACCTCCCAAAGTGCTGGGATTACAGGCGTGAGCCACCATGCCCAACCTCATGATTTACTTTTTTTATGAAAAGGGTAACTGTGTATCTCTGCTTCCAGTCCAGATGAATTTACAGAGACTGAATTATGCTCCCACTTAAAACAACTGAAAAAAATATTCTCAAGAAATTGGACATCAGTCATCAAAGAATAGTAATGTCTGAGATATGGGAAACAAGTGAGGTGAGCCCCATGATTTTCCCAGCTTACTACATTAAAAATTTCCAGGCTACAGCTCAGTGTCAGGGGATGCAGTCAGAGCCATGCAAACTCCCAAATTAAAGAGGTGGAGTGCAGAGTCCAGAGAGACCAAGGCAGCTAAAGTTCATAGAACAGATTAACAGAAAGTAGAGAGCTATAGAGAAAAGATCTACAGACATCTGTAGATGATCCCCCTTGAGTATTTGCAGAGTAGTGATTCATGCATGCAATTTAGGCCAGGAAAGAACCCCTAAAATGATGAGAGGAAATAGTGATCAGAGATCACACATGGCCAGGAATAATGCCTGATCTCACTGGCCAGCTGGGAAAACCCAACTCCTGGGACATGGAGTCCAGTACTTCAGAAAAGTCCTGCCTCAATATAGGGTATAATTAGCCCTACACTAAACCCTGCTCTGTTTGTATCTAACAAATCTTAAAAGCAAGATCTATAAAGATAAAAATTTCCAAATAACTGCATCCCAGAACAAACTCAAGAATATTTATAGAAAAACAAAGATATTCAGCATCCACAAAGGTAAAATTCACAGTCAATGGAATGTGCAATCTGAATTCAACTGAAAAAATACCAGGCATGAAAGGAAATAGGAAAATAATCTATGTTGAAGATAAAAATCAATCAACATCAACTCAAAATTGATGCAAATGTTAGAATGATCAGATAAGGACATTAAAACAGCTATTATATTAATAACTACATTCCATATGTTCAAAAGCCCCAGGGTTCATTCGGTAGTTCATGGCTGTCATCAAGAGTTGAGGCTCTTTTCATCCTTCTGGTCTGCCATACTTATATATTGATGATCACCTTCAGGCTTATTTTTTATGATGCTAAATTGACTGCTGCAGTTTTAATCTCAGTGAATTACACAAATAATATCCACAACAATAAGAAAGGCAGAAAAAAGGCTTCTTCTAATGGGCCTTCCAACTTTGCCAGAAACTAAATTCTTTCCCCAAATCCCTAAGTAAATCTCATCTTACATATCATTGACCCAAACTGGGTCAGATGCCTAAACCTAAATTGGTCACTGGAAAGGAGAATGGGATGGCTACGAATGACTTACATCAATCACCATTTATCTCTTGAGGCTTTATTCTGGTTGCATGATCAAATTGGGATTATATCAACAAGAAAAAAAAAAACTTTGTTCTCCAACAAGGGTAACTGTTGGAGAATTGTAGAGAGCAGCCAGTTTCTCCACGACACCCCAGCAATCATGCATGTACCCACAGAGGTCATGCAAGCAAAAGTTTGTACTGTAACTAATCCAAGTATTGGAGGAATGCCCTATGATCATTCCAAAACACAAGCAGGTAGGAGGCTCCTGAGGAACCATCTTGAAGCCATCTCCCATTCATCTCCCTATTTTTCTTGGGAGGCTGTCAGTTTCCTACTGCCTCCAGGTTCTGGTGAGTTATGGGGCTTCATGTCCCACTGCTCTTAGGATATATTAATAGCTCCACACTATAAAATTGCTTAGCTGTCATCACGAATTGGCTCCTCTGCCACAGGGCATCCCACAACTCACACTGTACTCATCTGGCCTTTTTTGTTTTGGTGTCATCATTTTCGGTGTGTGGAATGAGGACCCAGAGAATTGGCATCTCAGGGTACTCTTTCTTTAGCTATCTATGAAACTGATAAACGGTCTGAAAGTAGAAGGGCCTTATTGTATCTTACCAGCCATATCAGTCAGACGTTGGCCTCAGCCCTGCCTGCTGGGTACCTGACAGGAAATACCAATAGTATCTGCCATACCCAATAAACATCCAGCATAATTCGAGGGCGTATACACAGAAAATCAGCAAGCAGGATCCAAACTTCAGAGCCTCCATGGAAAACACTTCTGTTGTATAAACCAGGGGTTGTCAAACTGCAGCTCATGGAACAAATCCTCAGTCTGATTTTGTATGATCTACGAGATAAAATGGCCTTCATGTTTATAAAGAGCTATGAAACACACACGGGGTCAGGGGTTAGGTGGAAGAGACTGAATGTGGTCCACAAAAGCCTCACATATTTACTATCTATCTGACACTTTATAGAAAACGTCTGCTGGACCCTGGTCTAAGCCGTCAGTCTCGAGACTTCCTAGGTTCTTCCTCCTTTTATAACTTAAAGCTTTTAGCCTAAATTATCCTGGATTTATGAGTAAAAGAGCTGGGCCTCCAAGAGCTTACATAGTATGCCCAGTTAGTGAGTGGCAGAGCAGATTCAAACTTCTGACCTGCTTCAAAGTCCAATCCTCCTTTAAATCTTCTACGACCAGTCAATATTTGTTCCATAACTAGCTAGCTTAAATTATTTTCCACAAAATGATTATTTGGGCATTCATAAATCTTCCAGTAGAGGAAAATTCTATAAATTTAGAATTTAGCCACTTAGTGATTCTACTAAGGGAAGCATTTGAATCTTAAAAAAGAAAAGAGAAGAAAAAAGAAAAAAGAAAAGAAAGCTACAAAATCAGCCAAATCCACATTTAGATATTAGATGTTTGTATCTTACATGCTCTTGTCTCCCTATTTTTGGCCAGTTCTACTTCCCTCTTTCAAAGAAAGTGGTTACAAAATGAAGATAAAATTCACTTAATCTTGCTAGCTATGAGGAGTTTTGAAAAATAGTTTTTAAAAAATGGACAGAGAAGAAAATGTAACTGTCAGCTTAAATATATGTAATTAACTCATTAAACAAAACATTTTATTAAACACTTATGTGCCAAACCTTGTGATAGGCAAATATTTTAGATAATATCAGAATTCCGTGTCCATTTTTACCTAGTCACTTCTGTCATAAATGAGATTCTGCTCTATTTAGTCTGGAATATTTTGCTTCAAATCCAACCTCATGCAGTTCTATGAGATACCTACTACAGTGGTCACAAAGTGAAAGGCCTCCAGGGACTAGGCAGGGAAATTAAGAACTAGAGCTGATATCCAGGGGATGGAAACAGTAAGGAGGGATGTGGGCCACGGTGCAATGGAGAGAGTATTTCCTTAGCATGAGATGAGGCAAGCCTCTGTGGCAAGAGTTATAGATTTTTTGGAGGAAGCAGAAATCTGGATTTTCATGTAAAATACCTCCATTGTTTAATGTGAGCTCGACTTTAAAAAAATACTCTATGGGCCAAACAAAACCCATCCCTGAGGCGCAGCTTCAAAGATGAGTTTTGTTTGATCCACAGCATCATGTAACTTCTGCATAATAGGTAAACTAGTTTTACAAGACCAGTCTCAAAAGGAATGTGCCTTATGCAAAATCCTTTCTTTTTTATAATTATTTTTTTTACTTTGAGATAATTGTCGCCAAGGAAAGGGTTCACATGCAGTTGCAAGAAATAATACAGAGAGAACCCATATATTCTTTACCTTGTTTCTCCCAATGATAATATCCGGAAAAAACTATACTACAATATCACAATCAGGATGTTTTTCTTTTAGGGTTTATTATTCCACTACTTTTTAAATAGAGGAAAAAACTAATAGATAAGTAGATAGGTAGTTCTCCTGATATTCCTAGATAAATGGCAGCATACTGTATGTACATTTGCTATCACCCCTTAGAAGTGTGTGTCTGTGAGTGTGTATCTGTATGTGTATATATCTATGTTCTTCGTATTTTCATGCCTACTTATAGCTGCATAGTATTTCTCTTTATCAATTATCCAGTTTATTCAACTACTCTTTTATTGATGACATTGTATGTTTCCACTCTTTTGCTATTACTAATATTGCTGCAAATAATAGTTTTGACATTTGACTTTTAAAATTTTTGCCACTGCACCTTCAGGATGAATTCCTAGAAGTAGGTAAATGCCTGTATAATACCATTTTACACCCTCTCAGCAATGTGTAGGAGGGCTGTTTCCCCACAGCCTTGCCAACAAAGTACACTGTTAAAGTCTGATTTTTTTCCAAATGTAAATGGTGAGAAACGATATCTCAGTTTAGTTTTAATTTGCATCTCTTATTTTGATCAAAATTGAGCCTCTTTTTCACATGGATAGAAGCCATTTGCTTCTGTTTCTCTGTGAATGCTGTGCTCACATCTCTAGTCCATTTCTCCTGAATGCTGGCCTATTTCTTTGCTACTTAAGCCCCCCTTTATATGTTAGAAAAATCAACTCTTTATCTGTATTTTACATTTTACATACAACATTTTTAACATAATCAAATGTATCGATCTTATTCCTTATTGCATCTAAATTTTGAGTGTTTTAGAGTTTCCTCTATTCCCATGATACAGAGCTATTAGCACATTTTCTCTTCTAGTATATGTAGAGTTTTCATTTTTACAATTAATCTCTGAATTTAACCTGGTATATGAAAAAGGAATGGATCTCATTTTTATTGTTTTCCATATGTCTATCCAAGTATTCCAAAACCAGTTATCTGTTCTCAATTATTTGAGTTGCCGTATTTACTGTTACTAAATTTATATATGAATTGGACCTATCATGTCAAATTTCTACTCTTTTCCACTGGCCTGTTTGCTAATACAATCCTTCATTGACTATTAAAGCTTTGTAACATGCAGGACTGTTACATGGTTATTGGTAGAGCTGCCCACCCCCACTCCCATCCCTACCCATTTCTCTTCTTTTTAAAGATTTTCCTGGCTAATCTTGATTAGTCATACTTTCAAGTGATTCTTATAAACAATTTGTCTATTTCCAGAAAAGAACCTGCAAAAACATAATTGTATATTTGGGGATTTGTGTGAAATCTATACATTAAATTACAGAGAACTGACAGCTTTATGAAGTTGAGTCTTCCAAACAAGAACAAGTGCATCCTTTCTTTTGTTCAAGGTTATTTGTATCATCTTTCATAAAAGTATTTTAGCATTCCACATATAGGTTCTGGACATTGTTCATTAAGTTTATACATAGATATTTTCTTTTTACTATCATAAATGGAGTCTTCCTTTCCAAATATCTTCTAACTTTTCTTTGCATATATATTGGCTATTTTTTAGGGTTTTTTAAATTTTTTAAGTTGATGAATAATAATTGCACATATTAATGGGGTACACAGTGATGTTTCTATACATATAAGGTACAGTGATCAGATCAATTAGCATGCCCATCATCTCAAACATTTATCATTTCTCTGTGTTGGGAACATTCAGTATCCTCCTTCCAGCTATTTGAAACTATATAACATTATCGTTAACTATTGTCATCCTACGGTAGAACACTAGAACTTATTCCTCCTATCTAACTGAAATTTTGTTTCCTTTAACAAATCTCTTCCTATCCTTTCCTTTCTCTTACACTCCCCAGCCTCTGGTGCCTTCTGTTCTACTTTTTACTTCTGTGAGATCAACTCTTTTTAGCCTCCACATGAGTGAGAACATTCAGTGTCTAACTTTCTGCTCCTGGCTTGTTTCACTTAACATAATGTATTCCCATTTCATCCATGTTGCTGCAAATGACAGGATTTCATTCTTTTTGTGGCTGCATAATATTCCATTGTGTATATATACCATGTTTTCTTCATCCATTCATCTGTTGTTGGACATCTAGTTTGATTCCAGATCTTGGCTATTGTAAATAACGTTGCACAATGTGGTTGGAACTGTAAGCCCTTTTCCTAAGTGAAATGACTCAGAAATAGAAAGTTAATAACCACATGTTCTCACTTGTAACTGGGAACCAAAGAACAGGTGCCCATGAACATATAGCATGGAATAATAGAACTGGAGACTCCAAAAGGTGGGAGGGTGGTGAAGGATGAAATGCTACCCATTGGGTACAATGTACACTACTCAGGTGATGGGTGCACTAAACTCCCAGACTTTACCACTGTGCAATGTATTCATTTAAGACAACTGCACTTGCACTCCTAAATCTATTTAAAAAATTTTTTTTTACATACTGCAATAAACATGGAGGTGCAGATGTCTCTGCAATATACTGATTTTCTTTCCTGTGGATAAATGCCCAGCACTACCTGGATTACATGGTAGTGCTATTTGTAGTTTTCTGAGGAAACTCCATACTCTTCTCCATAGTGGCTGTACAGGTTTACATTCCCACAAACAGTATATAAAAGTTCTCTATTCACCACATCCTCACCAGCATTTGTTATTTTCTCTTTTTAATAATAGCCATCCTAACTGACGTAAGGTGATATCGCATTGTGATTTTGATTTGCATTTCCCTGATGCTAAGTGATGCTAAGCATTTCTTTATACATTTGCTGGCCATTTGTATGTCCTCTTTTGAATAATGTCTGTTCATATATTTGTCCATTTTTTAATTGTCTGGTTTTTTGGCTGTTGACATGTTTGACTTCTTTGTATATTCTGGATATTAATCCCCAGTCAAATGAATAGTTTGCAAATATTTTCTCCATTCTGTAAATTGTCTTTTCACCCTGTTTATTGTTTCCTTTGATATGCAGATTTCTTTTTTTCTTTTTTTCTTTTTTTTTTTTTTTTGAGACGGAGTCTCGCTCTGTCGCCCAGGCTGGAGTGCGGTGGCCGGATCTCGGCTCACTGCAAGCTCCGCCTCCCCGGTTCGCGCCATTCTCCTGCCTCAGCCTCCCGAGTAGCTGGGACTACAGGCGCCCGCCACCTCGCCTGGCTAGTTTTTTGTATTTTTTTAGTAGAGACGGGGTTTCACCGTGTTAGCCAGGATGGTCTCAATCTCCTGACCTCGTGATCCCCCCGTCTCGGCCTCCCAAAGTGCTGGGATTACAGGCTGGAGCCACGGCGCCCGGTCGATATGCAAATTTTTTAGTTTGATATTGAAACAGGAAAAGTTCCGTTGTCCCCCTTGCAGGGCCTACAACACGGGGAGTTGCTTGCTTCTTCAGGGCTCTGCTGCTCAAACCTCTAGGGGAGCATACAGATGGAGGTGTAGGGCTCCAACCCCACAGCAGCATCTAGGGGTGGATATTTCCAGCTCCTGAAGCCCCAGTGGGCCTGTGCTACCGTGTGCTCTTTTAGTTTTGCCGTCTATAGGTGGCTTGTGTTAACAAGCTCAATTAGACCCTCTACCTTGTCACAAGGACATAGGGCTTTCTGTATCTCAGGCTCTTGCCTTGATGTATCAGAAGAATCGGATCACACCTTGGCCTGGAGAATGAGCGCAAGGTTTTATTGAGTGGAGGTAGCTCTCAGCAGATAGGGGAAGCCAGAAGGGAATGGAGCAGGAAGGCTTTCCCCTGGATTTGCACCACTTAGGGGCTGGGGCTTTCTTCGGACTGCCCTGGCCAAACTCCACCTGATTTTGCTCGTTCATGGACTGCCAGCGTGCTGATGTCTTGTGCTCTTCCACCCGTGTGTTCCCCTAGACCCCCTCTCAACATCCAACCACTTCCGTCTTCTTCCGCCAATGACGTCCAGCTGCTTGTGTGTCTGCCTGCTAGGGTCTTGGGGATTTTATAGGCTCGGGATGGGGGCGTGGCAGGCCAGGGTGGTCTTGGAAATGCAACATTTGGGCAGGAAAACAAAAATGCCTGTCCTCTCCTAAGTCCACGGGCACAGGCCCAGTGGTGGAGCCCTAGCCAGGGACCACACCCTCCTTTACTCAGCACTTTCCTTCCCCCTTCTGTATCAATATCATCTCATTTGTTTATTTTGCATTTGTTGCCTGTGCTTTTGAAGTCTTACTCATAAAGTATTTTCCCAGACCAATGTCATGAAGCATTTCCCCTATGTTTTCTTCTAGTAGTTTTATTTTCTTTGGGTCTTACGTGTAGGTCTTTGATCCATTTGGAGTTGATTTTTATATAGGGTGAGAGGTGGTGGTCTAGTTTCATTCTTGTGCGTATGGACATCCAGTTTCCCAGCACCATTTATTGAAGAGACTGTCCTTTCTGCAGTGAGTGTTCTTGGCACCTTTGTCAAAAATCAGTTGGCAGTAAATAAGTGGATTAATTTCTGGGTTCTCTATTCTGTTTTATTGGTCTATGTGTGTGTTTTATGCCAGTAGCTATTGATTGTTGAATTTTAATTTTGTAACCTCCTTCCTAATGAAGTTATGTTA
Organism: Mandrillus leucophaeus; assembly: GCF_000951045.1. Lineage (NCBI taxonomy): Eukaryota > Metazoa > Chordata > Mammalia > Primates > Cercopithecidae > Mandrillus > Mandrillus leucophaeus. The sequence continues at coordinate 1,282,764 of NW_012103465.1, forward strand.
TTGTTTGTAATTGTTCTTCCATTGGTTATGCTATGTGTTTCATATATGAGACAGAAAAGGTTTAAACTCTTCATTTTTAATAATTGTTTTCCTAGCAGCTTTCTCTATTAATTTCATTGGGAAATACTTTCAATACAGTGCTACAGAGTAGTGGAAATATGGGCACCCTTGTTCCCAATTTTAACAGATAAGCTTCTCATTTCTCATTTGTCCCCATTTGTTGGCTTTGGAGTTGAAGCTCATTTTAAAAAACACAAAGCAATTTCTATTTGATTGGTTTTAACATATGTGGTATTGAACTTTCTAAAATGCCTTTACTACCTGTATGGCGATCATACCATTTTTTTCTCCTTAATTCAATCAAAATAGTAAATTAAGTTACTAGATCACAGGAGTACTATGTACAGAGAGCCTTATGAGAACCACCACTCCAAGCCTTCCCAATCTATCTTTTTATTGCCTAATATGAGTCTGATATTAGTAAATATTAAGACCAATTTGACTGATCTAGAATAAATTAGAATATTTACTTATTTCTAATCATTAAGTACCTCTATGACTCCCCACTTTTCCTCAAGATAACCAAGTTCAGTTCAGAATTCTTTCCATTCTCCAAACATCTGGAATATCCAACTCAGGAGACAAACTCACTTAGAGGAACTAAATCAGGCATTCTTAAATGCTTTCATGTTGAAGACTTCTTCAGCAGTCTGATGAAGCCTAATGGGAACCTTCTCAGAATACTTTTAAATGTATAAAAAAAAGATTATTAAGAAAACTAATATTAAAATACAGTTTTCAGAACATAATATGTGCTTTCTTTATTAAGAAGTCAAATAGCAAGATCTAGCTGCAGTTCTAATAACTACCATAAATTTGAAGCAGTGATGTGCATAAATATTTTGAGGCTGCTGCAATTATTGTGATATGGTATGAAAAAGTGTGTGATTTTATTTATGATAAAGTTCAATGATGACACTACTGTTGTTTGTTATCTACATTTAAAATGAAAGGAAACATCAAATTTCAGCTAAAAGTCAGTGAAAACAAAGATGTAATGATTCTTCATTCAAGTTTATGGACTTCTGGAGTTTATCCATGGTTTGCTTGGGAGTTTATAGATCCCAACTTAAGAAGCTCTACAGTTGAACTTTTTCCATCCTTCCACCTACATTAGAATTCTGATCTCCCTTATTGGAGAACAGAGAAGCAAAATAGAGTCTGCTTTTTCTGTTTCCAATTAATATTCAACATTCACTCCAGAATGGTGGTCCATATAAGCAAAACATTTATTTTTTTTAGTTTTACTTTTGTTTCCTCAGTCTCAAACCATGCTAGATTGTATTTTTCTGATAAATGTTTATCGTTCTATATCAAGAAATTATTTATCCCTGGTTATACCTTTCCTTTAAACTTGTTATTCATGGTCAATTACAATCTGTGCTAGAGTTCCTCATGCAGTTATACAGTCTTTTTACAATATCATCCATTTGTTCTTCATTGGAATGATATACAAGTTATTCTATCAGAATTTCATTTTGTATAAAATATCAATAATAATGGAAGAGCTTCCCAATCTGAATCTTGGGGAATAGTTATATACCCTTCCTAAAATCTAGAATATGTACCTCCCAATGCCCAGGGTTCTCCCTGACTATAAGAGGGCCACTTTTATTCAAGGTTCCTATCACTTTCACGTCTCTAAATAATTATTCTCTAATGTGTTGAACTGGATCAACTATATTGCTTTCTATCAGAAATTATCAACCAACTAAATCCAACATTTATTCAGTACAATATTTGGAGTACACACCAGGTAATTCAAGTTCCTCCCTAGTGGATATACAGATAACCAAATCCTCTTATCACTCCTATATCTCACTAAAGGCTAACCGGTGATTGCTGCCAGGCATGCAGCATATGCCCATGTCTTCCACTAGGTCAGGAATTCTACCTTACACTCCCAGCTTGACATCATCTCTGCTTGTCTCTTGTTACCTTCAGGCAAAAGCTTTCCTGCCATCAATTTTGGATTTATATGTTTTCATAAACACTTGCTTTCCTGATACTTGGATTGGTTTTACTTCCTTTAAAAAAAGTTTATTTTCCTAAGGGACACCCTTCCCATTATAACTGTAAGTGGATTTATAATTTTCAAACCTCCTGGAAAGAGCCCAGAAAAATCTAATGCAACAAAATAAGCTGACTCAATCTAGTGGTCTTCCCAATATGCCATATTGTCTTATCTAAAAGGTGAAGGTGGATTTAGTTTACATGGTCTCAAACTATCCATTGACCTTTTTAGTACTTGCTTTTTTGTTTTGTTTTGTTTTGTTTTGTTTTTGAGATGGAGTCTTGCTTTGCTGCTTAGGCTGGAGTGCAGTGGCTTGATCTTGACTCTCCACAACCTCTGCCTCTCAGTTGCAACCTATTCTCCTGCCTCAACTTCCCAAGTAGCTGGGACTATGGACGCGTGCCACCACACCCAGCTATTTTTTGTATTTTTAGTAAAGACCGGGTTCCATCATGTTGGCCAAGCTGGTCTCAAACTCCTGAACTCAGGTGATCCGCCTGTCTCAGCCTCCCAAAGTGCTGAGATCACAGGTGTGAGCCACTGTGCCCAGTCCCTTTTTTGTGCTTTAAAATGTTTAGTGACTTTCTAACACTCTGAAATACTTTTAAAGTGTCTGCCTCAAAGAAAAGTATCTTTATTTTTATGATATATCTTGTATGAGCAAATATTTCCTGAATTTCCAATTCTGTGTGGCTAGCCAAGATCACTGGGTGATCTATATCTAATTCTGAGGTCCAGAAGAATTTTATACTATACTTTTATTCACTCTCAGAGAACTACAATTTGCCCACATTACACTGAGACAATGCAGCACAAACTTTCTACTGGGAGGCATGGATTATGTTTAGAGACAAGTGGTTGTAAATTAAAGGAATGAATTATCCAAATATTTGTTTTCTGTTTTTAAATAATCACATCCACATTATCTCAAAACATGAATGTAACTTACTGTTAGGTATTCATTTCCTGTGACTGCTGGAACAAATTACTATAGACTGGATGGCTGAAAACAACAGAAATTGGCTGGGCACAGTGGCTAATGCCTGTAATCCCAGCACTTTGGGAGGCCGAGGTGGGCAGATCACGAGGTCAGGAGTTCATAACCAGCCTGACCAATAGGTGAAACCCCATCTCTACTAATAATACAAAAATTAGCCCGGTATGGAGGCGTGCGCCTGTAATCCCAGCTACTCAGGAGGCTGAGGTAGGAGAATTGCTTGAACCTCCTGGGAGGCAGAGGTTGCAGTGAGCCGAGATCGCACCACTGCACTCCAACCAAGGCGACAGAATGAGACTCTGTCTCAAGAAAAAAAAAAAACAAAACAAAACAGAAATTTAGTATCTCATAGTTCTGGAGGCCAGAAGCCCCAAATCAAGGTGTCAGCAAGGCTATGCTCCCTCTGGGGGCTCAAGGGAGAATTCATTATTTTCCTATTCTAGCTTTTTGGTGGCTCCAGCTGTCATCTGACTTGTGCCTGCAACACTCCAGTCTCTGTCTCTGAGGTCACATCCCCTCCTCTTCTCCCTGTAATCTCCCTCTGCCTAGCTTGCATAAGGATACTTGTGATTGGATTTAGGGCTCACTCAGCTAATGAAGGATAAATGCCTCCTCTCAAAATCCTTAATCATTTCTTTTCCCATATAAGGCAATATTCACTCGTTTACCATATATGGTAACAGTCATAGCTTCGGGGATTAGGGCAGGGACATATCTTTTTGGATGCCACTACTCAGCCTGCTACATTTTTATTTATATAATCCATGAAATATGAATAGGGTAGATTTTTTTCATAAGAGAGCAACTAACATAATTTCTAAGACATAGGGTAATGTCTTAGATCTTAATAGAAAATTAGCATCTAAAATGTCTTAATGTCGATATTCAGGATGGTTTTTATAAGTCAATCATTAACGAAAACATACATTCATATTTTAGAACAACAAAGGTGTGATTATTTCTACACGTCTGCTTAATCACTGCTCCTATAGATATTATTCACTAAGTCATCAGTAGGTCTAATAAGAAAAGATTTTAGGCCAGGCGCGGTGGCTCATGCCTGTAATCCCAGCACTTTGGGAGGCCGAGGCGGGCGGATCACGAGGTCAGGAGATCGAGACCATCCTGGCTAACACAATGAAACCCCGTCTCTACTAAAAAAGACAAAAAAAATTGGCTGGGCGTGGTAGTGGGCACCTGTAGTCCCAGCTACTCTCGGGAGGCTGAGGCAGGAGAATGGCGTGAACCCAGGAGGTGGAGCTTGCAGTGAGCCGAGATCGCACCACTGCACTCCAGCCTGGGCAACAGAGGGAGACTCCGTCTCAAAAAAAAAAAAAAAAAAGAAAAAGAAAAGATTTTAATATTATTCCAAATTACACTGATGACTTTTTTTTAACTTATAAAAATTATAGTATTCTAAGATAAAACAAAGCACATTATATTTAGGCTACTTTCACACACTTTGAATCCATTTTTGTTGGCCAATATTCTGATCTAGTTTAAAGAAATGATATGTGAAAACAGTTATTTCTTTCAGGGAAAGCTCAAAACATAACTTAAAAAGTCTTAAATGCTTTATTTTTTATCCAATGTTGTTATGGCTGTCATTATAATAGTAATTTACTGCTGTCTGTAAACCAGAATTAGAAGCATTAATAGCAAAGAGTGATAACCTAAGATACTGAATCTAGCAGCCACATCACAAGATCAGAATGTTTGAATCAGCCAAATTCTCCTGGCCCTACACTAATTTTAGAATGTCATTTCGTCTCTACCTGTCATTTGATTACTAACCACACATTTTTGGTTTAAAGTACATGAAGACTTTTTCCCCCCCATAACCACTGTGTCTTTGTCCTTTAACACAAATTTCTTTCTGAAAAGAAAATAATCAAAACGAGAGTTGAGGTGAGTAGAATGTTTTTCAAGCTTACGATGCTCAAACATCATAGAATTTCTATTTCCTCTATTTGTCCATCTCAGATAACTTTAGTATGATTATATTATTCATTTGAAATACAGTTCAATTTATTTCTGTTTGTACTCCAATTTTTCTCCTATGTTTATTGTTTTTATTTATTTATATTGATTACACAAAATATTAGCATAGATCCAAAACTTAGAACTATACAAAAGCATATATTTTAAAAAGTGTTAAATTAATCCTCTTGCACCCTCAGTTATTTCTACCCTTTTTACCCCATTCCCACCCACTCACTTTAGGTAATCAATGTCCTTAGTTTCTCATTTATCTTCCCTTTCTTTTTGGTAAATCTTCAGATGCACATATTTTCTTATTTCCCCTTTTTGCTCATACAAAAGGCAATAGACTATATAGTTTTTTCCACTTTGCCTTTTTCACTTAATCTGAAAATCATTCCACAAAACTTCATAGAGACCTTCCTCATTCATTTATTTTACAACTGCATAGTTCTTCATTGTGTGTATTTAACATAGTTTAATCTGTTTCTAGTGTTTCAGCATTTAGGTCAAGTCCAACATTGCACAATTATGAATAATACTTAATGAAAAACTTACTATATGTGTTTTCATGCTGTTAAAAAGGTACCTTCAGCGTGAATTCCTAAGAGCAGAATTGCTGGATCAAAAGGTAAAGACGTATGCAGTTTATGTTCTTTTTTTAGATATTGCCAAACTCCCTTCCATAAGGATTATACCAATTTGCATTTCCACCTCCAATATGTGAGAGTGCTTGTTTCCTTAAGACCTTAAAAACAGAATGTATTGTTACATGTTTTAATTTTTGTCAATCTGATAGACAAGAAATGATACCACAATGTATTATTATTTTTCATTTTTCTTTTTAAAGTGAGGCTTTCATATGTTGAAGGTCCATTTTATATCTCTTTTAGTACATTGTTCATGTCTTTTGTACATTTTTCTATTGGATTTTAGTCTTTTCCTTTCATTTTTAATGATTTCTTATATATTAAGGATATTAACACTTTACTGCAAATATTTTCTCCCTGCTCAATTGTGCTTTGACTTGTAAACATTTTTAAATAATAAAATTTATTAATAGTTTTAAAAAAATTACATCAGCATTTTGAATCCTTGTTGGTCTTTTCCTTCACACAGGTAAAACAAGAACCATGCATGTTTTCTTCTGGTACTTACATGATTTTATTTTTTTATATTTAGATTTCTGATCCACCTGAAATGTATTCTTTTGTATGATGTGAGTCACAAATCTAATTTTAACTTTTTCCCAATGACTAACCTGTTGTCCTAAAACCATTTATTTAAAAGTTAATTTTTGCTCTACTGATTTGAGGTGCCATCTTTACAATATGTTATAGTTCCAGATGTTCTTCAATCTATTCCTAGACTTTGTATTTTATTCCATTGATCTGTCTCTTCATGCTTTAATTATAGTGACTTTTTGGTGTTTCAGTGTATAGTAGGGCTACTTTTATTGCATAGATGTTCTTTTTAGTGTTTTCCTGGCTATTTATTTTTTCATACAAACTCTAATATCAACTTATTAACTATTTTTAAAGTTTATTGGTATATCATAAGGATCGTGTTAAATTAATAAATTAACTTAGGGAGAACTGACATCTTCATGATATGAGTCATCCTTTCAAGTGCGGGGTAGAGAGGCTCTCAATTTACTCACATACTTTTGTATCATTCAGGAATGTTTTAAAGATTGCCTTACTCAATTTTGCAAACTTACTGCTGAATTCATTTTAAATATCTAATTTTCTTTGTTGCTATTTAAATGGTTTCTCTAGCATTATGTCATCAAACTGGTTATTGCTTCTGTATCTGAAAACTAGTAATTCTGTTATGTTAATTTTATATTCAGTGATTTACTAAATTATTTTTCTTATTGGAGGACGTTTTACCATTGTTTTTCTAGGTTTTTCCAGGTACATGGTCATATCACTTGCAAATATAGATAATTTTACTTCTTCGATTCCAATTCTTTTCCCTCTAATTGCCTTTGCTATTACTTCCAGGACAAGGTTAAATTAAATAGATGGTAGGCATACTTTCCTGTTCCTGCTCTTAGTTGAAGTGTTTTCTCATTAAGCTTTCCCATTAAGATATGGGCTTTAAGAGTAAATTATATATATGAGAATAAGTTTAATATACATATACACACACACACATATACATACATATATATTTAAGCTGGATTTCACCCAAAGAATTCTGAGCATCCAAAGAAATTTGAGCAACATATGAGATATTCATATTTTTTTCTCCTTTGATCTGTTAACATAGTGTATTATTTGACTGCATTTCCTAATAGTGAACCAAGCTTACATTCCTGAAATAAATGTCACTTAATCATGTTTTATCAGTTTTTTATTACGATGTTGGATTCTGTTTGCTAATGCTTTATTAAGTATTTTTACATCAATATTCATACATGATATTGGTAATAATTTTCTAATTACATTGTCATTTGCATACTTCATTCTAAAAAATAATTGTAATACTCTGGAATAAGCTATACAGCCCTCAATCTATCTGGTCTTTGAATGTTTGGTAGAATTCCCCTGTGAAACTATCTGAGCCTGGTGCTTTCTTGTGAAGTAGCCCCCTTATAATTTTCTTTATTTCTTTGATGTCAGTTGGTTTCTTTAGATAGAGTAAATTTGTCTCTTTAAATCCAGTAAATTTCTTTAGGAAAGTGTTCAATTCATACAGGTTTCAGCATTTCAATTCAACATTTATTAGCATACATGTTGGCAAATGAGTGTCTAATTAGTTTTTTATAATTCTTCTGTTTCAATGATATTTCCCCTTGCCAATTTCTTATTTTGAATATTTGTGCTTTCTCCCTTTTATTCTTCATTAGGTTAATTAGCAGTTTTTATATTTTGCTAAGTTTTTCAAAGCCCAGCCAGGCCTTTGACTTATTAATTATATCTACTTTTATTTATTTTTCTCATTTTTTTATTTTGTTTTACATCTTGACATTTTCTAGGTTTTTCAGTTGGAAATTTAATTTGTTAATTTTCATTCTTTCAGTTT
>NW_012103465.1:1291814-1310725 GCF_000951045.1 Mandrillus leucophaeus
TGTGCCTCTGCATTTCTGTGTACAGGGCTGGTGGTTTAGGTTTGAATAGGTTTCAGAGATTCCTAGTTCAAGAATTCTGTCTTATGTCAGGGCAGTAAAATACGGTTGACAGGGTTTTTGCTGTTGTTGTTGTTGTTGCTGTTGTTTTAAACAGGACTGTAGGGTAGGGTTACTTGTCCTTTGCCTTTTTTCTTTTGGTTTGTAGGACTGCAAATGTGCTCTCTTTTTATTTCGATTCAGCATGTAGCTTTGAAAGAATTCCTGTCTTTTTTAAATTGTTCTCCTCAAATGTTACCTTTCCAAGGCTTCCTCTTGAAGCACTGTGTACAATTTTACCTTCCTCCTGGTTGTCAGTTTCCTGATCCAGCAGATCACTTTTTTTCTCTTTTTATGGTGATGGTTTTAGAACAATATCAGGCCTGCTGCTAAGTCTTCCTTCTCCATTCCAATCAATTTTTCAGAGACTACCCTTGTACTTCACAAGGACCCTGGGAGGAGGACAAGAGATAACTCACAGAGATCTGGTGTTCATTTTTGTAGCTGCAGGTCTTTTGAAGTTTGGACATTATTTGTCTTCTTGTTATGCTGAGAGCATGAATTTTATTTCTTCTCATTGTTATTTAGGTGTTGGGAATATGTTGGGAGATTAAGATTTACACCTTCACTACTACCTTGGTTACCCATCAAATTAAAGTGTTTAATAATATGCCACCACATAAAATATTTCTAATGACACTCTGCTGTGAGAGCTCTAATTTTCTACCCTGGTCATAATACGTACCTCAAAACATGCTCTATCTAGTAAGTGGTTGGTGCATAGCATTATATTTGATTGACAGAGGAAAGCTGGGTATCCTAGAACCACAGAAGACTGATATATATTTGAGGGTCATTCCAAAAAGATGCCCACAACCCCAGCAGTTAACCAGCTGGAGGTGAAAAGTGTGAGAGAAAAAAGGAAGCAGAATGTTGAGGAACAGTTACATAGCACATAGGTGTCCAATGAAAGACCTATCCAGAGTAGAAAATATATTTGGTAGTTACTCTCTGAAGGCTATTATAAAAAGATAACCATGGCTTCATAGTTCCTTCTAGACTTCACTACTCTACCTCTCATGCCTCAGTTCTTCTCTGTTGTCTCTTGTCTCACTCTATTAGTATTGTGTTATTGATATCTTTAAAAGAAATTTCATTCCATGAGTGTTAGAGATAGTGGTCTCCATAGAGACAACCAGGAGCAACCAAGACCGAGTCAAGCAGTGAAGGGGCAAGAATATACCTTTTCACAAGGTTAGGTACTCTTAGGTCTGCTAAGTACTGACATCAGTCTCTGTGTCTCTTAGGTCAAATCATCAAGAGTAAAAATCATATAAAATAACTGATTTTTTTAATTACTGTTGGGTAGTATAATGGTGCAGGCACTGAAAGGTGCTCAACAAATAATTGTAAATGAGTGAATAACTATCAAAATTTATTAAAATGACCATCAAATATCATAATCCTCCTACTTGCGAATAGAAAATGCTGCTCTGGAAAAGGTTTTTTAAAGTCTACTGTTCTACATCAAATAATAAGTTACTGTTTGGGATCTAAGCCCCATGAAGAAAAGTGTCTTCTCTGGCTTTCTAAGGAACTTGATTTATTCGAAATCATAGGACCCTTTTGAGAGATGAGTGTTACCTACAAATTGCAAATATGTTTTGCCCCACATGAATTAACAAAAACCATAGCAATACATTGAAGTAAGAGCCAAGGGACAAAAGAGTGGAAGGACCTGGAGATTATTTCCAAAACACAAACTGATGGTTCATTGAAGCAGACATTGCGAATTAACTCAACTGCTTCCCTTTATTTGTCACATTATTATTTTAAAGTTCAGGCACAGGTTATCTGAATAATTTGCTCTAAGAGGGACAAAATTAACTAATAAAAGCAAAGAAGAATTTGACTGATTTATAACAAAGATTGCAGACAAACTGGCTCACTGTCATAATGGCTGAGAAAATGTGATAAAAATTATTGGTCCATATTTTCCAAGAATAAAAGTATACGTTCTGCTCCAGAAGCTGTATAACTATATTCACTAGGTCCTACTGTATATCTTCCTAGGAATACAGAAATTATGAAGACACAATCCTGAACCTGAAAAATCTGACAGGGAAGAGCCATATCAGAATCTGGGAAGGCACAAAGAAAGCAGGCCATACTACTGAAATGCTTCAACCTAGAGAACATATTATCATTCTAACTGGAACTTCAAAGAGTCAAACGCTTTATGGTGGGGGGCAGAGGGCCAAAGATTTCCTGTAAATGGAAAAGAAACATCATGACTATTCCTGGGAGTCAAGAGATAAAAACTGTATTAAATTGGTTAAGAGAATGCATTCTAAATATCGTCTGTGAAGACTGGTGGAGAGAGTAGAGCTGACCATTGGGAGGACTGAGCACCAGCCCTGGCTCTTTATGAACTAGCTAGAGGAGTCTGCCAATGTTTTCCACCTCTATGAACTCCAGTCTCTTCTGATGATATTCTCTAGATTAAAAACTTAGTGTTCATTGCCTGTAGTTGACATGTTCTCTGCTTTTTTGACCTGCTAGCCTTGACATCTAAGAAACAGAATTCATATACTGAAGGATTTGCTATCTGTGGAAACAAAACAAGAAAACTTACTTCTCTGAGAAAGAAAAAAATATGAAATCAGAAGTGAATGCCCTTGTAAGAAAAAAATTAGCTTTGTCCACAGGAATTTACATGAAGCAATTCCATGGAACTGTTTTCTGAGCACAGAGAACCATTATGAAAGCTCAGCTTCTGGACAACAGCTGGGTATGCATCTCAGCTCTGCTCTTTCCTCCTAATGTCTTAGACCAGTTTTTGAACTGTGCCTCCATCTTCTTCCAAGAGCAGCAAAGCATCTCATATCAGTTTGCAATACAGTATTTACAAACACCACAGACTCTGCACTGCCATTAGCTAGACTTTGTTAGGCTAAGAATGTGTACAATTCAGATTCACTTTCCTTTTCCCCATTCCAATTAATGGATTTTCATTTATCTTTTATTTTTCTGACACCTAAGATCCAAGACATAAGTGTTCTCTCAAGATGGTACAGAATCTATCTCCATGTCTTTTAAGATATAAATTCTAAACCCAAGACTGTATAAATATCAAGGCTTATGAAATATGTTTACATGATTACTTAAAGCCATAAAACATAGCTAGTTTTTAAAAAATCAACATCCATAGAGTATACTATCCATCATCCCCTAAGATGCAACAAATCTAGTGAGGCTCCAGCTTCCTTTCTTTCTCCCTTCCTTATTTCCTTACTTCCTCCCTCCCCCGTCTCCCTCCTTCTATTCCTTTCTTCCTTCCTTCCTCCTTTCTTCCTTCTTCTCTCTCACCCCTTTGTTTCATTCTATAAAACCTCGTTGTAATTTCTGGTGTTTGAAACAGCAGCTCAGTCTGTCTCTTTGTGAATGAGTTAATACAATATTTCAAATAGCACCTGAACCAAGACACAAGGTAAAATTTATCTTCAATACACCTCTTCCCTACAGAGAAGAAAATCTAGCTAAACCTCCCCATAAAGAAATGAAGTTGTGATGCAATAAACCTGACAAAAAATTAAGCAGAGGTTACCACAGCAAGGTCTATCTTCTTCAGAAATAAGAGCCTCTTCCATCCAGCTATACAAAGTAAAGTAAAGGGCTTGGAGGCAGAAGCATACTGGAGCTTTTCTATTCCATTGATCACTGCCACTCTGCTGAGAGATGTTTATATATTTTATGTACATTCTTTAGTTATGCAATTCAATTGCAAACACCCTGAGGGCTTCAGGGCAGGACCATATCTGATAACTAATTTAAAAAAAGATTTCTTCATATAGTGCTTAGCAATAAACCTATTAGAAGTACAAAATATGTTTTTCTCAAACAGGCCTGTAGAAAGTCATGCACAGAAAAAAGACCCTGATGCTTACTGAATGGCACTAGAATGCAAGCTCCATAAAAATCAATGGATTTGTTTTATTCACAGTTCAGGGCAGGTAGACTCCAAGACAGCCCCCAATAACCCCCACCTCCTGGATTCATGTCCCTGTGTAATCTCTACCCAAGTGTGGACAGAGCTTCTGACTAACCAATAGAATATGATAAAGGTCATGGAATGTCACTTCCACGATTGGGCTCCATAAAATTGAGACTTTTATCTTGCTATTAGACTCTCCCTCTTGCTGGCTTTCATAAAGCAAGATGCCATGTAAGGCTGGCCCATGTGCCAAGGAACTCAGGGCACCAGGGAACAGCTAGCAAGAAATTGAGTTGAATTAAGCCAACAATCACACAGTCGGCGCAGAAGAGGGTGCTTTACTAGTCAAGTCTTTATATGAGACTTTGGCACTAGCTGGATCCTTGATTGTAGCTCCTGAGAGACTCTGCAGTGGAGAACTCAGCTAAGCCATGCCCAGACTCCTGGCCACAGAAACTCTGAGATAATAAATGTGTATTGTTTTAAGCCACTAAGTTGGTGGTTATTTGTTACACAGCAATGCACAACTAACGCACTGCTATTTCCTCAGTTCCTTGAACAGTGCCTGGCTCATAGTAGGTATGTAATAAATACAAGTTGCACAAATCAATAAATGAAATTAAGTCCTGTCACTGATACAGAGTTACTGAAGGTCAGTAAACTATTCATCACGGTGCTGCAATGTACAACTAGATGAATAAAGTCAATTTTTACAACAAGCCTTCTAACAAATTCAATTTTCTAAAAACAAACATGTAGTAAATAAATACAATTTCTCACAATAAACATGTTAAGCAAGCTTTTCGGTCATCGTAATAGCCTCAAGGTTGGCTTATATTTTCTAGGAGAGAACAATAAACTTTATAGTTTAAAACAAAATAGCACTGGAGACCCCTTTTACCCTTCTTGGCTAAGAAACTGACCAGGAATTCAATTTCACAGTAACAACATTCAGAATATGCATTGCTCTAACCTAAATAGTCATTTAACCCAGCCTGGCTTGTGCTCTTTATTCTTTCTGCCTTTATGATTCCTAATTGGGAAATATGCTTCAATCTTCTCACTCACATTCTCAAAAGCATTTGGGTCAGCCTCTTCCCTTCCTCTCAAGGTTTCTCATTAAATTATCTTGTGATTTGTGGCCTGTGAGTCCAACTTCAATTTTAACCAAGGATAAATTTTTAAAAAATATTTTTAGTTCTCATTACCAGTTGTGATAATTGCTAGGAAAGAAAGAAGGCTGAGAGAAATGACAGCGGATGTGGTAGGAGCAGTGGGTGCTTAGCATGATGAGAACGTCTTTCTGAAAATACGACTTTCAAACTTTGAACTAGAAGATGAAAAGAACCCAGATATACAAAGAGCCAGGATGGGGGTATGGGCGTAGAACAGCATTTCAAGCAAAAGGAACAGCACATCAAAAAGCCTGAGAAGACGTTTCTCAGCAGAGTTGATTTTACAAAGTCAGCCATATTGTGAATGTGAAGGACAACCATACACAATCAGTTAGGATCACACACACACACACACACACACGAAGTCCAGCACAAATTATCCTAATGCTTTTTTTTGGATGGTACTAGAATGTAAGCTCCACAAAAGTAGTAACCTCTCTTTACAACTGCTTGTAAAAAATATCTTGATGTTATTTATATTTGTTAATTTTGACTCCATTTATTTTCAAAATGAAAAGAAATCATTTTGCCTTTTTTTCACTTTTCATTATTCTATGTTATTATTATGATTTGAGGTAAAAATTACCCTAGCTTCCAAGAGAGAAAACTAAGGTTCAGGCAGGTTCCAATAAATCTTCTAAGGTCACAAAGCTCATAAATGGGGACATCTGACCTGGTCCCTCGCCAGCCTAGTCCTCATAAAACAGGGGTTAAAATGGTGAGAAGCGATTAAGAAAAGAAGGTCATGCATAATTTTATTTATATGGGTGTCCTGGATATTAGAAAACCTCAATTTTGTCCAAAATATGCCAAGAGTTACATTGTCAGTCACTCTACTGTCTCACTGAGGTTTCTAAGCTTATGAAGGGATCCAGCTCCCCCAAACAAAACTAACAAGCACTTCCTCATTCTATGGGCAAATCCAACTTGGTTTTGAGGCTAAAAGTCCAATTCTACCACAGGCCAAATGTTGGGTCACTAAATACAAGAAGGTATCATGGAAAGACGGAAATAATCAGATTTTGAGGACAACATACCCGCGATAAAATGGACCAGTAAAATGATGTCAATATTATCTACCCTCCAGATTACTGTATAAAGATAATTCATACAGCACATAACACAAAGGAACAGCTTAGGTGAATGAAGGTAAATATTTGGATCTGAGAGTGATCTGGAAAACCCAGAGGTCTCTCAGAGGTCTGACAAAAGACTTTAATCAAGGATGTAAGGTCATTCCTCTGAGCAAAGGGTTTGTTTCTTATTAAAATGCTGGTGCACTGGGGAAAACCTGACTCCTTCCACTTTTATCAGCAAATCTTCAGGGTGAAACACTGGCTGCATTGGAGGGGGCGTGGGGTGTGAGAAAGGCTCTTAGACACTGGGAGTTTACGAGGGAGGAAAATGGTGGAAGGAGAAGGAGGAGGGTTCTACTTGGTGACAGAATACACTCACTTCAGACTTCTGCTTCAAACTGCCAGGGGTATGAGCGTGCACCATCTGTGACAGAAGCATGGGGAAGAGGGGAAAAAGAGGGATTTTCAGCAGCAGCATGGCTCTAGTCTAGTACATTTTTATAAGCCTCATATTTTAAAGTAGTTATTTCAAACACTAAGAGTAAATCTAGAGATCTAATATACAGCATGAGGACTATGGTAATATATTGTATTGCATAATGAAAATTTGCTAAGAGAACAGATCTGAGGTGCTCTCACCATACAATAAAAAATAGGTAACTACAGAAGCTGATAGATATGCTAATTTTCTTGACCACAGTAATCATTTCACTCCGTATATGATAACACATCATGCTGTACACCTTAAATACATACAATTAAAAATTAATTTTAAAGACTGTGATCAATCATAACACAAAGCATAAATATTATATCAACGATACTTTCTTTCTTGCCTCAATAACCTCTTTGTTTCCAGTATTAACTCTCAAAATCAGGGGCCGACTAACCATGCTGTCTACACTTTACTCACAAGATAGCCATACCTCTTTTTCTTCAAAATGGCATTTACTATAAGTATCAATCAGTGGAGTGCCTGTCTTCAAACTGGTTTATTTACCAGTACTGAATAAAGAACCACAACTTAGTGCAACTATTGAAAATGGAGGGGAAAAAGGACTATTTTAATCACTTTATTTTATTTTATTTTATTTTATTTTATTTTATTTTATTTTTTGAGACAGAGTTTTGTCACCCAGGCTGGAGTGCAATGGCACGATCTGGGGTCACTGCAACCGCCACCTCCTGGATTCAAGCAATTCTCCTGCCTCAGCCTCCAGAGTAGCTGGGATTACAGGTACACGCCACCATGCCCAGTTAATTTTTGTATTTTTTTAGTAGAGACAGGGTTTCAGCATGTTGGGCAGGCTGGTCTTGCACTGCAGACCTCAAGTGACCCACTTGCCTCGGCCTCCCAAAGTGCTGGGATTACAGGCGTGAGCCACCGCGCCTGGTTGAGAAAAGGAACCTTAAAGGGTCTTTATTTGGCCAGGAAAACAAGCCTTTTCGTCTATTTTCACTTCTTTGTCTTCAGACTCAGCCATGTGGGGTTTTGATCAGTTTTTCATTTGTCATCTGCTCAAGGTACCAGTCCTGCCTGACAGAGGAAGGAAACACTTTCGCTTCACTGATACACATTCCATAACTGGACCCACAAAACCAGGGCTACCTGGAATTCTCAGTTTAGTCTCATTAAAGATCTTTCTCCGAAAGTTATACTGAAACCATGAAAGTATTGCTCTTGGTAAAATAACAATAAAAGAAAGAAGATACTTAGCAGGATTCTGACTGTATTTCACATTTTTTATTGACTCTTCAGTACAACAACAATATCTAAATTGTTGCTCGGGCGAAATGGTAGCGAGGTTGAGTTTGATGATGAATGTGAGGCGTAGTCTGCTGTTTGGGAGAGGCACTGCTGTGTCAAAGATGAGTGTGGTGTTCTTCGGAGTTTAGATGGAAAAGTGTGAGAGAGTATTGTGAATCTGTGATTGTTTGTGGGGAAAGATGGTGGTTTGTGTATCTTTTTCTCCCTCATGTCCATGTGAAAGGAGTTGTTCTAGCAACGCAGGAAGGTTGTTCGTCATTATCGCAGTAATTGGGGAATGGGGATGCTGACATATGTTGCCAAGGGGCAAGGGGTCTTAATCACTCTGCAATGTCTTTACAGTGAAGAATTTTCCCAGCTCAAGTTATTCATGCTCTGTTGAGAAATACTGTGCTCCAGTAACAATTTTGGTCTCTCTCCCCAGCTCCATTCTCTCTCCCTGGAGTTCTCTGATGGATATATTGGAAGAAGACATGAGCCTGCCCAGCCTAGCCCCCTCCACTCTTGCTTCCTTGTCTGTCTGCCTGCAGAGAAGTTGTTTTCTGGGATAGGCCTGCAGGTTGGTTGGTTTTGTTTTGTTTTTGAGGAGTGGGGTTAAGTTCAATTCAGGAGTGAAGAATTAGGAAGTCCATTGTGGGACACATCAAAAATCCATGCATTTACCTGCTTCAGTCAAAGCCCACCAATTTCAATATTAATCTCATCCAAAATATACCCTCACAGAAACATCCAGAATGCTTGATCAAATGTCTAGGCACTGTGGCCCAGCCAAGTGAACACATCACATCAGCTCCAGCGCCTGCCCAGAAGAGTGATGTGTTCTCGGATCTTCAGACCAGGCCAGTCACCAGCTGAGTGCCAGAGACTGACCTCAGTCAACGCCACAAAGGATCACCCTGGTCCTAACTCACACAATCTGGGAACATTATACATGGTTATTTTAAGTTACCGAGTTTGAGGTGGCTTGTTATGCTACAGTAATAAGTGGAACACTAATTTTAAACTTCCATTGCTCCCTCTCTCTCTTATGAAACTTCAGCTACACAGGCCGCTACAAACACACATGCTCCCTCCTAGCCTCAGGCCCTTTCTACCTGCCATTCTTTCTGCCTGCAATATTTTTCCTCCAGCTCTTGGCTTAGCTGGCTCCTTTCATCTTTCCTTCCTGCTTCAGATCAAATATTACTTCCTCAGAGAAGTCTTCCCTGACCACACTCCCTAAATTGGCCTCCTTCCCTCTCTATGTAGCCTTTTTTCATTCTGTTCATTTTCTTCAAAACATTGATCTCAATCTGAAATTATCCTGGTTTCTATCTTTGACTATTGTTTTCCTCAATTAAAGCATTAGATCTGTAGGGTAGGTTCTTAGCTAGCTCATTTATGGCTCACACAATGATTGGCACAGAATATGTGTTCCATAGATATCTGTGGAAGGAAAATTAATGAATGCTTATCTCATATGTGGGTGACTGCCTTCAGGATCCTGTCCACAGGCCTCAACTTCCTAAGTCTGCTATCATAGAATTTAATGAAGGAAGATTAGAGTTCCCATGAGCTATAAAGGGTGTTTTTCTCTGACTTTTCTTCTGCTCTTTTTTTCCCCCTCTAATGAGACGAGCATTCACCAGGGAACAAAAAGCCTAGTATCCTTTTACAATACCTCACAGACAAAAACCACTGCATTTTCATATGTGATTATCTGTGGGACTTGTTTATAAATTTTCCTAACTCTTACGGATTAATTAAAAGACATCTCTAAACTGAAAAATGAAAAAAGTTTTCTCTTATTTCCTGGAAATCCAGTCTACTCTTAGCCTTTGTGTAATACAGCCTCAGCTCTTAATTTCTTTCTTCTCCAGTCCCCCAGCACGGGGCTTACAGAGAGCTTGGGTTAAAGGGTTGGGGAGAGGCAGAGGCAGGTCCATCCCCTACTTTTTTTGTTCCCCCCTTTTCCAGTTACTGGTTTGAATACACTTGAGGCATAAAAACCAACAAATATTTTTTCTCATCCCCTGAACTGAGGTTCTTATCCGAAGCCAGCATTCAACCCATGCTCTATACTTTCTTATTCTCTTGTATTCTGATTCTCTCTTGTTTTAACCATGTTTTTCATTTTCTGTATTCTGATGCTTCAACATCTGGGGCCTTTCTCACCCTGGAGAGACCGCCCCTCCCAAGGTATGCCAATTCCTAGAGAGAGTAAACAACTCACTTGAGAGCATGCCTTTCAAGTATAAATCAACCAGTCCAGAGTCCACAGCCCAACCACCTTTTTTATGGGGCTTTCACACTCTGGGCCACTATCGTCTGCCCTAATTACCCCAGGGCCAGGTACCGGACAACTAGAGACAGCCTCTAAACCCTAAAGCCCACTGAAATCATTCAAATCAGCCAACCCCCTGCCTCACCCATTCCTTCCCACAGAAAGCACAATAAAGGTTCCTGCTTACAGCTCCCCCCACCGCCCCGCCCCCTGCTTCTGCCCCTGACCCACCCAGGTGCTTCTCCATGTGACCCCCTTGTGGTGTGGTATGCCCCCTCCCATTGGGAACTGTGAGTAACAAACCATCTTCTCAATGGCAATTGTCTCCTGATCTGTTGACCTTACTGTACCTCAAATTTCTATTACCATACTGCATTTTGAAACATCCCTCTAGACTGCAAGTCAAGCCAATGTCTTAATTGTCTTGGGCAACTTGGATTCTGCACACTCAGTGCTCAGTATTTTAAGTTTTATTTTAGCAAGACTTAGAAACCTGTTTTAAAGCACTGATTCATTCAAGAAACATTTTTTGATGTCTCATGTGTACTTGGTATTGTGGAAGGCCCTGGGGATAGGAGGATGAATAAAACACGCTTTTACGCAGGCTCCTGGCAGGATGGGGACTCAAAAAATATTTGAGAAAAGAAGAAATGAATCAATGTCTTCCCAGAGCTCACAAGCTAGAATCCATTGCTTGCCGGATCCCCTGGTGTGTTACCTCTATAAAATTGTGGTCAATTTTGGAAAGTTTGAAATTAGAATAGACTGGTTTGTCTTGTTCTGTTCCATTTTTTACATGTCAAGCTATTGAAATGTGGACTCTAAAAGATTGTTCACATTTTTCAAGTTATTATTTAGCAGATTTAATGGTTTTGTTTGGAACATCTTTACCAAAATCTAGCCTCACTCACTCTAAGAAGAGCCTAAGGAAACTGTTATCTGGGGGACATAAAGTAAATGTAACATTAATAATAGGTCAGGTGCAGTGGTTCACGTCTGTAATCCCGATGGTTTGGGAAGCTGAGGAGGGAGGATGGCTTAAGGCCAGGAATTCAAGGCCAGCCTGGACAATATAGCAAGATCCCATCTCTACAAAAAATTTTAAAAATTATTCGGGCATGGTGGTGCATGCCTGTAGTTCTAGTAACTCAGGAGGCTGAGGCAGGAGGATCACACAAGCCCAGGAGTTTGAGGTTATACTGAGCTATGATCACTTCACTGCATTCCAGCCTGGCTGACAGAGTGAGAATTTGTCTCTACATAATAATAGCAGCTAATACTTACTGAGCTCTTAATATATCCCAGGCATTGTCCTAAACATGGGACATGTAGTATTTTATTTAAACATTATAATTCATATTATCATCCTTATGTTACAGATGAGGAAATGAAGCTTAAATAGAGTGGATCATTCACTACAGGTAACATAGCCAGTGAGTACAGCCTGGATTCTAATTGAGGCAGCATTATCCCAGAATCTATCTACTTAACAACTAACTCTAGCTATGAGGTAAATCTGTATAATTTTCTCAGTGTACCTTGCTTAGACCCATTTCTAAAGTCCATGAAAGAATTTGGGCCAAATTTATTCCCAAAGAAATCCTAGCCACTCAAAATTCTGCTACTAAATACACAATATTTGAGTCTGCCAGAATCTTTTTTCTTCCAATAATGTATTAGAATTTCTTTTTAAGCTTTCTCTCCCTGGTCCCCATCCACAGGGGCCTAGTTCGTGATATAATAAAATGAGCTACTTTAAAGAAAAACTCTGGAATAGTTTCTCTCCAAAACTTTCCATAAAAGGGAACTGAGCTTTAATAACTACATTCATGCATTGAATGCACCTTAGGACTGGAAAGTGAGTTTTATGCTTCCTTATTAATGAATCTTTCCCAAGGAATTCTGTCAAAATCTTGTGGCAATGACTACCTCCCTGCCTTAGCTTTAATTATTCTATTTCCATTAGCCTGTGTCAACACATACCACAGAGGTCATTCTGGACTTGATGTATTGCATTAAAGGTGAGCTTCTCTAGGATAATTATGTCCTCAAAGACCAGGCACTGGAGTAATGCCTTGGGGAGTCTGCAACTCCAATCACCTTGAACTTTGGATATGTCTTCGCTTAACATATATTTGTGGAAAAGAATACCATAGGACATGAAATAATGCACAAGTTGCAAATGTGCTCTTTTCTCTATACATGACTAGAGATTAAATATTGACAATAGCAGGCAAACAGAACTCTTTTCTGGAATCTTGAGTTTCGGAATTCCCAAAAGAAACATTAAAAGCTACTTCCTTTCTTCTCTTGCATCCAAAAGAGAAATCAATGAGCTATTGAATAAGACTTTTGATCCATTACCAAGACTCAAGCTTCCTAAAACACTAGTCAAATGGTATTTAATACTTCGTTTTAAGACCCAAACTTGCCCATCCCGGCCTACAGTAAAGGGAGAAGACACATCCCAGGGCTTGCTTTTGCTCCACAATAAGCATTTATTGAGTGTCTACTATGTGCCTGATCATGTTCTAAGTCCTTGAAGATAGAGCAGTGAACTTGTATCCTTATCACTGAGGAGGGAGAAGGCAGTACCTGCCGGTTACTTGAAATTCCCACTGGAACCAATTCACAGGGCAGAACACTTTAAACTCTACTCAGACTCTCAGAAGTTGGGTAGGAAGAAACTCCTTAAGTCTTTGGAGCCTCACAGATGCCTTAGGGGCTCTGCTTTCCACACTTACTAGAGCCAGGTATTTAATATGAGCTGGGGACAAGAAGCATGAACCCCTCCAATTTTTATGCAACGTTTTGTGAGCAAGTATGAGCATTTGCTGGAGCCAAAGTCTACACATGTCCTCAAATTCTCAAAAAGATCTGGGATCCCACCAAGGTTAAAAGCATTCCCCTAACATACCCACAACTCGTGGAGCCCAGGTGACTGCGCTTGTACTTTCTTGGTGAAGGCCACATTTTGAACCAAAAAGCAATGCCAAATGGATGCCACACTGACTGCAACAGCCACTTAGCCTGGTGTACACCCCGCTTAGTCCTTTCTCAACTTCACAACTTCGCTCACCAGAAAGCTTCGGGTGCAACTGCAAGGCGGCCTATTCCTTTGGAAAGGAATGAGAAACACGTAGGCTTGGAAGTACCAAGACATTGGTGCCTCTCCTGTTTTGGTCCTGAATGGATTCCCGGCGAAGAAATCACAGGCCTGTTTTCTCCTGACCCCACTTTTGGCATCTCTTAAGGCCAAAGCTAGTTCTCAGAGCTCGTCCGCCTACAGCTACTAAGTTTTCTGAGAGCAATAAAGATACGACGGGATCCATCTGGACGTTGTCCGGACAGGAGAGGTAGCCGGCATTTCCCTTCAGAGAGCTGCTGGGGGTGCACAGCGGCTCGGTGACAGCCGGAGTGCGCAACCCACACTTCACCCGTGCGCCGGGCAACATAGAGCACCTCAGTACACGCACGCGGACCGGACATACACGCAGTCCCGTACACGCCCAACGAGTGCGCACACACGCACTCCATGCACGCGCGATGGGCGCACACACTCGCATCCCTACACGTGCGCTAAAGTGCACACACCCGCGCTCCCACGACCGCGCCCGCGCGAGAAACAGCCACAACTTCTGAGTGGGACTCGGCATACGGGGGTAGTGCCCGGTACTTCACCATCAGTCACCGTCGCGTCCGCCTCCTCCCCTGCTGGGTGCACCTCCAGCCGCAGAAATTTCCGGCTGGGGCACAAGAACTGCCCAGGCCGAAAGAGCTGCTCCTCTGTCACAAAATGCAGTTGCACGCTGTACTGCAGGCGCGCTGGGACCCGGGCCGGAGCCAGAGTCGCAGCCATGGACCAAGCGTCTCTGTCCGTGAGCCCTAGCAGTGCCTTCCCCGCGCTGCTCTGGGCACCGAAAAACTGCTAGGGCAAGGGGGAGGGACTTGGAAGCGCGCACCACCTTCCCCAGCTCCCGTTGCAAGTTCAATCTTCGACCTCCGAGACGCCCGGTGACTTCTGCTGGCACCTGTTGCCCTCGGTATCACCTCCCTCATCCCCCTGCAGGGCGAGCTGGAAAGCGGCGACTCCCCACCCACCGCACAGGAGCGCCCTGTAGACGCGCAGATGGGCCCAGCCACCCAGCGGGCCGGCAGCCCTGAACACACAAGTTTGGAGAGCGTGCGAGGCACCTGAAAGTGGTTGGGGTTTGGAAGCAAAAGGGTGACACCTGCTGTTCGCTGGGACCTCTCTGCGGGCGTGGGCGTCGGTTTGGAGACGGCCTTTGACTGGGCTCTTTGCTTGATGAGTGGGCACTCGCTCTTGGTGTGATTCTGCCGCAACTGGCACCCACGTGTGAGCGGCAGTCCCAAGGGCCAAGTTCTTCCCTCACTGACAAGGTCGAGAGAGCAGCAGCAATGTGGTAGGAAAGCCCGCAGACACTAGTGCAACTGGCTGGGCCCAAAAGACCATATTCGTCTTCCATTACTTAACTTGGGATTGCAGGTTTACTCGCTGCTGTATTGTGAACAATTTCCCTAGAAGTGGGCCGGCAGAGCCAGGGACTCTTGTCCCAAAGTTAATGCCTGTCTCCGGCAGCTACCCAGCATAGTCACTCGGCTCCAGCTTCAAAGGTTGGGCTCTCCAAGCCCTGAGTAACCGATTCGCAGGTCCTTAGTCCTCTTTGCAGAGAAACTGATCTGCTGCAGAGTTAAGAAAAGGAAGCAGTTCTTCTTTTGACAAGAATCCCCCACACTTACAGATTCATGTGCCATAAAAGGACCTTTTCTTCAAAAGCTGAACTGCTTTCTGTGTGCCCCCAGTCTGTGACCTCCTAATAGAATGAATTGCAGGGAGGAAGCAAGGTTTATAAATCCATTCTGATCCTCTGGAGACAATGTTCCTCTTAACTAAGCAGGTTGACTTTAGAAGATCCAGCTTCCCTAGAAGTCCTGGGTTCTATGACTTCAGAGCTCCCAAGTTGGACTGTTAAACCCAGCCAAGCTGTATGAAATCCCGGGTCTCATTTATCTGCCTCCCACACCTTCTTCTTCCTCCCAGTTCCTGATCAGGCTTCTCTGGCTTCTCCAATTTTCCTTTAAGACTTTTTCCTCCTCACCCTCCTTCTCTCTGTCTCTCATCTTTCTCAATCATCTAAGTACTCTACTCTTTTCCCTTTTTCTCATTCTCACATTTGGTTGCTGCATGGCTTTCATTCAGGCTCCGGAAGCCCTTAGGAATGAGATTTTCTCAGTCTGGCGTAAAGGCCATAGAACACTGCATCCCGCTTCACCCTCACACACCTTCCATCTGTTGGTGGATGAATGACAATGTTGTGACCAGAAGCTTGCAGGAACCTAACCCTAGGTTTTTCCCCTAGGAGGAACTTTAGTGGCACCTTCATAGAACATAGCTGCCATAAATAACAACATTTGACTGTATTTTACAATAACAATGCCTTTTTTAGGGTGCTTAGCAAAGAGAGCCCAGTAACTACTAGATAATCTCTCTAAGTTCAGAGCTCCTGCCTTAACCCCAAAGAATGAATCCCTTTGACATTTAGGTCACATATTCTTGGTAGACGAGGTATTTTGGCTCATAGGCTTCCCAGCCTCTCAGATCAAATCTTACACAGTGTTTCACTTATTCTGCCTGGATATAAGTCAGGATCTGGTCATAAAAAAAGAGGCTGCCTAATTATGAACTAACTCACCTTCCTGAACTCAGAGCTGGGCCCTCTCAAAAGTGCGGGTGACTCAGAATATAAAGTGCTTCCTCAAGCTCCTCTCACGTAGTTTACAGCCAAGAACAAAACTGGCCCATGTGGAAAGGACCTAAGTTTTTTCTGAAGTTCCTCATAACAAATCCTTTATGAAATCTTTATGGTAATGCTAATATTAATCATTGATAAAATTGGCTTGTTGTATTTCAATTATTATTTCTTTAGATGGATGTATTGGTTTCCAAAGGCTACTGTAACAAATTACCACAAACTTGGTGGCTTCAAACAACAGAAAATTTCCCCCACAGTTCCAGAGGACGGCACCCTGAAATCAAGGCATCAGCGTGGTCTTATTTCTTCTAGAGGCTCTGGGGAGAATCCTTCCTTGTCTCTTCCGGCTTCTGGAAGCGTTCTCTGTTTCTTGGCTTCCTTCCCTGCATCATTCCAACCTCTGCCTCCATGGTCACATTACCTCCTCATTTTCATGTGTCTTCTCCTCTTCTGTCTCTTACGAGGGCACTTGCCATTGGATTTAGGGCCCATCCAGGTTGTCTAAGATGATCTCCTCTCAATATCCTTGATTACATCTGCAAAGACCCTTTTTCCAAGGGGGGTCGCATTCACAGGTTTGGGAAGTTAGAATGTATATATGTCTTTTGGAGGGCAACCATTGAAAGAACCCACACATTCCCTGGTAGCCACCACTGGGGAGGAGAACATGCTTACAAGATATCAGTTCAAAGCTTAGGCCCAGCCCTTGCGTGTGTGACTTGGTGATGAGTACACTTTTTATACCTGGCAGACGTGAGAGAAGACAGGTTGAGAGAGGGATTGTGGGAGGAGATAGGGTGAGGAGATCATGGTAACTAGACCGGATTACTAGAGGAACTAAAATGTACTGCATATTCCAGGAAAAGATGGAGTTTGTTATGAAAGATGGGAAACATTATGAAGAAAGTAGAATGTTTATCTTTTTTTGTTTTGTTTTGTTTTTGAGACAGAGCCTCGCTCTGTTGCCCAGGCTGGAGTGCAGTGGCACAATCTCAGCTTCCTGCAACTTCCACCTCCCCAGTTCAAGCGATTCTCCTGTCTCAGCCTCCCAAGTAGCTGGGACTACAGGTGTGTGCCACCACGCACAGCTAATTTTTTGTATTTTTTAAAAGTAGAGATGGAATTTCACCGTGTTAGCCAAGATGGTCTCTATCTCCTGATCTTGTGATCTCCCCACCTCGGCCTCCCAAAGTGCTGGGATTACAGGTATGAGCCACTGCACCTGGGCCATGTTTATCTTTCTTAAAAAATAAACTATATTGATTCTGCAAATCAGTGTTTTCCCAGGCACAGGAGAGGGAGAAAGAGAAAGAGAAAGAGAGTGAGAGCGAGCAAGAGAGAGAAACAGAATGACCCAACCTTTACTCTTCACACCAGTGGTCTTCAAGCTGAGGTATGTTAAAGCCCAGGAAACATATTTTAAGGAAACATATTTCCAGACTGTCTACTTCCACAAATAGTTTTTTTTTTAATTGATCTTCCTGAGAAACACTAATGAAGATGCAGATTCCCCTTCTCAGTGCTCACTTTTTAAAGGAAAGGCATACCTCTCACTCACCCTAAATTTTATGACATCTAGTGTTTAGTTGTCATAGGTATAAAAATATTTACAGCACCAAAAAACAAAAAAAGATGCAATTCAAAATATTGCTGTCACTGTAGAGAAAGTAAATGACTGTAATCATTTCAAAACTCAGATGGTAGCTAATTCTTTGTTCATAATAAAGTTGAGGGAGGCCTATTAAGTTGCCAACTGAGAGATCATTAAAACTAATCTTTGATGATAGATTACTATGTGACTTGGCAACTCCCAGCAATCACAGTGACCACAGAATAAGGGGTCCTTAGACTTAAATTCCCTTATCTTCATAGCTATCTTCATCTATAATTAGTAATAAAAAGTATAGTGATAATTAAATCAAGAGTTTTTATGAGACATATGGTCATGGAAGTTTTTTTAAGTTGCATTTAAATTTATATACATTTTAGTTGTAGCAGGTATGATAAGGTTAGGATAACAGATGTTTAAGTGTAAAATATATTACAAGTAGGATAAAATTCTATGGAGAAAGTACATTGGAAATAAGATTTGGAGAAGATAAAGAAAATATATATGATTTCTGACTATAAGAACTTGTCCAATATTTTTAATGGATGATAATGAATATCAAATAACCGTATTAATTAGAATCGCTGGCTTCCTTTAAAATGTGACTATAACTATTCCTTAATGTCAATATTAGCAATGAACTGGAAATACTATTCATGTGAATATTTTAATTTGAAACATTCTAGATGTCAACTTTAAAATATGTGCAGGTAATGTTATAGTAGGTAGCTAGTCACGCATGAGCAGGGCAGGAGAGGGCTACCCCACCACACACACACATCAGGAATATCAGAAGACCATCAGGTGTTGGTCAGGTGGTTGTCAACTTGCTCTCTAAAATAATAAAATAATTGGTCACAGCTGGCACCAGGGAAAGGCGGTCTACTAATGGATAGAAAACACCTGAAACTATTGATCAGCAGCTTCTCAATAAGATCTCGGGAGTTGGGTAAATGGGCTCAAGTATGTACATTAAGAGGCAAATGGCGGAGTTTAACTGGTATATGACCTTCCTCTGGGAATGCTAGACTGATAAGGGAAGAACGCCTCAAGTGAGCATCTGTACAACTCCAGTGTCACGCTCACAGTTGGGATCCAGCCCCAGCTGAGGTCTGAAGAAAGTGGGTGGATGTGGGGCAGGGAGCTGGAAGAACACTTGAGAGACACCAGCTAAATGAGAGTTGACTTTATTCAGCAGCCCCTTCACAGGGTCAGT
>NW_012103465.1:1313200-1315232 GCF_000951045.1 Mandrillus leucophaeus
CATGTTAGCCAGGATGGTCTCGATCTCTTGACCTCGTGATCCACCCTCCTCGGCCTCCCAAAGTGCTGGGATTACAGGTGTGAGCCACTGCGCCCAGCCTATTTTTTCTTAATTTTGGCATTCAGTCAGCTTTTATTGAATAGAAAGAGAAAAAGAATGTGAATAACTCCTGTAAGAGAGGACCTGACTCAGCTGTTCCCTGACAAGAGAAAAGAGGTTCATTAGTTACAAAATCATGTGAGTTTCAGCTTTTACTTATTTTTGTTATTGTTGTTCAGGCATTCGTTTATGGCTTGTGATTTATATCATACTTATACTGAGAGGCACAGTGGCATGTTTTGTAAATCTACCAAATACATAGATATCAGCTATATTTTCCTATTTGTATGGAAGTGAAAGCAAAGTAGATTGGGAAAACAAGCTGGAAAATTAAGAGAAGAGGAAGTTAGGGGGGCATTTTCGAAAAATGATGTGATTATGCATAACTTGCCAATCCACATTCAAATCCAAGGTGAGACCCCCTGCAGGAGATGGCTACAAGGACATTATTTCCCTGATCATCAGCCTGGAGCTCTTTCCAGGGAGCTGATATGTCTGTGTGAGATTTGTACATGATTTCTCATAAGGTTCTTTTCTTGATCTTTTAAAGCAGGAATTATAAGACAGACATAGTAAGCTTGCTGACACATCTCTTATTCTCTCTGGAACTGACCATACACCAGAATACATTTGATTATCTGATTTAGTGGAGAACATAGTAAAAAGAATAAAATAGATGATATAAAAATTGCACCAGCATATACTTAACTAAGGTATCTATATCCTTTTCAATTTCTTCATACATAAAAGAAAGTTACTACACCAGGTAATATTTCCTTCCAATTTTAATATTCCATGTATTGAGAATAATAGCTAATATTTATTCATTGCTCTACATGCATCGACTCATTTGTAAATATCATATGGTTGCAGATTTACCTTTAGGCCAGTATTAACATCAGTCCACATTCTGAAGGGCAGTGCTGGTTAAAATTTATCATGCATGAGAATCACCTGGAGAGACTGTTAAAACGCAGATTGCTGGGCCCTGCCCTCAGTGATTCTGATTTAGCAGGCCTAGTGCAGTGCCCAAGAACTGTTATTTCTAATTCTACTTCTAACAAAGTCTTAGGTACTGCTGGTGCTGCCATTCTAACACCTGTGGACTGAATGCAGCTCTGTTCTAAGCTTGGGAGGAGTGGCGTCCAAAGTCAAGCTGCACATTAAAATGTGCAGCAGGAAGCTGAAGAATTACATACAGATAATGGAGGATAACTGCTACTGTCTGAATGTTTGCATCCCTCCCAAATTTATATTTCAGAATCCTAACCCCCAAGGTGATGGTATTAGGAGGTGAGGCCTTTTGGGAGGTGATTAGGTCCTGCAGGCAGAGCCTTCATGATTAGGATGAGTGCCCTAATAAAAAGGGACCCCTCTCAGGATCATTCTTGTTGGTTAAAAACATTAATAAGATAAAAACTAAAAGGGACCCCAGAGACCTGCCTTCTCCTTCCACTGTGTGGAGACACGCGAAAGGGCACCATCTGTGAACCAGGAAGCAGGTCCACACCAGACACTGGATATGCCGGTGCCTGGATCTTGGGCTTCCCAGCCTCCAGAACTGTGAGAAATATATTTTTAGTTTTCATAAGTGACCCTGTCTATGGTATTTTGTCACAGCAGCCCACAGGGACTAAGACAATAACTGTATCATTTAATTACAAGTGTGTCGTACTTGTGGGCAGTTCACTTTGCCACACTTTAAAACTATTTCCACATCATTTCAAAGCTATAATAGTAGCTTATCTTCTTAGGGACGGCTTGACACAAATAAAATTCCTAGAAGGGGCAAATGAAGGATAGAATGATCTTAAAGAGGCTTAACTCCATGTGTATACTGACAAATGAGCACTTCCCTTTCATTCATATTTGTTGCATAAGCATCTGAGGCATAGTACAAAGAGCACTTTAACCTCTTCCATGTTTCCACTTC
>NW_012103465.1:1316332-1318589 GCF_000951045.1 Mandrillus leucophaeus
AGTGAGCATCTGTACAACTCCAGTGTCACGCTCACAGTTGGGATCCAGCCCCAGCTGAGGTCTGAAGAAAGTGGGTGGATGTGGGGCAGGGAGCTGGAAGAACACTTGAGAGACACCAGCTAAATGAGAGTTGACTTTATTCAGCAGCCCCTTCACAGGGTCAGTATTACATTTATACACTACACAGACAATAGTGACTGAGAGCCAGGTGGGGAGCTTCTCTATGTTATGTCTACATGGTTATGATTATATAAGACATGGGACTGTGTGCTTGCACCCTAATCCCACTGAGTCGGCTAGGCTGCTTACCTCAGCCTACGCCTGCTGCCCTATGCCTGCTTGGCTGTAGCACAGCCATGTTCCTTACATACAGTAACCACACTGCGTGCTCCCCTCCCAAGGGCTGGCAGGCCACTATACATGTGGACAGCCCACGCCAAGGGAGGAATCAGGTGAGACATAACCCAAGACCCAGGAAGTATGCCAATGTATAAAACCCCAAGTCGAAAGGGCATTTTGACCCCCAAGTGCATTTGATCTCTCAAGTCACCCTCTTCCAAGTGTACTTGACTACCTTTCACTCTTGGTCTAAAGCTTTTTCATAAACGTTCACTCCTGCTCTAAAACTTGCCTTGGTCTCTCCTTCTGCCTATGCCTTTCAGTCGAATTCTTTCTCTGAGGAGGCAAGAATTGAGGTTGCTGCAGATCTATACATTCCGCTGCTAACAGTAATCTCTGAATTTTCAGAATTATCTTAGGGACACACAGTAAATAAATAAATAAATAACATTGCTGTAGATAAGCAGAATAAAGAAAGAGGCATGGCAACATCTCTTTGCTGTTAGGATCTTGAAGATGCTTTGCCCCCCCGCTCCCCCACTCTTTCCAGTGGAACCTGGATGCCAGAGACTACCTGGGACAGCTCTGCTGACGTCATCAGCACAGGATTCTAGCCTCAATAACTCCAACTTGGGAAAAGGTGCTTCTGGAGGACAGGGAAGAAATTCTAAGGTAAATGCAACTCTCAAGGGTGAGGTCAGGTTTTTTGAGAAGAGTGAATGGGATGGCCCAAGTTAGAAGTCACAGAGATGGTCTGGTCTTAGAGAGACAGGGTGCGCCTGCCAAGAGAGAAGCAAAGGCAGGACCTGGGAGCATGCTGAGAGGGGCTTTCTGTAGCTCATGAGGAAAGTCTCATTTGGGGTATAGTTTCTCTTATTTCAGGGTAGAGTTTCTTCTCATTACCTCATTTCAATAGTTCAGTCTGTCAGTGTGGTGTGGGGTGAGATAGGGTAAGAGAGAGAAATGTGACCTGCATCTCAGGGAAGGAGCATTTTATCTAGAAGACTGAGTCCAGGATTGCTGGTCATTAACTAGCAGGATGTGAAAGGGAGTCCCGCAGGGATGGGAGGGCAAGGAAGGAGCAAGTCATGGTGGGGAGTATGTTAATGGGATCTGGAGGAGGCAGATTTGGGGTCCAACCCCAGCCCCACTCCTTATTGCCTGGGTAAATGGGGCCATTACTTAGATGCTTTGAATTTGGGGAAGCCTTTACAGCAAACCCAATATAACCCTATAGGCTTATTGTGAAAATTAAATGGCACTGTATAGCAAGCACTCAACGTATAGTTAGTGGTTATCATTACTATTTGCTGAAGAAAATATGGAAAAGTTAAAAAAGAAGCTTGAATGAACCATATCCCCTGGGTTTGTGCATTTGATCTCTCAAGTCACCCTCTTCCAAGTGTACTTGACTACCTTTCACTCCTGGTCTAAAGCTTTTTAATAACCTTTAATAACCTCCTGGGTTCACGCCATTCTCCTGCCTCAGCCTCCCAAGTAGCTGGGACTACAGGCACCTGACATCACGCCCAGCTAATTTTTTTTATTTTTAGTAGAGCCGGGGTTTCACCATGTTAGCCCGGATGGTCTCGATCTCTTGACCTGAAGGCAATTATTGGAGTGATTTTAGAGTAGTTATTTCTTTTTTTTCTTTTTGAGACGGAGTCTCGCTCTGTCACCCCGGCTGGAGTGCAGTGGTGAGATCTCAGCTCACTGCAAGCTCTGCCTCCTGGGTTCACGCCATTCTCCTGCCTCAGCCTCCCAAGTAGCTGGGACTACAGGCACCTGACATCACACCCAGCTAATTTTTTTTATTTTTAGTAGAGCCGGGGTTTCACCATGTTAGCCAGGATGGTCTCGATCTCTTGACCTCGTGATCCACCCTCCTCGGCCTCCCAAAGTGCTGGGATTACAGGTG
>NW_012103465.1:1319589-1388784 GCF_000951045.1 Mandrillus leucophaeus
TTTCCTTCCAATTTTAATATTCCATGTATTGAGAATAATAGCTAATATTTATTCATTGCTCTACATGCATCGACTCATTTGTAAATATCATATGGTTGCAGATTTACCTTTAGGCCAGTATTAACATCAGTCCACATTCTGAAGGGCAGTGCTGGTTAAAATTTATCATGCATGAGAATCACCTGGAGAGACTGTTAAAACGCAGATTGCTGGGCCCTGCCCTCAGTGATTCTGATTTAGCAGGCCTAGTGCAGTGCCCAAGAACTGTTATTTCTAATTCTACTTCTAACAAAGTCTTAGGTACTGCTGGTGCTGCCATTCTAACACCTGTGGACTGAATGCAGCTCTGTTCTAAGCTTGGGAGGAGTGGCGTCCAAAGTCAAGCTGCACATTAAAATGTGCAGCAGGAAGCTGAAGAATTACATACAGATAATGGAGGATAACTGCTACTGTCTGAATGTTTGCATCCCTCCCAAATTTATATTTCAGAATCCTAACCCCCAAGGTGATGGTATTAGGAGGTGAGGCCTTTTGGGAGGTGATTAGGTCCTGCAGGCAGAGCCTTCATGATTAGGATGAGTGCCCTAATAAAAAGGGACCCCTCTCAGGATCATTCTTGTTGGTTAAAAACATTAATAAGATAAAAACTAAAAGGGACCCCAGAGACCTGCCTTCTCCTTCCACTGTGTGGAGACACGCGAAAGGGCACCATCTGTGAACCAGGAAGCAGGTCCACACCAGACACTGGATATGCCGGTGCCTGGATCTTGGGCTTCCCAGCCTCCAGAACTGTGAGAAATATATTTTTAGTTTTCATAAGTGACCCTGTCTATGGTATTTTGTCACAGCAGCCCACAGGGACTAAGACAATAACTGTATCATTTAATTACAAGTGTGTCGTACTTGTGGGCAGTTCACTTTGCCACACTTTAAAACTATTTCCACATCATTTCAAAGCTATAATAGTAGCTTATCTTCTTAGGGACGGCTTGACACAAATAAAATTCCTAGAAGGGGCAAATGAAGGATAGAATGATCTTAAAGAGGCTTAACTCCATGTGTATACTGACAAATGAGCACTTCCCTTTCATTCATATTTGTTGCATAAGCATCTGAGGCATAGTACAAAGAGCACTTTAACCTCTTCCATGTTTCCACTTCCTTATCCGCAAAGCGCAGATGGTTAACACCTGTACCAAAGACTTGCTGTGAAGACTTAGTGAATAACGCATATGAAAGCAACAACACTGCCCAGGAAAACCATCCCTGAGTTGCCTGCAAATCAATCCCCATTCTCTCAGGTCACCTCATTCTTTTCTTTCAGAACACTTATCACGGATTGGAACTATATATTTGAGAGGGAGGATGGTAATTTGATTAATACATCTCTCCCTCATGCTACTGTAAACTCCATGAATATCTATTTTGCCCGTCGTTAAATCCACAACACTTAACCTGGTTGTGGTTCATAGTAGACAATCAGAAAATATTTGTTGAATGAATGACAATGTTTGGTCCATGGTAAAAATTCAGTTAACATCCATGTAAAAATGAATACAGTTATATACACACAAAATACGAGGTACAATCAAAATGAGAAATTAAGAAAAGGAAGGTATTCTTAATAATTAAGAACGGCAACATGACACTAGAACTGACCGCGCAGTCAACACAGCATTGACAGAAAACTGCTGAGGTCTCTAGCTCCTTGCAACTATAAAGCAAACATGAAGACTCTTGTGTTTAAGAATTGGATCATTACCTACTAGAAAAAGAAAGTAAGCTGAGCCACTAATCTCTGGGGTTGTCCTTCTTTGTTTAAGAATCTACTTCGTGTTTTTTAGTAGAGACAGGGTTTCACCGTATTAGCCAGGATGGTCTCTATCTCCTGACCTCATGATCCTCCCGCCTTGGCCTCCCGCAATGCTGGGATTACAGGCGTAGCCGGGTGTGGTGGCGGGCGCCTGCAGTCCCAGCTACTCGGGAGGCTGAGGCAGTAAAATGGCGTGAGCCCGGGAGGCGGAGCTTGCAGTGAACTGAGATCTCGCCACTGCACTCCAGCCTGGGCAACAGAGCTAGACTGTCTCAAAAAAAAAAGAAAAAAAAAAGAATCTACTTCGTGACTGGGTGTGGTGGCTCACGCCTGTAATCTCAGCACTTTGGGAGGCCGAAGTGGGTAGATCACGAGGTCAAAAAATCGAGACCGTCCTGGGCAACATGGTGAAACCCCATCTCTACTAAAAATACAAAAATTAGCTGGGCATGGTGGCACACGCCTGTAGTCCCAGCTACTCGGGAGGCTGAGGCAGGAGAATCTCTTGAACCTGGGAGGCTGAGG
Source organism: Mandrillus leucophaeus (assembly GCF_000951045.1). Lineage (NCBI taxonomy): Eukaryota > Metazoa > Chordata > Mammalia > Primates > Cercopithecidae > Mandrillus > Mandrillus leucophaeus. Next base: position 1,321,928 of record NW_012103465.1, read on the forward strand.
TTGCAGTGAGCCAAGATAGTGCCACTACACGCAAGCCTGGGCGACAGAGAGAGATGCCATCTCCAAAAAAGAATCTACTTCATCTGTGATTTCTTCAAATGCATTGCCTGTTCTTTCCGAGCTCTCCTTAACGGAAAATTGAAATCAGTGGTAAGCACAGAATCTTAGAATTTACAAGCACAATGCAGATTTGCAGCTCAATAGTTCCTATAGGTCTGCCAAATTTGTCAAATTTATAATGATGGTCTGGGGGAAAAATTGCTCAATTAGATTGCCAAGAACACTGACATGCACAGAGAACGTAAATTTTTACCTTTCAAGGATCAAAACTAATTTTTGGTATAAGGACATTATTAGTATGACAGTTTTACTGTAGGAGTTAAAAATAGGACTTGCATAATACGACAAAGACACTGTATCACTGAGCTCTTAGTCAAGGTGCACTGCAATGTGTGTTTTCTTGGAAGAAAGAGAAATAAACAGCTCACTTCCCGAGGCAGAAGACAAGGCAGCAGCATATACAAGCTAATTGCAGACAATAAAAATAAATCTTAAAACAATTTTTATATACACCTAAGTGTAAAATAGACCATTTTAGACAGCTTTCCTGAGCTCTGCAATCGGAACCAAGACTACTGTGCTGTGCTGTTTGTCAGATACCGCATTAGTTTGGGAAGCTTTCAAAATAAATTCGAGTTTTCTATAGTTTTACAGTAACGGTCTGTGCTTCTTCTTCTGCCACTAATTTTTATATTTGGAAATCACATCAATATAGAAAAAGGATTCCTAGTACATGCTGAGGAGGGAATATTTTTGACATTTATGTATATAGTTTTCGGTTTATTATGGTGAAAGGAAACAGGGTTCCACGTCAGAAGATCTGTTTCCATCTCGTTTTCTCAAGCTGGCATACTTTTTTGACCTGTCCCTCAAGTGTCCCCTTTCTGATGAAAGGGGGATGATAATAAAACTAACCCCCAGGATAATGGCCAGGGTTGCCGTCTTCATTTTTATTTATTTGGGCTAATTTAAAGCTAGTTTCCATTCCAGAAACAGGCACACTTCTATAGCCTAAGGTATGGCAATAGGAATAATACACACAAAAGTACTTAGTAATACCAAGAACTACACAAAGAAATTTATTGGTGTTATTTTACAAACCTTCCCAAATAAGGAAGGAACATAGCTGCTGGCCATTGGTAGAAACACTCCCAAATGGCCACTTGTGAGCCGAACCTCCTGCAGGTTTCCCAAGCCCAGGCCTCGTTAGGTCTTTCAGAGTGGGCAGTGCTCAGTGCATCGCATCGACCTTCAGTGGTACCTGCCAATTATCTTCCCCAGGTACCTGCTGAGAGGGCTGTGCTTTAGAACAGCTGCAATCTCTGCTCTTTAAAAATAGAAAACCACTTTAACTTGTGTAGGTTTAACACAAGTGGGAGCAGAGAGCTACCTCAACCTTAGTACTATCAAAGATTTTTCTCCTCCTTTGTATCTTAAAACAATCTAGATTTTTTCCTCGAACAAGAACAAGTTGTTTTTCTGAATATTTGAAATGAACTGGCCAAACAGCATATTTCTTAGTGAGCCAATTTTAGTGAAAAATGGATTACTGCAACTTTTTCAGTTTCTTCATGTACATTACTACAATTGAGAGAAATGACCATCTTTGAGCATGATTTTCAAACATCACTAGTCTACAGGCTATAAACCGCTAAATCACACAAAATGCAAATTAGCATATATATGCATATGAGTGTATACATTGTATATACATACACGTGTGTGTATATAAGATCAGAGACTCAAGCTTATTAAATCTGGAAAGTGTGAAATGAAAATCTAAAGAAAACATTCTTCCACTTTGTCGAATTGCAAAAGATGTTTCAAGTTGTTTCAGTTAAGGGACAGAGAAATAAGTAGCACGTCACTGATTATGGATAGGTAAACTGGCAAATCTCTTTGGAGGATGGCATCTACCAAATTTCAAAGTACTCATGTCTTATTACTCAGCAATTCTGCTTCTAAAAAATGGACTACAGATGAACTGGAATCAAAAATTATGATGAGACTAGATTTTAAAGTCAAAATCTAAGCAAAAATCACAAATTTACCCTGAAGTCCCCTCAGTTCCCCTCAAAGAACAACGTATCCTATAGAGTTATAATGGCATATTCTGCATAGAATTGACTACTATTCTTATATGGATTATTTTGGAAGTCTGAAGTTCAGAGTTGGCCAGTTTTCAGAGGTGTTGACATTGTGTGCAGAAGCTTGGTTACTGGGGTGAGGCTGTTGTTGCTTAGGATGAAGAGGCATGTTTATTGGAGTGAGTGCAGTCCCTGACAGGCTGACTTTTAGAAGGGTGGGGTTAACACGGATCCGTTGGCTTATCTGTGTTCCGGTGGCTCCTTGTTTTCATGGCCACAAAACAATCTATCTTTTCCCGAATTTGTGACAATTTTAAATTTTCTTTAGAAGAGCTTACTCAAATGTCTTTTAATGCAACTCTACTTCATAATCACGCAAGTGCTGGACATGTGTGGGCAGGGATATTTACTGCCTAAAGAGATTGCAAACAACTTAATAAGGTGATTCAATACATTTGGTATAGCCATACTATGGAATACAATGTAGCTGTGTTAAACAGGAGGGAGACTAGATAGTACTGATGTGGAGCAGTCCACATGACATGGTGGTAAGTGAAAAAAGCAAAGACGCACAATAGGTTCTGATCTATACATACAACTCTCTGGAAGGATTAAAAAAAAGAAACTGATTAAAAGTGCCTCAAGAGAGAAGAACTGGGAGCCTTTGGGCGAGGTGAGCAGAAGAGACTTACTCTTCACCACAGACTCATTTCTTTCTTCTTTCTTTTCAAGGCTCTGTGCCCCATTCTCATTATGCTACCTCAGAGGGTCTCAATCCTGGCTGCACATTGGAATCACTTGGAAAGCTTTAAAAATAAAACTAAACCTGTGCTTGGGCCCCATCATAGGTGTTCACCACAGCTGTCAGTAAGTATCTGCAGCAAATTAGATCAGTGAGCACTTAGCCTACGTGGAAGCAGAAGCAGCAGAGTGGCTTAAGATAGGTTAGGATTGCTGAATGCTGTGTCTCCATTTCCCTCAGCACCTGCGTTTAAATAGTCACCGAGTCCTATGAACTGAATCTCCTGAAATACAGCTCCTTAGAGGCCACAAGTCATGGACATTAATGCACTATCCCATTTAATTTTCACGACTACTCAGAGGAGCCATTTTCCCATTTTTTTCTAGGGAGGGAAACTAAGGCTCCTACAAGGGATTAACAAGCTGGAAGTCAGCAGAGTCAGCGCTCAAAAACTGGAAATCTTCGACTCGAAATTCCATTCTCTTTCCACACTGCCCCATCAAACTCCTCTCTTTTACATGATTTTTCAGGTCAGTTTTCCAGACTGCTTTGCCTAACAGTAGTCCCAACACACACGTTGCATAACGATAGTCCCTTATCACATCACGCCATCAGCCAAAACTCTCCTCTTATTCTTCCCCTTTCTCTTTGTTAAATGTTTTCTCAAGGTTTGGCAGACCTGGGGTGAACACCCTTCTTAATTCTTAGGCCAAGTTAATCAGATTCCACTTTCTTCATTTTAGGCAGAATTACCCAGACATCTGTGCATCATACGCTTCCCACCCCACCCCCTGCTCCATGCCTCCTAAGGGGGTCTCACTTACCCTTTGGGATGTTTCTGGTATTTATGTTCTTCATAAACCGGAAGTCTGTTTTCCCTACATTCCCTATTTAGTTAGTGCAGGGTTGACATATTCGCATGTATGTCTTTCCTCCGCCTCCTAAATCAGTGCCTCCAGGGTCCCTGAAGTAGTTTTAGCAACCTTCTCTCAAATCTTTCCAGCCTCTTGCATACAATTGAGAGGCTCAGAACTCAACACAGCCAGCCAGGTGTGGTCTCCAGAGAACTCCGTAGCAATTATTACTACAGTGAGAAGAGAACTCATTAATTCAAAATAAAGTGGAGCAGGAACAAAGTCATGTCAGAATGACTGAAATTTCTAGAGCTCCAGCTGGTGTTTGGTGAGGGTTGGTTGGGGGAGGGAGAAGAGGATACAAACCACCAGCAGAACACAATATTGACATGATGCGAGACCCGTGGTCAGATTGCTGAAGGCGCTGTAAGAGCAAAATATCCACACCGGCTGCCTGTTTTTTCTCTTGGGTTGGAGTGGGGTGGATTAAGTAGGTGGATTTATTCATTTTTATTTAACTTTCAACAATTGCACAAGTACTCCATAAGGAAAGTAGGAGCTACAGAAAGTAAAGAGAAGCAAATAAAAGTCATAATTCATGCATCCAGGGACAATCATTGTTAATATTTTGATGCATATCCTCCAGATAATTTTCCTACATGCCTGTGTCTAAAATTATTTTTAATCTGCACTTGAATGTGATAATATATCATGAACATCAAATATTTTCCATAACTTTGTACCTAATCATAAAAAAGCATGCTCTATTGTATAATTTTGACCATTGTACAATGTTAGGCATTTAGTTTTACCATCTTTTACTATTCAAAATTTTACACTACTGTAAGTAGCAACCACTTAGGTACCACATTGCACCCATTTTGTGTGGTTGGGTGCCCAGTGACAGAGAAGCAATAAATTGTTGTCGTTTTTAATGTAAGGAGGAGTCTGCCACTTGAGAGATTGCTGGCAAGTCTCTGCTTCCGAGGTGGAATGTAATTACTTTTGGAAGAGACTCCTTTCGTCTTTAAAACATTATCAAGATTGACCCTTCAGTAATCAAAAATCAAAACAATAGCCACAAATGTGTTTGTTTTGAGCTCAAAAGTTATCTCCACATCTGAATGTGGATACTGCAGACTCAAGAGGCAAGCATCTAGTTGAGCATCTAGTTTGTGGCATCTTTAGCTGGCCTAAAAGATATTCCAGTAAGAGTTAGGCAAGGGTTTTCCTACCAAATAGGTCTTTAACCTGAATGGTGGGTGTATTAGAACAAAATAGACTACTGGGTTAAACAACAGACATTTGTTTTCTCACATCGCTGAAGGCTAGAAGTTCAAGATCAAGGTTCAGCTGATTTGGTTTCTGGTGAGGGCTCTCTTCCTGGCTTGCAGACGGCCACCTTCTTGCTGCATCCCTTCTTTCTGTGTCCTCACATGAGCCTTTTCTTGGCTCATTTGCACAGAGGGAGTGAGCTCTCAGGTGTCTCATCTTCTAAGGTATTAATCCTTTAGGATCAAGGCCCCACCCTTATGCCCTTATTTAACCTTAATTTTTTCCTCCAAGGCCCCCCTCTCCAATTATAGTTACAGTGGAGGCTAGGATTTCAACATCTGAACTTGAGGGGGGACACAAACATTCAGTCTATAACAGTGAGCATCTACCTCCTGATGTTATTTAAGACTCAATAGCTTTTGGAGAGTGTAGTGTTAAGTTTCCTGATGGCCTTCTCTGGGTTGGGGAGATTATACTCTGAGATTGGGCATACAACTCCTCATGAAAGGGGTAGATATTCTTTCCACCTGTCGTACTCAGGTTAAAAAGTCGGTTATGATTGTAAAGTAGAGAAGATGAACCTACTGTCTCCAAACCCCCCAGCACCTGGGAATCTGTAGGATGCTGAGTTTGAGTTTAGGGCATTAGATCACCATAGTTAGGGGCTCTGGCTTGGAACTAACTGAATGCAAATTGCAGCTGTGCCTCTTGTTTGCTGTTTTGGGAACATCAACTCTTTAAGCCAGATTTTCCAGGCAGGCATATGGTAGCATGCTGGAGTACCACCTATGCTGTACCAAGGCCTGGGGTGGCCAGAACCCCTTGTTTATTTCCCTCTAGCCATGAGCAGCCTCCACAGACACTATATAATGGTTATCAATGTATGTCATAACATGAAAAAGATTGGGAAGCACAAATTAAGCTTCCGTTTTCTTATCTGTTCTATAGGGTTTAGCTTGGCCCCAATTTGTTCACTCACTTTCTGCATCTTCTTAGGTGAACATTGAATCTACCTGGACTTCGGTTTCTACATGGGGGAAAACAAAGGGTTCAACTAAATTATTACACATTCCAGGTGCTTTCCAAGTGCACAACTCTGCTATAAACACTAATGTCAAAGAGAAAGAAAACAAACTTAGCATTATGTTTAAGTACAGAACACGTCAGAAACACTTTTATTATGCCCATCACAGAGGACAGAAAACAATGCCAGTGTCATTTTCTCCTGTACAAACTAGAGGGTTCAACATGAGGTCATAACATGGTTAAGTGATTGACAAGAGGCACAAATATGTATTGCTACTAACTCTGGTACTAACTATTCTTTATGACTATGCAGATCATTCACCCATTCTACCATTTACCAGAGAACTACTGACAGCCTCCTGTGTGCCATGCACTGCTCTGCATTGATATATAGTTATTCAAAAAATCCAAATTGCCTTCTTCATTGAGCTTATAGCCTAGTGGAAGAAGCAGGCAATAAACAAATGAACAATTAAATATATGACATGTCAGGAGGTAGGAAGGGATCTGTATTAAATAAAGCAGGACAAAAGAGATGGAGGTATCAGGAGTTGGGGGTGGGAGTCAGGGAAGGCTTCTCTGATGACATTTGAGCAGAGGATAAAGGTGTGAGACTGAGTCACAAAGCTATCAGGGGACTAGTGTTCCAGGTCAAGTCTTGATGTCCGTAAGATTCACCCTTATAATGTTAAAAGACCTTAATAATACACACACAAATGTTTATTACATATGAACAAAGTACAAATAATACTACTAAAACAAACATTGACATACCTACTACCCAGCTTAGGATAAAATATATATTTACCAGTAATTGTGAGACAACCCCCATGCCAAAGTTTAATTTTTCAATGATCTTTAAATATTAATTTTGATCTGGGCACAGTGGCTAACGCCTGCATTCCCAACACTTTGGGAGAACGAGGTAGGGGGATCATTTGAGGCCAGGAGTTTGAGACCAGCCTGGGCAAAATAGTGAGACCCTGTCTCTATAAAAAAATTAAACATTAAATTAGCCAGGTATAGCGGCAAACTCCTGTAGTCCTAGCTACTTGGGAAGTTGAGGTTAGAGGACTACCTAAACTTGGGAGTTCAAGGTTACACTGAGCTGTAATCACACCACTGCAGTCCAGCCTGGGCAACAGAGCAAGACCCTTTTCTAAAAAAAAAGGAATTTTGTAGAAGAATATGAAAGAACAGGAGAAAATAGTCAAGCATATTATTAAATGAAAAAGGAAGGTTGAAAAGCAGCCTTACAATATGTTCCCCTTAATGTAGAAAACCCAGGTATATAATATTAAATAGCCAATAGTACTGGAAGCTAATTATGTGCACAGCTCTGTGTGTGTGTGTGTGTGTGTGTGTGTGTGTGTGTGTGTTGTGGGTACCTAATGCAGAAATGCATTTAAAATTTATTTTTCATGGCTCTTTCTTAATAGTGGCATGCTAAACAATGTTTTACTCTTTTTGTATTGCCCTGTATTTTAAAGATTTCCACAGTGAGCACATATTACTTTGTATAAGCTGCTATTTAAAAATGATTGAAAGCTTTCTCAATCACTGATTGGGATGGGACTACAGGCATGATTGGCACATGTCTGTAGTCCCATCTATTTGGGAGGCTGAGGTAGAAGGATCACTTGAATCTAGGAGTTAAAGGCCAGGCTAGGCAACATGGTAAGACCTTGTCTCTAAAAAAAATAAAAGTGGTTTTTTAAAACATTACATTTTTCCACTAAAGGACATTTAAAAGGATTTACTTCAGGCAGAAGGCAAATGATCCCAAGTGGAAAGTGTGAGATACAAGAGATATGGTGAATGTGTGGGTAAATCTAAACCCAGCATTGGCTATGCAAAACAGCGGTAATAATGTCAAATGTGTGTGCATAGAGACAAGCCAGAAGTAAAAGACAGGCAACAGTGGTATCTAGCATGAGAGGGGGTTATCAGGGCCACCACATCACATAACTTCAACGGCATCGTTCACAAAGTGCAGACAGACCCAGGGAGTGGAAAGAGAAATGAAGTTTGCCTGAAGTGCTCTTTTCAAGCCATTGAAATTGAGAAAGAGAAAAAGGAGTTGCAGACAACATTTGAAGGAGGCATCTCCACAAAACATGAGGTCGAGATTTATATTTTAAAAGGTAAAGGCAGACAATACACCTTTGAGAATTGATAATCTCTTAGGAACTTAGGGTCAGGAAAACAAAGAATGGCAATAATTTATAAGTAAGCAAGCTTTTAGCAATTAGGCCATTTCATCTTAACAAATGTAGCTAACCACTCCCTATAGTTCATGAGGTATTCACAAATTCTCTAAACAAAAGCAATTTATTGTATGCAACACAGGCAACTAAAAGTTTGGTGAAATTGTTTCATAGTTTTAAAAATAATTTAACGTGATTTCTAATTGCACATTTTTTTCTCTTTCCACACTATGTATAAATCAATGCATCTTGGTTCCATTCTTCATCATTTGCTGGTAGCTAAATTATGGTAAATTAAGCTAAGGACATCTTAAAATCCTGTTTAATTTGTCCACATGCTAAATACCCCAGCACACAAGAGAAAAGGCAGCATGTACTTGGATAAGACAAACCTAGGTCTTCCATCGAGTTAAAGAACGGTCTTGGAAGTCTTGTTATATGTAATGTTTATTGAGTGGATGAGCAAATGAATGAATATACAAATAGTTATGCACACAATTAAGCAAACTACTTGATCACATTCCTCCTTTCGGTTTTGCTTCCTCTACCCTGTCAGCTGTCCTGAACACCTGCAGAGGTATTTTGTGCAGGACGGTTTCCCACATTGGCCTTGGGAGTTGAGAAAGCACCAGCTTAGGTTCTGCCAGGATTGAGCTCATGTGCTCTTCCCTGACAGTGAGCGCTGCTGGCTGCTGACGCCTAGAATCTCAGCACGGGAGCTGCCCTTGTCACAGACCTTGGTTCCCATTCAGTCGAGCACCTGTGCAGTTGCCCTGTGGTCTGGCATCCCAGGCTCAGCAGTGACAGCTCCTGATGGGCTTTCACCTGACTTTCTGAATCAGTGCTGCTCACTCACTCAGAGCCTGGTCACCCCTGCATGGAGGAGGAGTGAAGCTTATGTAAAAGTGAGGTGCCAAACACACAGAGGAGAACATGGAGGAGGCCATATTGTAATAAAGAGGTAAAAAAAGATTCTGATAACATGAGAACATGTTTGAAAGTTCTTCTGACCAAAGATACAAATCTTACTCCAAAGGCGTATATGTGGAGAAACATGGCTTATGAGTCAGATGTCAGAGAATCATAGACCCTTCAGAAATAGTGGGCATCTTAAAGGTCACATGGTTCAAAGCTCTTGCCATAGAGGAAGAAGACAGGAGGACTAACTCTTGTCTACTCTCATACAGTATTGCAGGGGTGGAAAGTCCTCATTCATCATAAGGGTCACAGACAACACTCTTATAACAAAAGACAGGTTAACATGAGAAAATAATAACAAATTTATTTAATCAAAATTTCACTTGATATAGGAAACTTCAGAAATGAAGACCCAAAGACCCAGGGAATACTGTCTATTTTTGTGCTTAGGTTCAATGAAGAATGACCAGCCATGTAAAAATGTGAGTGGACAAAAGTTACGATCTCGTGGTAACAGACTGAGGGGAGTATCCCAGCAAGGCCTGTGTGTTCAGATTCTTCCTGGCTTCTCTGTGTAGCATTCCTTCTTCCTGGGTATAGGGAAGGATCTCTGGAAATGAGAGTCTTTAAAGGAAAAGAGAGGAAGGACAGAGTGACCTTTTTAGGTTTTGTCTTGCTTTGGGGTCTAGTTTCTATGGCTCACTTTGGGGAAGAGGAATTCTGGTTTCTATGACTCACTTCAAAGGAGGAAGGACAGGTGAGAGACAGAAGAACAGGAGGTCAGAGAAAGAGACTTTTCTTCTGAGCCTGCTTCTATGACCTTCCAATCTCTTTTAGTTAAAAGTACAGTCATACCTCAGGAGATTGTAGGTTCAGTTTCAGACCACCACAATGTTGATGGTAAATATTGCAATAAAGCAAGGCACACTAATGGTTTGGTTTCCCAAATGCATATAAACGTTATGTTTATACCATATTGTAATCCACTGAGTGTCCAGTAGAATTATGTCTTAAAAACAATATAGCTACCTTAACTTCGTTTCTTTTTTTTCCTTGCTAAAAATACCATTTGAGCCTTCATTGAGTCATAATCTTTTTGCTGGTGGAAGGTCTTGCCTCAATGCTAAATGACTGCTGACTGATCAGGGTGCTGATTGCTGAAGGTTGGGGTGGCTGTGGCAATTTCTTAAAAATAAGACAACAATAAAGTTTGCCATATCAATGGACTTTCCCTTTCATGAAAGTCTTCTGTTGCATGTGATGCTGTTTGATAGTATTTCACCCACCATAGAACTTCTTTCAAAACTGGAGTAATCCTTGCAAACCCTGCGCTGCTTTCTCAATGAAGTTTATAAACATGTTCTAACTCCTTTGTTGGCATTTCAACAGTGTTCACAATCTCTTCACCAGAAGTATGTTCGCTCTTAAGAAATCACGTTCTTTGTTCAACTCCTTACCCATTACAGTTTTAACATGAGATTGCAGCAATGGTGAATCCTTTCTAGAAGTTTTTCAATTTACTTTGCCCAGATCCACCAGTGGAATCACCATCTATGGCAGCAATAACTTTATGAAGTATATTTCTCAAGTAATGAAACTTGAAACTCAAAATTACTTCTAGATTAACTATGGCTACAGAATGAATGTTGTGTTTGCAGGCATGAAAACAACATTAACTTTTTTGTACATCTCCATCAGAGCTCTTGGATGACTAGGTGCATTGTCAGTGAGCAGTAATATTTTGAAGAGACCCTCTTTTCTTCTGAGCAGTGTGTGAAAATATTTAGTAATATATAAGTTCTTGTTACTACACCTGATTAGCACTCCAAAAAGTTAGTTATTAACTTTACTAGTTGATATGGTTTGGCTGTGTCCCCACCTAAATCTCATCTCGAATGGTAATCCGAATTGTAAATCTCCATGTATTGAAAGAGGGACCTGGTGGGAGGTGATTGAATCATGGAGGCCGTTTCCCTATAGTGTTCTCATGATAGTTAGTGAATCTTATGAGATCTGATGGTTTTATAAGTGGCAGTTTCCGCTGCTCTCACTCTCTCTCTCCCTCTTATGTTGGCTGCCGTGTAAGACGTGCCTTGCTTTCCCTTCACCTTCCACCATGATTGTAAGTTTCTTGAAGCCTCCCCAGTCATGAGGAATTTTGAGTCAATTACACCTCTTTCTCTCATAAATTACCCAGTCTCAGGTATTCCTTATGGCAGTCTGAAAACAGACTAATACAGTAGTCCAAAAAAAGAGGCTGAGATCCCAGAAAAATATTTCCCCCCACAGCATAACCATGGCAATGACTGGCCAAGCCCTCACCTCTGAACTGACCAGGGCAACATGTGTGGGACCCTCCCACATGGATGTCCTTGGGCCAGTCATAGAGCCCACTGATCCCTGGCAAAGCATATGTGTTATCTCATTTAATCTTCACACTGCTCTTATGTTGTGGGTTCCATTATTATCCCAATATTGCAGATTATAGAACTGAACTTTAGAAAATTGATTTCATGGCTACATAGCAGGTGGCATAGCAAGAATGGAGGCAGAAAACTGGACTGGAGAACTGAGTTCTTTCCTCTCCTCCATAACTATATTATTGGTGGTACCCGTGAGCATTTCAGCAGGAGCAGTCAGGGATGTTTGGTTTCCCACAACACTCCTCTTCCTCAACACAGATGAAGCAGTGATGACTATTCAGAGAAGCATATGGCACTGGGAATTGACCTTTGAATAGCTATATCCAGAAGGTCGACATTCTGAAGTTCCTGCCATCATGCAATCTCAGGGAGTCAACCGTTAGCAGTCAAGTCGGCCAAGTGTTTAAAATAGCACTTGACTGATATTTATTGTTACCCAAAAACAGGGATTAATAAGAGAAACTATCCCACAGGCTTATTGGGAAAACTAAATGAGTTAATATGTCTTTTATATTATCCCCTAGAAAGCAAGCAGTCAGAAGTCACCCCCATACAACACCTTCCACCCTCTGAGCATGGCCAGCAAAGCGGTTTCTTCTTGTGGACGCTGCATCAGTCCAGCTCAAACTGCCTTCCATTCTGATGAACATCCACACACAGTTATGAAGAAGACCCAAATGTCATGATTTTGTTCCTCTCAGAGAAGAAAAATATCATGATTCTAAAGGAGTGTTGGTGAGTGTTCAAGTCAATTCAGTTACAAGCATACACCTTACCCCAGTTCTCGTGGCTTCATCCTGAATTAGAGTTGTCCCCTGTTATCTGAATATATTTCCCATCGAGACACATTATTCTCACCCCTTCTATAGCTGTGCCAGGCTCAGTGCTTGATTTCTTAGAGATTTTTGTTATGTCAATCAGTCCAAAGTGTGTTACAGCAAGTCTAAGTCATCATAAGTCATGTGATCCACACATTTCCTATTTGTATCTTTGCTTGGTTGAGTGTGTTGTGGGGGGTTAGAATATATTTTGGTCTACTTGAACCTTTGTGTTCAAATTCACTCTTAGGTTGAAATAAAAATATAAACTCAAATTTAAAGAATAGCCTTCTTGTAAAAGACAAGCTTGGCTATGACTAAGCGGTTGTTACTTGGTGAGCAGAGAGAAGCCCCTTCTCGAGTAATTGGGGCTGCAGGAATGGAGTGGCTGTTTCCCCATCAGCATCCCATCTCAGTCCTTCAGGTCTGAGCAAGAAGAGCGAGGGCCAGAGTCCCCCAGCACGTAATTGTCTTGATGCCACAGACAAAATAATTTAATTCATGTAGGTGTCCTCATAAATCTGACAAATGTTTAGAAAATGGAAGCTTTGAAATGTGCTGAATTTGAGAAAGAAAGGTGTACCTTTTACAGGACCATCAGGTCATCACTCTGTCCCAGGAATTTTTATGTAGTGCATACAGATTTCCCAGTCCATAAACTGAACTCTGTTACCAAAGTATTTTTAAAACTCAATTTACAGTTTTCATTCTGTGGGTTGGCAGAAAATTTAAACTAGTCGATTCTTGGTATTTTCAGGAATTTCGAAATTTTCTCTCTTTTAGGAGGTACAAGTCCCGTCTTCTCCCTCTTTTCCCCAAGTGGGTAGGCATTTGTGGCATCTAGCATCAGGAAGAAAGTCCTTGCTCAGCCTCTCTCTGTGTTGGCATATCACACAGTGATAGGATCATAGTTAAAGCTAACATTTATACTTTGCTCTCTATTTAAGAGCTTTATATATAAAAATTAATTGAGGAGTAAATTATTAATAATTCATTTACTCCTCACAATGACTGTGCTGCTATTACACTAGTCCCCTCTTATCCAAGGGGGGCAGCTTCCAGGAACCCTGGTGGATGTCTGAAACTGCAGATAGCATAAAACAGTGTTTTTTCCTATACCTACATGCCTATGATAATGTTTAATTCACCAATTGGGCATGGTAAGAGATCAACAAAAATAACTAATACAAAATAGAACAATTATAAGAAAACACTGTAATAAAATTTATGAATGTGTGATCTCTCTCTCTCTTTCTCTCTCCCTCTCTTTCAAAATATTTTCAGACCACAGTTCACTTCAGATAACTGAAACCAAGGAAAGTGAACCTATGGATAAGGGGGAACTATTTTATGAACATTTTTATGAACATCCCCATTTTATAGATAAGGAAACTGACACAGAGAAAGGTCAAGTGACCAGAGCCTAAAGTCATAAGGCTCGGAACAGGGGGAACTAAGATATGAATCCTATCTTCCAGCTGGAGTCAGTGCACTCACACCACACTACACTCCCCAGCCCATCATCTTTCTCATTCTTGGCACATTTTTTGTTTGGTTAAAGAGCAGGGAAGGGAAGGGAAGGAAAGAGAAGACTCACTGAGAGGTTGATGTTGCTATAAAAGTGACAGACTTTGATCCCATGTCTGCCACTCTGCCTTTCCGCCTCTCCAGCTATGACACCACTTGGAAGCCTGCTCATTTCTTTCTGCAGACTTTATCTGTAAACATTAAAAAAAAATGATTACTATTTATTGTGCTTTTTTTCTGTCTCACATCTGCTTCTCACTATCTTTGAATTTAGGGGACTTCAGATGACAGTTGATTCATTGCTAGTCCTTAAAGAGAAGGAGACTCTTGCAGACCATCGAAGCGCCTGATGTCACAGTGCCCAAACTCCCATAGAATGTAAATTCCCCAATGCCAGGCTCCTTTCCCTATAAGTCGATAGAAAAATGGACAGAGTCTGAACGTGATATTCAATGAGGAAGTAGAAATGATCTTTAAATATATAAAATTGATGCTCAATCTTACTAATAAAAAGAAGTACCAGTTTATGTGGTTTCCTAGGGCTGCCATGATAAATTGCCACAAACTGGTAGCTTACAACAACAGATACTTACAGTCTCACAGTTCAGGAACACAGAGGTCCCAAGTGGAACTGTCAGTAGGGCCATGCTTCCTGTGGAACTGGGTGGACTCCTTCCTGGACTCTTGTTAGCTTCTGGCAGTGGCCACCAATCCTTGTTCCTTGGCTTGCAGCTGCGTCACTCTGGTCTCTGCCCTGTCCTCAGGTATTTTCCCTCAGTGTGTGTGTGTGTGTGTGTGTGTGTGTGTGTGTGCGTGTGTAGCGGGCGGGAGAACTCATGTGCACTAAACGCCTCTTTATTTATTTATTTTTCTACTTTCCCCCTCTTCTTATAAGGACACTAGTCATATTCAATAAGGGCTTACCTTATTTACCTCACCTTAACTTGATTACATCTGCAAATACCCTATTTCCAGATAAGGTCACACACACAGGTACATGAGGATAGGACTTGAACCTATCTTTTTTTTGGGGAACATAATTCAGTGCATAATATGTGTTATTTTTGTCCATGAAACTGAAAATTTATAGAAGTTTGGCTGAGTATAGGAAATGCTTATACATGTACACTGAAAACTAGATAATAAAATGACAGAGCAATGTGAAAAAATAGAATGTATATACACCATATTACCTAGTAATCACATGGTAATCTATTTCTTCTCCTACAGAAATATTAGCACATGCACATAAAGGTAATATAGCTGTAGATACAGATGTTTATTGCAGTGTTTGTTATAGTAACAAAAAAAAAATTAAGAATCTAGATGTTGGCCGGGCACAGTGGCTCATGTCTGTAATCCCTGCATTTTGGGAGGCCAAGGTAGGTGGATCACCTGAGGTCAGGAGTTCAAGGCCAGCCTGGCCAACATGGTGAAACCCTGTCTCTACTAAAAATACAAAAATTAGTCGGGCTTGGTGGTACACACCTGTAATCCCAGCTACTCAGGAGGCTGAGGCAGGAGAATTGCTTGAACCCAGGAGGTGGAGGTTGCAGTGAGTCAAGATCAGGCTGTTGCACTCTAGCCTGGGGACAAGAGTGAAATTCTGTCTCAACAAAAAACAAAACAAAAACAAAGCAAAAAAAATTAGATGTTGATAAGTAGAAAATGTATTAAAACATTAAGGCACAGTCTTAAAATTATACAAACATATTATTATTATAAAGAATATTTGATATAGATACACATGTATGACTTGAAAATAAGTTTTGATATATCACTATGATAGAATAGCAAATTACAGAAAAACATGTATGTTCAAACCTGCATGAGTTGTAAATAAATTTTATTTTTTAATAACTATGTTTTTATTCTGTAAGGATACACATCAATCTTTTAATAGCAGTTAACTTATAAAGTAGAATTCAGTTGAGATAAAGAACTTTGACATTTTACTCTGTATACTCCTGTAAGATTTTACTTTATTATTTTACGAAAAAGGGTACAGTCTTCCTAACTCCTAATTATAATCCACTTTGAGCCAGGCCCAGACAAACCCATCCAATGTTGTTACTCATGGAAAAGCAATTGATTGATGGTGATGCTTCAGAATATTTTCGATCCTCCCAGAAGAACATGGCAGGCAGATATTGGAACTCAGAACACAATACCCCAAAGTATGGCATCTTAGCCCGCTGAGTACTTTGAACTCAAGGAAATTGAAAGGACCATAGAAGCAAGTAGTTCCCTCTGACCTTCTCCTGCCCTTCTTTCTCCTTTCCCCACTTCTCCTCCAAAGCAGGTTATTAAGACTAAAACTCCCCTAAAGCAAGCCATAAAAACTAGAAATGTAGCTCTCTGGCCTTCTTTCTTTTCTCCTGCCATGATTTAAATGTGCCCCTCCAAGCTCATGTGTTGAAAACTTGATCCCCATTGTGGTGGTGTTGGGAGGTGGGGTCTAATGAGAGCTGTTTGAGTCACGGGTGCACTGCCTCCATGAATAGATTAATGCCATTATCGGGGAGTGAGTTTGCTGTCACAGGAGTGGGTTCCTTATAAAAGAATGAGTTTGGCCCTCCTTTCTCTTTCTCTCTCACCCTCTTCTGTCCTTCCACTTTGGGATGACACAGCAAGAAGGCCCTTGACAGATGCTGGCCTCTTGATCTTGGACTTCCCAGCCTCCAGAACCATGAAAAAAGAATTTCCATTCATTATAAATTACTCAGTCTCCAGTATTCTTTTGTAGACACACAAAATTAAGACATTCCCTGAAAGCCTTCATGTGACAGGTGTCCTGCCGTACACTCAGAGGAAGGAATGCTACATAGACAGGCTAAGAAGAACCTGAACAAACAGGCTTTGCTGGAGCAGTTTATGACCATAAAATTACACCCCTTTTTGTTAAATCACATTTCTACATGGCTGTCCATTCTTTATTGAACCTACAAAAACACTCAGTTTTCCCAGGATCTTAGGGTCTTCATGTCACAGAAAACTTTGATTAAATAAATTTGTCATACATTTATCTTATTAATCTGTCTTCCATTATAGGAGTATCAGCCATGGTCTGTGAAATGGGTGAGGAAAAGCTATTACACCTTTTTGTCCCTACACAGCTGTATTCTCCCAAGCCACCTCGTAAAACCAGATGTTAGGATGGATGCACCTCTAGATCATTGTCAGGATTGGGCCTCTAATAAGATGCTGAAATATTCTAGTGCTGGAAAATAAAGTTGTGTTCGATAAAAGCTGGAAATAGAATGGTGGGATGGAGAGGAGGGCAGAAACTGAGAGTGTGAGCATTCTCACTGCTCA
Source organism: Mandrillus leucophaeus (assembly GCF_000951045.1). Classification (NCBI taxonomy): domain Eukaryota; kingdom Metazoa; phylum Chordata; class Mammalia; order Primates; family Cercopithecidae; genus Mandrillus; species Mandrillus leucophaeus. The sequence continues at coordinate 1,339,180 of NW_012103465.1, forward strand.
GTATTTGAGAGTAAGCAAGGATGGGAGCAGCCAGAGGAGTGGGATGGACAAACGCTGGGGGTGACCCCTCTCAGACTCTCTTCATTTGTATGACACTGTTTAGCTGTTTAGCACAAGTGTTCCTGTGTATGATTGTTGCTGTTCCACTGGTCCTAAGCTGTGTGACATTTTGGATTCTGCAAATCATTCAGGATGGCCATATGGCATCCTAAATCTAATTGCCTGGGATTGGGCATATCACAGTGATAGCACACCTATCAAGCCAGTAAACTGTCCTATTTCTGCAACACAAACAGGTTGATTTCCTGACCATAATAGCTGCTGTTTCTTAAAGTTTCTCCTAGACATATTCTGTGGTCTTGGTTTGCTGCCACATGTCACACTGAGGTTTCTGTATTGTAAAGATCGCAGAGCTAGTACTCAAATGCACAGAGCCTGCTGACGTTAATCATCTGAATAGCCATTTGGACAAAGTGGAAAAACACTGGGCACTGCAGACCATTGAGAAACATTTCTGCAGAATAGAGACAGCTTGTGAATTTTGGAGACTTTCCAAAATTTCCTGTTCTGATTTTTTAAAGATGATCTAGTTAAAATTGTATCCTCTACTGGTAACTTATCAGATGCCTAGAGTTTTTTTTAAAAAGAAAATTCTTAATATTCATTTGTTAAATAAAATTCAACAAATCTATCCTTTTGTGATAAGATGTAAGAAATGGGGTAGGCAGTATTCATTTGTGATTATTAAACCATGAACATTTCATGGATACTTCTGGTCCAAGACATCACTGAAAAATGTGTTAAAAGTAGAGCTAGAATGCAGAAAATTATTCAGGATGTCTTTCAAGTAAAAGCTTAAGTTAAATGCCTCTTGGACTTCAAAAAATTATTGATTGGATTTGGGGTTTTAAGCCATCAAGCTCTGCTAGAGAGGGGATTCTGGACCCAAACTAGTTTTAACTTTTTAAAATATCAGCTCAATAAGTTATCTCTATGCAAATATAAAGATAGCCAATATACAGATCAAGAAAGAGAACATTGCTAGCACCTAAAAGTGGCCTTGAGCTCTTTCCTAAGCACCGCCGTTTTCTTCTCTTCAAAGGTAAACAATACTGTAGCATACTTCTGTTTTTGGGCTTTATAAATAGAATAACGTAATATGTATTTTTTCATATCTGGCCTCATGTTTCCATGTGTTTGTGAGATTTATCACGTTGTTACTTGTACTTGGTTCAATTTATTAATATATAGTTTCCACTGTATGAACAGCCTATAATTTCCTTATTCATTCCACATTTGAAAGGAACTTGGGTTGTTTTCAGTGTGATGAGATTATAAGTTACCTTTTTTAGGTGAGAAAGCTTTCTTTATAAAAATTATTTTTTTTGGCCGGGCGCGGTGGCTCAAGCCTGTAATCCCAGCACTTTGGGAGGCCGAGACGGGCGGATCACGAGGTCAGGAGATCGAGACCATCCTGGCTAACCCGGTGAAACCCGTCTCTACTAAAAAACACAAAAGACTAGCCCGGCAAGGTGGCGGGCGCCTGTAGTTCCAGCTATTCGGGAGGCTGAGGCAGGAGAATGGCGTAAACCTGAGAGGCGGAGCTTGCAGTGAGCTGAGATCCGGCCACTGCACTCCAGCCTGGGCGACAGAGCGAGACTTCAGCTCAAAAAAAAAAAAAAAAAAAAGGTGTTTTTTCCACATTGAATTTAAAGAACATTTTCCTTAATACATATAATGAAGTGTTCTGAGAATATGAATATATGTTTAATGGGCTACAATTAAAATGACAGAGGTGTAATATGTTAACATAAGTGCTTAGCATTCTATTTACAATTCATACTCCAAATTTAACTTTAGGATGATCACTTGATGTATAAAATATTTATTTACCTGGAATGCATCTAAAATTAATATGACAATTATTGAGGGAAGAGTTCCAAATAATCAAATATCATTTTCTGAGTAATCAATTTGCTAGCTTATTTAGGAACTTTTGAAGTATTGGTTTCTCTGCTTGTAAAATGGCCAACAGCCCTAAATCAGATGTAAGATGTTTTTACTTTTTTTCAGTTAATTGGCTTCTAGTGATCTAATCCGGAGCTGTTGAAGGAATTATAAATTGGTTCAAGGTTTCAAAGTAGAGTTTGGCAACATGTCCCAAAGCTTAAAATTTTGCAATTTATTGGTCCCCAAATTCAGCTTTTAGAAATGTATGTGGAGAAGAATCATTAAGAGTTATTTGTAATAGCAGAGACAACTTTAAATCACATAATTATTAGGTACAATCATAAGACAATTGGTTCCTTAATTCATAAAACAAATACTCATTGATTAAATTATATACCAAACAGCGCTATATATTGGGAATTCTGTAGTAATCAAGACTGAAAGTTTCTTGAGATAATGACGTTTGAAATTTAAAGGGAGATAGATGTTAAGTAAATATTCATCCAAATATTATTTAATGTTAAAAGTTAAGTACTATGCACATACTTTCAACACCTTGGGGTTTCAGATTTTTTTTTTTTTTTTAATAGAGAGAGGATTTTGTTCTGCCACCCAGTCTGGAGTGCAGTAGTGCTATCATAGTTCACTGCAACCTCCACCTTTTGGGCTCAAGCAATCCTCCTGCCTCAACCTCCCAAGTAGCTAGGACTACAGGCTCTCACCACCATGCCTGGCTAATTTTAAAACATTTTTATACAGATGGAATCTTGCTATGTTGCCCAGGCTAATCTCACACTCTTGGCCTCAGGAGATAGCTGCTTTGGCCTCCCAAAGTGCTGGGGTTACAGGTGTGAGCCAATGCACCCGACTTATTTATTTGTTGATTTATTTATTTATTTATTTACCAGTGATTATGGGACCCCTCATGCCAGAATTTAATTTTTCAATTAGTTTTAAAAAGTGGTTTTGTAGAAGAATGTTAAAGGACAGGAAAAAATAGAACTTGAGAGTGCTTTACATCTTTTGGATACCAGTCCTTTATCAGATATATTATTTGTAAATATTTTTTCCCAGTCTGTGGTGTCAAGGACTGTGAAGGGTCTGGTATTTTACCCTGCTGTTGAACAAACAAGTGAGCCTGCCAGGTTCCAAGAAATGGGCAGGAGTTGGCAGCTCCTTGGTTAGAGTAAAGGGGCTTGATAACATCACAACAAGAAGCATGAGCTTCACATTCACATCTGCTTCCATTGCCCACCCCTGACCCAAGACCCACGAGGATGTTGTGGCAAGGCCCAGGGAGGTCCTACAGACAAGGTGGGTTTATGTCACAGGTGAGATACTCCAAGCTTAGGAAATCCTAGATATTTAAAGGGGGCTGCTTGCAAGCCTACCCAACCTTTCCCCTCGCCCCTCCAAAAGACAATATCTTTATTATACTGGTCAGGAAAGAAATGACCCAAACCCACAGGGAGCCATTATCTCTATCTTCCAAGGCTTTTTGCTGCGTAAATATCTTTGATGAGATGGGTCAGAACAAAAGTGGTGAATGCATTTGCTTGGAACACCTGCAGAAACATGAGAGACCCAAAGAAAATTGCCTTATTATATGACTTTTTAAAATTCTCTTAGCAGTGTCTTTTGAAGAAGAGAAAATTATTTTGTAATGAAGTGCAATTTATCAATTTGATTTTTCATAGATCATGCTTACAGTGATATCTAAATTTTTTTTTTTTTTTTTTTTTTTCTGAGACAGTTTCATTCTTGTTGCTCAGGCTGGAGTGCAATGGCATGATCTCGGCTCACTGCAACCTCCACCTCCCGAGTTGAAGCAATTCTCCTGCCTCAGCCTCCCAAGTAGCTGGGATTATAGGGACGTGCCACCACGTCCAGCTAATTTTGTATTTTTTGTAGAGACGGGGTTTCTCCATGTTGGTCAGGCTGGTCTCAAACTCCCAACCTCAGGTGATTCGCCCACCTGAGCCTGCCAAAGTGCTGAGATTACAGGCATGAGCCACTGCACCCGACCTGATATCTAAAATATTTCTACCTAACCCAAAGTCTCAAAGATTATGTCTATGTTTTCTTCTAAAAGTTTTATAGTTTTAGGTTTTACATTTACGTTTATAACTCATTTTAAGTTATTTTTGTATGTGGTTGGTGTGAAATAAGGATCAGATTTCACATATGCATACCTAATTGTTCCAGCATCACTTTTTGAAAGACTATCTTTTCCACTGAATTGACTGCGTATTTGTAAAAATAAATCGTAAAAAAATCAATGGCCCATAAATGTGTGGGTCCATTTCTGCACTCTATTCTGCTCCATTGATTTGATAGTTCCACTGAGGTATCTTGATGCAAATTCCACATTATTTTGAATATGGTATCTTTATAAAGGTCTTAGAATCAGGTACTGGTATTCCTCCAATTTTGTCCTTCTTTTTCAAAGCTGTTTTAGCTATTCTAGGTCCTTTATATTTTCATATGTATTAAATTATACAATCAGCTTGCTATTTTCTATTAAAAGCTTGCTGGGATTTTGACTGGGATTGTGTTGAACCTATAAATCAATTTGGGGAGGATTAATATCTTAACAACATTGAGTCATCTGACCCATGAACACAGTATATCTCTACATTTATTTAAGTTTAAGTTTTCCCTAGTAATGTCTTATAGTTTTCAGGGTACAAGTCTTGCATATCTTTTGTCAGATTCATCATTAAGTTTTTAATAGTTTGTGTTTCTATTTCTATTTCTTTCCCTATCTTTATACATTCAACCTTTCTGAGCCTTTTTACTTGTATGCAGTGTTATATTTTTAAAATCTCATTTGACAGTGTTTTCCTTTTAATTGGAGTATATAGTACATTTATATTTGTATTCAGACAACTCAGACACAGCTTCCCACGTCCCCAGTCATGCATGGAATACTTTGCGGTCTCAGGGCTAGCAATAAGTTGATGCAAATCAGGTCTCATCAGCATAGAGAAACTCTTTTGTCTAGGGTCCCTCGGCCTCAATACTCGGCTCGCCATCCAGCACCCATGAGGATAAGTGGCTAACTTCCATTCTGTGGCATACATAAACATCACAAGTTACAAGTTTCTCAATGAGCAATCTTGACTGTCAAATACATTTTATGGAAGATTCTTTGATCAGTATCTTGTAGGTGGCAGATATTACAGGACTTTCTTCTCTCTTCAAGGATGATGTTCCAAGAAGTTCAAGGTCAATTCTTTAGCCTGGGGGAGAGACTCAGGGACCCATTCCTTCCTGGAACACCAGCATGAGAATTGAGAGGTGATGAGATAAATATGAATTATTTTGCTGCCTTGAGCTTTCCAGATTTCTGATCAAATAAGGAGCTTTCTTTTCTTTGTTTTTGGAGATGGAGTCTTGCTCTGTTGCCCAGGTTGGAGTGCAGTGGCATGATCTCAGCTCACTGCAACCTCTACCTCCTGGGTTCAAGCAATTCTTCTGCCTCAGCCTCCCGAGTAGCTGGGACAACAGGCGTATGCCGCCACGCCCAGCTAATTTTTTGTATTTTAGTAGAGATGTGGTCTCACCGTGTTGCCCGGGTTGGTCTTGAACTCATGAGCTCAGGCAATCCACCTGCTTCTGCCTCCCAAAGTGCTAGGATTACAGGCGTGAGCCACCGCGCCTGGCCGGAACTTTCTTTTCTAAAATTCTCCTTAGAAATCTTTTATTATCCCACAGAGTTGATTCCTTTTCTCTCAACTTTCTGTGTCTACTTTTGCTTTCTCTCTTCATTATGCAGCATCCCATTCTACTAGGCTAGACATATAAAAAGATCTTTGAAAATGGTAATCACACTTGTAAGAAATTAAGCATGTTAATTTGACATCTCCTTTACATTTTTTCCACAAAACAGAAGGACACTGTCTCTGTGGGTTCAGTCTGAAATATTTTTTACCAGTTGGTTTTAGGCCTTGTGTAAAGGAATTCAATTTTTAAAATGTTATTCAATCATCTTGAGACATAGCCTGTGCTTTGAAATCTTTCTTTCAATGTGAAAACCTTTGCTATTCTCTTTTCTTAAAAAATCTCTTGCCCCTTCCTCTGTCAGATAATAGTAATCTGACCCCTTTTCTTAAAGATATGTCCTGCTTTCTTGTTTTTAGGAAGCAAATAAAAGGCATTAATGAAGTGCCAACAGGTAGATAATGAGGCATACTCTTTGCCTTTTTTTCCTACTGTGTAAGTAATCGAAGAACCAAAAGTTATTGGTTGATTGCCAGATTTGTGAAACACTACAGCAAAGTCAAACAACCAGCAAACTTCAGTCAATCATTACAATGCAGCTAGCAAGGGCTACATGAAATAGAAAGAACTTGAAGAAATAATAAAAAGTAAAGTTTAACTTGTGCCAGGCAAATTCCCTGCAGGGCGCCCTCTCTAAAAGAAGGTTGGCCTTCTGCAGAACAGAGACTGTCAGGTGCCTGAAACCTGCTATCTCAAAGCTTTCTACATTTCTGGCATAAGGCAGTCAATTCTGGGTAATGCTGAAGTGAAGAATCAAGACCAAAGACACTGATTTTCCAGATCACACACCTCAAGGCTTAGAACATGTGTCTGGGGAGAAAATGGTGCTCTCCTGTTCAATGAATGCTGACATTTCAGAAGGAGACCACTTTTTCAACAGCACATACGGCTGCTGGGTGCCAGCATCTAATCACTCCAAAGGAGGGGCTGGTGCTTCCCCTAATTGTGTAGATTAAAGCTCACAACTCAAGGGCTGGTCTCTCTCTCTCTCAGAGTCTGATGTCCAGCCATGCTAGACACTCATGCTGTCTCACAGTGTGATAGGCAACAGGGAGACCACACACCTGCTACCAATTCCACTCTATGTGCCATGAGTGAGGACTGCCCATTTGTCCTTGCTTGATAGATAAATTATATCTGGCAGAGAAGTTCAAATGCTAAGAACATGTGAACCACAAGTCAAAAACTCAAATGCACTACTGGGTATGTATCCAAAGGAAAAGAAATCAGTATGTCAGAGACATATCTGCACTCACATACTTATCACAGCACTATTCACAAGAGCCAAGATACAAAATCCACCTAAGTGTCCTTCAGTGGATGAATGGATAAAGAAAAACATGGTCTACGTACACAATGGAATACTATTCAGCCATAAAAATGAATGAAATCCCATCATTTGTGGCAACATGGATGAACCTGGAATGACATTATGTTAAGTGAAATGAGCCAGGCACGGAAAGACAAATATTGCACGTTCTCACTCATTGACCTCACAGAAATAGAGAGTAGAACGGTAATTAGCAGAGGCTGGGAGGTTGAGGAGGATGGAGAGAGGTTGGTCAGTGGGTACAAAGTTACAGTTTGATAGGAGGAACAGGTTCTGGTGTTCTAGTGCACAGTAGGGTGACTGTGGTTAATAATATTGTATTGTACATTTCAAAATAGCTATGGTATGGTTTGGATGTTTTGTCCTTCTAAATCTCATGTTGAAATGTGATCTCCAATGTTGGAGGTGGCGCCTGATGGGAGGTGTTTGGGGAATTGTGGGGGCAGAGCCTGCGTGAAAGGCTTGGTGCCCTCCCCATGGTAGTGGGCAAGTTCTTGCTCTGTGAATTCACGTGAGAGCTGGTTGTTTAAAAGAACGTGGCATCTTTCTCCCCCATCTCTCTCTTGCTCCCTCTATTGCCATGTGGCATGTCTGCTCCCCTTTCATCTTCTGTCATGATTGCAAGTTTTCTGACGCCTCTCCAGAAACAGATGCTGGCACTATGTTTTTTTGTATAGCCTGCAGAACTGTGAGCCAAATAAACCTCTTTTCTTTATAAATTACCCAATCTCAGGTATTCCTTTATAGCAATGCAAAAATGAACTAATACAAGCTAGAAAAGAGAATTTTGAATGTTCTCACCACAAAGAAATGATACATGTAGGAAATGATGAATAGGCTGAAAACCCTGTGTTGATCATTACACAATGTATACATGTATGGAATTACCACACTGTAGCCCACGAAAATGTAGTTACTATGTGTTGATTAAAAACAAAATTAAAAATACCTCACATGCCTACAGGGTAAGGAAGGTAATAGAGTGGATCCAAAGTAGCAATATGGACACAACATAAAGTAGACGGGCCACGTGGAGTGTACACGCCCTGTCTCTCTGGTCCCAGAAGACTGCCATGGGGGCATGGAGGCTCAGTGTTGCCTGATCCTCCCATGCTCAAGAGAAACCACAAACTAGATTTTACTTTGACAGAATTACTGTGAGATCTTCTGGTATTTTCAAATTTCTGAGAGTAAATTAAAATAAAATACACACACACACACACACACACACACAAAAAAAAAAAACCACAAAAGCCCTTTGTAGCCTAACACTATGTAAGCTGAACATCACCTTCCTGTGATCCATAGCCTGCTAATGCACAGCCTCTGATATAGATGATAAGTGCTATAAGATTTGAGGTGGGGCCAGGCATGGTGGCTCACACCTGTAATCTCAGCACATTGGGAGGCTGAGGCAGGCAGATCACCTGAGGTCAGGAGTTCGAGACCAGCCTGGCCAACATGATTAAACCTCTTCTCTACTAAAAATACAAAAATTAGCTGGCCATGGTGGCGGGCGCCTGTAATCCCAGCTACTTTGGAGGCTGAGGCAGGAGAATGGCTTAAGCCCGGGAGGCAAAGGTTACAGTGAGCTGAGATTGTGCCACTGCACTCCAGCCTGGGCAACTGAGTGGGACTCTTGTCTCAAGAAAAAAACAAACAAACAAACAAAAAAAGATTCAGAGGTGGGAGAAAGTCTGTCCAGCTACTATGTCCACTAAAAACAAGACAAGCTTAAAAGGCAGATGAGCTGACTATAAAAAAAAATTTACAGACAGAAATGGGGACAGTCTATCCCCAAACTGTTGTTAAGTTTTCTGGAATACGTAAAAGAAACTCTGGGAGATTCAATGGTTGTTTTTTGAATGCATGCAAGAAAGAAAAGCTCAGAAGCATCTAAACATCCAGAAGAAATATTTTTACCTCCTGGGAAGCCTGAATTGATTGAATTAGAAAGTAAATTCTCTTTTGTCTGAAGTCTAGACTTCTGGAGATACCGTTTTTTTTTTTCCCCGTTTTCCTTTTTCTTTGTTTAAATCAAGAATGCACTTTATCGGCAAAGCTTAATCACAGTTAAATAATATCCTAGTTGAGTCAACCAGACTCCACTCTAGAGCAATTTCTGGAAATAATAGGATAAGCCCATTTTATAAGATTACTGACTGGCAGCTAATGAAGTTCTCACACTTTTTATTTTAGAGGGTAGTTAAAGCAGGTTACCTGCAATAGTTACCTTTTATTGAGGGCTTGCTACGTGTGAGCACCTGCTAAGCATTTAGCAAATATTACACAGTCTTATAAATGTGTATTCCTCAATCTATCCAGTGAGGTCACATAGTTAGTTAGTTGTGGGGTTGGGATTCAAGCCCAGGTTTACCTGACTTCTAAGACTATCTCTTAACCAGCATACATATACCAATCTTTCCAGTCACTGCTTAGGGAAGAGATCTCATCTTCCTTCTAAATATACTCAGATTTGTAGAGTTAAGTGAATTTCTCAAGAATAGAAATCTAGTAAGTTGCAGACTTGTAATAAGACAGACAGTTCAGGCTTCTGACTTCCAGTCCTGAACATTTCCCCCTATGTGATTATCTTATTTATCTCTAAGTCAGGAGAATGTTAATTACTTTAAGACTAAGATGGAAATCCCCCATGAACGTGGAAACTCAAATAGCGGAATGGATGACACTCTGCAGGGTCTCGGCAACTCAGCAATACAGACTTCCCCTCACCAAGGCCATTACTACTGCTGAGCTGCAGAGTGCCAACCTGCCCATAACAGAAGTCAACGCTAAGCCTCCTGAAGTGGCCCTATTCCCCAGGGCGACCAAGTGGCAGGTTTATTACATAGGATCTTTTTCATCAAAGAGGGAAAAGCAACTCTCTTAAAGGAATAGAGAAATATTCCAGATGTAGATTTGCCTTTTCCATCATTCTTCCATTTATAGTTATTTTATTCATGAATATGATATCCTACACAATCCTCTACTGATTATAGAACTAATTATATGGTGAAGGGATGTGGGCTTTCACCACAGAATTCAGAAGTCTCATGCATTTCATCACACAGAAACAGCTCACTCCATAGAACAAGAAATAGAACAGCCTGCTAAAGGCTCAGCCATGATGTCAGCTGGGAGACAATAAATAGCCATCAATATTTAGCACCATTTCTTTCACAGTTAGAATACATGGTTCCTGGAATCAAGGAATCTAGTTGGGAGTAGCCCCTTTTTACACCAAACAAGCCATTTACAAGATTTTTGCTTTTCAGGCCTCAAACATTGAGCTTAGTGACTTTGGAGGCCCAAATATTCAAGGCAGGACTGCTTCCACTTGGGAACCAAGTCATGATTTTATTAAACTGGAAGCCGAGACAGTCAGTCCTAAGACTATCCCTTGGCCAGTTTGGGTTCCTCATGGTTCTGAACCAACAGGTAAGGAAGGCAGTTGCTCTAGTGATTCAGGTAGTTAACCACAGTTATAAAAAGGAAGTTGGATTATTGCTTCATAATTGGAGTCAGGAGGACTATCCTGCTACTTGTCCTCTCGGGAGTCTCAGCTTCATAGTCAATGGAAAACTGTGATAACCCAATAAACAAGACTGCAAGGAATGAAGGGTTGAGTCACCCTTTCAGCAACCTACCAAGCAGGCCCTAGCAGAGTAAGAATGTGCAATGAGTAGAGGAATTAGTAAGATGTGGTCATCAACTGAGGCCTAATGACCAACTAGGGAAGCGGGAACTATAGCAACCGTCTTAGTACTTATTTACCCAACTTGTATCTATTTTCTATATGAACAGAATTATCTTATATAAACATTTTATCATTAAAGACAAAAAAATTAACCATTAACACATCATTGCAAATACTCCATTAAGCTTTCCTCAATTCCTGTGGGAGTGTGCCATATAATTCTTGTCGTGAGTGGATACAGTTCTAGATGAAGAATTATCACCAATATCTTTAAAATCAGTTAATTCTTCAGAAGCTCCAACTGAATTATGCCATTTTGACTTTGTCATTGTTTCTATTGCATTGCAACCTGAGTACAAAATCGAGAGTAAATGGTTTGAGTTTGAAGGCTTCACTATAACTTTTTGAACCCAAGAGAGCATAATCTTTTAGGATTATGCAAAGGCTTGGGGTTTGTTATTTACTGTTGATAATAACGAATCAACATGCTATTAGTAATTATTAATATGCTGTTTCTAGACTTGTCATGTTATATAAGTTTGAAATTTAGTGGTAGCATTCTAAACAGTGAGTTTTGGGTTGCACATACCTTTGAAAATGTGATGAAAACTATGAAACTTCTTCGCAGAAATATGGGCATACACACAAACTGCAAAACACTCAAGTGTTATACAAGTTAAAACCTCAGTTTTAGAGGCTGCTCCACATTCACATGAATGTTTGTCTCCTTCGAGGTTGTGATTATTGATCATGAGAGACTAGCTATGTGAACTCCATAGTCTCAAGAAACTTCATTATCTTTTATTTGTATTTTCAAAGAGAGAGAAAGAGAGAGAGAGAGAGAGAGTGAGCAACAGAGAGAAACTACATTACCTTTAGACCAAAATGAAAACATATTTGGTGATCGAATTGAATGGGTAAATAAAAACAAGTTACATTTCTCTGGTAGTAGGCTGAGTTCAAGTTTTGAAATGTCTGAGTTCCAAAGCAGAAGAAAATAATTATTAAAAACTCATGGCAGGACTAGTATTATAGCCAAGTAATGCACTAATTATAAGAGATTTGAAAGACCTAAAATTTCCAAGGGAAATCAAGTATGGAAATAAGATTAGAAACTGGGAACTCTTCATTTTGTATGAAAATTCCAAATATCTCACAAGTGGCAACGGCTGCGACATAAAAATGCCTAAATTGGTCAGATTACTTTTCTTTCTACTCTAGTATTGTCTCTACTATTAGCTATAATTTTGCCTACGGTTCATTTGTTTATTAAATAACATTATTTGGATACGTTTCTAAGCTACTAGTTTAAATACCAATGTAAGTTAAAATGAATTTGGTGTTTCTGTGGGCTATGATGCCAATAGTGTAGTTGTTTTTATTTGTTTTTTAGACGGAGTCTAGCTCTGTTGACCAGGATGGAGTGCAGTGGCACGATCTCGGCTCACTGCAATCTCCACCTCCCGGGTTCAAGCGATTCGTCTGCCTCAGTCTCCCAAGTAGCTGGGACTATGGGTGTGTGCCACCATGCCTGGGTAATTTTTGTATTTTCAGTAGGACGGGGTTTCACCATATTGGCCAGGCTGTTCTCGAACTCCTGACCTCGTGATCCGTCCGTCTTGGCCTCCCAAAGTGCTGGGATTACAGGCATGAGCCACTGCACCCAGCAATAGTGTAGTTTTAGAGATAACTTTAGACTACGATCTGGAAGTATCATGCTGGAGATTCCAAAAAGTATATTTTTTGTATTTCTTTTAAAGAAACCCCACATAAATGGGCTATTCCATATTCTAACAGGAGGCTATATATATATATAGTGATTTGAAAGTAAATTAAATGTGACATAAACCATTTTAAACTTGATTAGGGTGGTGGCTACATGATTGTATGTGTCTGTCAATACTCATAGAATTGTACACCAAAAAGTGAATTTTCCTGTAGGTATTCTATGGAAAAACACTGGCAGCATATCTTCTTAAGTGCGTTAAATTTTAATAAGCAAGTTGAATGTAAGAAAGGAACTTGAGTGCCAAATATCTGTGAAGTGACATAAAACAAACACACTATGCACATCCAAAAATCTGGATTTACAATGGAAATGTGACAGCTTCTGAAATTATATAGCACTCAATCATTAATTTTCTTTGAGGGTAAGATTTGTACCCTGCTGGGCTTATAATTTTCTCTTTTTGTGCTGTTCATGTGTAAATATTGCCAATTTCATTTGACACAAAAAAGGAAAACAACTTAATTTTGTTTCTAAGTTAATGAATGACAGATACTACCCTCCAGATGAGGTACTGTATTATTAGCTTCCAGGCAGTGATTTGAGGGGAAAAAAACCCAAGCCATTTCCAATGTATTTGTAACAAGGAAACAAATTTATTGATTTTAAAAGACAAGACACCATTTTGTTTTGAAAAACACAAGAAAGCTAGCCTGAGTTCAAGTCTGAAATATTCAGAAAAATCCTACTAATATCTTTAGTATGTTCCAGTCATTTGTTTAAACAACACACTAAAAGTTAATATATATTTTTATAATTATAAAAGTTCCCCAGTTATTGTACAGTACACAATACAAATCGCCCACAAACTATTATTTAGCTCCTGCCAATTTTGAGAGGACATGATATACTAAAAGATTTAGCATTTCTCACAAAAATCACATCAGGAAATACGTATTTACAAAATCAAATACATTATACAAAAAACCATCACATGTTATTCGGTAAAGATGTTTTTAAATAATTAAAAAGTTTATTCAACTGTAGTCCAAAAACTGGAAAAGAACATTACATTATCTCACACATACAATCTCTACAAAAGTTGCTTACCTCATTTACATAATATATTCAGTCGATTGTAAAATAAATGTTCAAATATCTCCTAGTGTTACTATGTTTCTGTGCTTGTGGGACTGAATAATGTAATCGGCCACTTACTAAGTGAAATTTAAATGATGGCACTTAAAAAAAATACAGTTATCTTAAAAAAACACAATGAAAGAAGTTTTACCTAGAAGGTACGAAAGCCCTGAGTGATAGTGAAGTTACTGATTGGTAAGCACTACAATTAACCTAATTAAAAGTTTACCACCTCAGGCACAAATTTCCAAGTTTTTTCAAGGCACTCACTTAAAGTTTCTGTAACCAATGCATTGGTCACCACCATAGGTCCAAATTGATGATGGAAATGAGTAGAGAAAAAAATTTGCTTTGGTACAAAAGATGCTTTTTAAACGAATAAAATTCAATAGCTTCTTTATTGGGTCATTTAAAATTGTTGTTTAGCAGGTTAAAACAAGGCCATCATTTCTTCAAAAACACTAATTTATTGAAGGAAAAATTTACTTGGTTATCAACAGTCAATGGGAGTTTTTATATTTTCTTTCCTCCCCAGAATCAAAATTCTTCTAAAAAAGATTTGTTGTCCTCATTATTGAGCTACATAAACAATTCTTACCAAAGATTTTCATTACTCAGGGCTTCCAATCCCAACATCATAATTTATTTAAAGAAACAAAGGAAAGAGGGGAGAAAAATAAAATAGAACAAAATAAAAGAAGAGACAAAACACATTTTTCTTTTTAAAAAAAGTATTATCAATTATTTCAAATGAAAGGAAAAAAAAAATCCTAGGCAGTCACTTTGTAAGTGGCTTTTACTATTTAAGTAAAATTGGTAAACTAAACTCAGGTCTACTGGCACATAAAATCACTAGCAGCAATGATCAAGGCATGCAAACTGAGAAGCATTTACAGTAAATCATCATGAAGAATTCAAAAGAAGAGAGTTAAATTAAAACCCTTTGAGTATTGCATGTTAACACATGAGTAATTTGCATGGTTTGACTTCCTAAACTGCCTAAAAAGCAACGTTTACGGCATACTTGCACTATGCTATGGATGTCCTTTCACCAGACATCAGAATAGGTTACACTCTTATTTGCGCCCGGCTAGGGCAGCGCAAGCACATCTGCAGACAACACTGCTTTCATGTTCGATCACGCAGGGAACAGAGGGAATCAAGTGCACGAAGCGATTCCCTTGAACAAAATCAGCAATGGTGTAAGCAGACTGACATTTAGAGATATCAGAAGCAGTAGTCATAGCATCTCCTGACAGATGAGCTTAAAATCAAGTGCTTTGCTCTCCATTCTATCTATATATAATTTTTTGACAAAGTATTAAAGTTTTGGAGCATAGATAAAATTATGCCCTGTGTGAAATTCCCAAACAATATTTTATGAGCGATCTAACTCCAAATAGCCTAACTGCCCCCAAAGAGTTCAGATTCTCTTAATCCACTCGAACTCGTTTCTTCCTAAGGCTTCACTTACACTTGTACTTTCTAAAGCTAAATAAATGAGATCTTTTGTTTCATTTTGGGAAAAAAAGAAAAAAAAAAAAGAAACTTAACCCTTTCCTTATACCTTTTAAAGGCAATCTAGGTACCTTCAATGTGCAGAAATCAGTTATGACATAGGTCTATCCAGGCCCATGTATTTGTCCTCCTTTTCTAGAAACTATGGTGTGATGCTAGAAAAGTTGATTTTTTTTTTTTCTGTAAACAGTACACTTACTTAGATGGCAGTGAATATTTGGGAATAAATATATCAAGCCCTCTTGAAGAAAAATTAAGAGTTGTATATAAAATGCAAGTGTTCGGCGTGGAAACACTTTCTCTTCCTACCCCCCCCTTTAAAAAAACAGCATAATTAGACATTTGGATATAGAGTATACTTTACCGGTCTAAGTCTAAATAAATGATCTGAAAGGCTTTTGTCCCCCGTTGTATATCTTACAATGCTCAAAGGGTTAATACAAGGCATTACATCAAAGGGGTTTTCTAATACTAGAACTAAGCACTGAATTAATGCTTCTATTCCAGTTTTTAAAAATCACCAAACTTGCAGAAATACTAGGATTCCATTAATTGATTTGTTCTAACCATATACATGGAGGTTGTTCTGATCTAGCAACAAGCCCAATTTTCAATAGCACTGCATGCCAATCCTCCTCCCCCATGATCTGGTGTGATTCATACAGATCACAAAAGTTCTGATCTCAATTTGTGGATGGTTGTTATTTTCTCACCAAGAATATGTGTGTCAGGGGGATCTAATAAAGGTCAATTTATTGTATATAACCACTGCCTCAAACTGTACACAAAAGTGACTTGCCAAGTTTTTACTTTCTACTTGTGTCCACACAGGGAGGACCAACATCACAGTGACACACATTTTTTTTTTTTCTTTTACACTAATGTTTCAAGCACAGCATTATTTTAGACATTTCAAATATATCATCTGAGGAATTTTTAAAAATTTGAAAATGCATTTAGCACTTTTAGACAGTGCATTCATATAAAAAGATTCATGATTACGGCACTAAAACCGTATTCATTCCTGAATGACTTTTACAGCATCTACAAGAACGTATTCATTTTTACTTGTTTACTACAAATCAAAGGCAGTCAATGCTGCACACTACTAATTTTAGGTATGCAGTGTTAAAACCATTTTCTAAATTTTACTTTGTTTTAAAGTACACCATCTAAAGAGAGGTGCATAAACCGTGCTATACAGTACGAGAAAAATCACACAAAGGAAAGCAGATTTCTGAAAAGGCAGTAAGACTTATACAGTCAGTCCAAACACAGTTTGGATGAAAATCCTGAATAAGTGACTAGCAACTTGATAGCCAAAGAAAAAATTGAAAATTGGGCCCTGTCTTCCAAGGAGCTGGTTCATCCATTCCACCCTATTGTTCATTGGTTTCATGAATGCAAATCTTCTGAGTATGATTTTCAAAGTATATGTCAAGATCAAACTATACCCATGATACTCAATCCTATCATATGAAAATATCTTTTCTGAAACTTAAAAACAGTCAACATACCTTCCTTACATGCTTCCTCACTGAAAGTGTAGCACTTGGTTTATGTAGGTATATTTCATGACTAGTGATTGGTTATAATTGCAAGAAATACAAAGAAGTCTTAAAATGTGTACTTGTGTCATTTGTGAATAAATCTGTTAAGAGTGTTAGTGTCTAATACTATTTAGAAAACCCAGTTTCAATGAATGAAAAAAGGGAAAAATGGAAATAGATGCAATAAATGTGATTGCTCAATTTGCTCAAATGTATAAATTATGTTTTTATTTTCTCAAATATTTCACAATTCAAATTTGAAATTGATGAAAATGTTGGTGTGTATGTGTGTGCATGTTTTACTGTGAACTACAAATAACCAGAAGTAGCATAAACCATAGGTCTTCTTTTTATGTTTTGATCCAAACTACTTACATTAGTCACAAAGAATATTCCTAAATATCCATAAAGGAGATCAGAATATTTTTATTGAGTCTAGTTCAAATGTAATCATGCTTATTAGTTCTTAATCTGTCCTAATTTAGAACAAACCATGAACAATTGGAAGAAATGTTGAATCCTGGAGCATCCCCGATCCCTAAGCCTCATCAATCTAAATTTGCCCATTATTATCAGATTCCTGCAATGATACAAATATATCCAACATTAAATTAAAGGAAACAATGATAATAAATACATTTAAAGTCATCCAATAAACAAAATGCAACCAATAAATACATTTGGTCCAATACAGATATGGTATCATTCAAAGGATGGTGGGTAGAGACAGGAAACTGAAAAAATTCAGAAAGAAGAGCCAAAATGAAGAGTTTTTTTTCAATTTTTGATTTTAATTTTACCTGTAAACACTTCCTATGCACAATGAAGTAGATACATGATCTTTTGCAGCTTACCATGTTTTGTTTGCCTTTTGTGTGTGTGTTTTGGTACAAATCCATTGTCTTTTTGGGAGGAAAAAGGGGGACAGTAATTTAAATGATATTTAGATGAAAGTGATGCTACCATGCTAGTGAAGACTTTCAAATATATGAGTTGTAAAATAAAAAATTTGGATCAGTTTTTAAAATTATATCTAAAATATTTAAATTTTACTTAAGAAATGTCGTTGATGTTATTTGAGTAGTCTGAGGCAATCAAGCAACAGCAGCTTAAATACACTGTGTATTACCTGATAAGCCATTTGGTATTTCTAACTTTACAGACTGGCTCACCTCTTCTTTCCAACCCCCCACCCCCCTTACCCCAATACCACCGGAAAGATAAACATCTTGGTTTTAATATAGGCCTCATTTGATAATCTGTCAATCATTTTGTGCTTTCCTTTTTTTTGGCTTTATTATCTATTTATTTTTGCTGATTAGTTTTTTACAACTATTTAAATGAACAGATGTGCCTTTTTTGTGTTTTAATCATTAAATAATTTGAGTGCTTAAAAGAACCTTGGCTTTTCATGCAAATTAAAATGGGGCTGGGTATAACTCTCTAGGATCTCACCTTCTGACTTTGTAGCAGACTCCTGCCCCATGGGCACTCATGTGTGCATGTGGACACACCAGCACCTAGACACACAGACAAACATTTAGACTGAAAAGATGCACTTCGATAAGTACCTGCTTACTTTGTTAACTTTCTAAAATTGTAACTAAATAAGAATGGTCTAAAACATATATGATTTTATGTAACAAGTTGGTATTAAAACTAGCCTGCTATTCCACACCCTTAAGCAATCTGATTTGTAATCAAGTAATATTCAGCTCTAAGAATAAAAAATAGATCCACGGTCACTCAAAGAGGGAAACTGATTTTTGTCTTTTTGTTTTGCTTTGTTTTCCCTAAATTTCCTTTGAAGAACATGTCACCTGTCCTTACTTCGGGAATCCGAAAATGACAGGCACACTTTGTCAAATGGATTGAAGAGTTAGTCACATGAACAAAATAAACCTTACTAAACCTTAGCTTCAGTTCTGTTTTAAGGCACCATGTAATAGCCGAGGTACGATGATCCCTGATGTACATTCTTCAATGGCAATGGTCCATCCAGCCACCTATCCAAATCCTACAGAATTGGGGATAAGTAACAGTGAGGTGTGCCAGTTACACTGCCTTCAGGTTCTGTTTACAATTTAAATCCACATACTTTAGAAACCAGGAAATAGTTTTGAAGGAAATAACATTATGTAGGTTGCTACATTCCGTGCATTCTATAAATTCTCGTTTATAATAGCAGCATATTGAACTACTATTAGGAAAAAGACCTGGAATAAAAGAAAGTCATCCAAATGGAATGGTTTCCTGTATGTCCAGCTCAGCATAAGTAGCATGTACACTTAAAAAAAAAAGTCAAGTCATTTTTTCCTGCTTCAGTATCTAACTATAACAGCCCCCACTTAACAGCAGAATGCATCTGTGCAGTGGTCCCAAATACAGAATCAGTAGTCTTTAAACAGAGGAACTGGTATGCAAATAATAGTTAAAATTCAATGTTTAACGGAAGCTTGCATTGTTAACATGGTTTAATAATTATGTACACAAACTATGTACCTATTAGCATAATCTCTTGCAATTCTGTCATTTACTCTGAACTGATAAATGCACAGCTCAATTTTTCCTCAGAGAAAAATAGATGACCTTCCAAACCCTCTAGCACTATAATAAAAATGCTCTGTATTCTCTCTCCGTACTCAAAATGTTATCAAAATAGTGTCTTATGGTTCTGTCCAATGAAAAGCACCTTTCAAAAGCAAATTTGATGCATCTGCTGCCAAATGGGCATGCCTCCAGTGTCAATCAAAACAATCATTTCTTTTGATATTTCACAGAAGTGCATCTAATTTAAAAACTTACACATGAAATCATACACCAAGACTAACAATCAACAAGAAAATATTTTAAGCTACAAAAAAATGTAAATTACTTTTTAATTATAAGAAAACAAAACATTGACATTAAGTGTTGTAAAAATCCTTCTTGACACCTGAAACTAAGGGAAAAAATTCATTATTAAGAGGCAAATAATTTGTTTACGTTAAAAAAAAAATCTGGCAAAATACATACACCCATTCCATTTCACAACTCCAAAAAGTTAATGTTCAGCACAGATAGAATTTGACAACAGTCGACCTTCAGGCTTATTAAATTTTCAACTTAAGCCCAATATCAACAGGGTTAATGTAAGCTGGAGAAATACGCTTTAATATTCTTTAGACTGCAGTGTAGGTATTTCCTGTAGCGCTGCACTGTCTGATAGTCTGAGTACTTGTGACAATGTGCTCGCTGTGAATTGGATTCAGGAGGCTTGGTTGCACGCCAGTCTCGAGAACAGGCTGCATGCAGCCCACTGGAAATGCCTGGCTCAGCTCTGTTTTCTCTCTTTTGGCTTGAGGCTCTGAAGAGTCATCCAGTTCTTCATCCATTTCACTTTCCACTTCACTGCCTTCATCTGCACAAATAAAACCAAGACTATTATCAGAAAACAAATTAGAAAATAGCAATCAACACGTGCTTTAGAAACACTTTAATATAGTACATTAAGAAAGCAACATCTTAGCTCTTCTCAGGAAACAAAGCTTATAGGTTTTCTTTTCATCGGAATGTATTCATATCAATGCTGTATTGATGCATCTATAATTCTTTCAAACATAGCGAGATTAATTTACTTTTGGCAATTTGTGATTGATACTTCATTAACTTTTTTAAAAAAGCCTTTCGAATTTCCATAAGTGTCTATATTAAATAATGGCATAATTTGTGTCATAATAAAGTAGTCACTTTGGTATGTTATGCTGACTTTTGAGGAATGTACTGAGCTGAAAACGCAAATACAAAAAAAGTTTTGTTTCCTCCAAAAATCTACACTAAATACACATTTTATCTGTGCTAGCATTAATGTGAGTCAGAACTATGTTGATTCTTAATATTACTATTCCATGTATAAACAGAGGCTGCTGTAAGACTTTTTGGCATTCATCAATGTTATAGATGGTCACAGTATTAAATAAACCCTTAATTTTTATTATAAAAATTATTAAGGCTGAGGCAGTAGTATCAGATTAAAAATGTGCAATGGATTTCCATTCTTGGCAGCTGATACTGTTAATAGCTGGTATTCATTTCTGGAAATCAAATGCATTATATAATCACGGTTACCCCCAAATTGTAATACATTTTATATTAACTAAGGCATCATTATAATAGAATGCCATTTAATTTTTTTCCAGTATGCACTGTTAAAATTCAAAAGTACATTAGAGACAGAAAATGCACATATACAGCTTTACTATTGGGTGACAGTCTCCTCCGAATACCTCTTCATGAGGGATAATTACAGTGGCTTGTATAAACAAAGTCAGGTCTCCATTCTCTACAGTTCTATGGCATATCACATACAATGAATGTGCAACAAGTATCTCTTTAGTCAGATTAAGTTGGATTCTTTGCTAGCAGTAAAATTGTAGCTTTACCACTTGGCAGACACCCACAGCAAAAATCTCTGCTAATGCAGCTGTCTCTATAAACAAGGCCCCTTGACTTTTCTTATTTCATTATGATTGGGGTAAAGCTGGTTCTAGAAAAAAGCAATGAGAGGTAAAAGTGCTTCCATATATGGTTGTACAGTGTACAGCCACCAGGAGCAAGGTCTGAGAAATGGTAATTTGTGATTAAATAGGTGGAGATTAATATGCATTACCTAGAAATGTGTGTCATGCATTAGTGACCAATAAAACAAAGAAGTGCTCTTAGATGAGGCAAAAGATATCTTGGCCCACCTACTTTATCAAGTTACCTTTTTGCCTCTGGAAAATGAACTTAATGATAATATTTGAGTGTGTCAGAACAAGTATATTCAAAGTGTTGAAGGGCTACAGGGAGAGGGATACCTTTTGTAGACATTTGCTTCATCAAGAGGGTATACTTGAAACATGTTTGCATGAAATGTTTCGGTTTTTCATGTTTTTATACATAGAACAAAAATGTCTGTAAGGATCTTAACACAAACTCTTCATGGTGGTAGTCTCTTAGGGTTGTGATAATAAAGCTTCACTTTCTATAGTTTCTAATTCTCTGTATTATTTGAAATTTTTATATGGAGCAAATATCCCTTTTATTATCAGAACAAGAATTCTCATTTTGTGGGAGAAGCCCTCAAAAACTCCTAGGATTTCACATTAAATCTTTAGGCCCTGAGTATGCCCATCGGGCTCTATCTCAAGAGCCATCAAGAGGTCTGGGGGTAAATGGGACCAGCGTGGCCACCTCCAGCAGGTGAGGACAAGTCATACTGCTTCTCTGCTCCCTGTCCACAGACTTCCCCGTGCCTAAGAAATTAGTGTCAAAATAATAAAAAAGGGAGCACTGAAAAGACAAAAACTCATTTTCAGGCAGGGAGGGCAGTGGAGACAAAGTGAGGAAAGTCCTTCTATCTATTTTGTTGTGGATGGAAAGGGTAGTGAGATAACAGACTGGACAAACTTAAGTGTTCCAGGTAGGTTTTGCTTACGTCTATCTCTGGGTGACAGGTTTCCTTTGGAAAATCTACAAAGCAACTTATAAAAGCAAGCCCGTTCTCCAGGTCCTAAGGACAAAGGGATGTAATTCTGTAGACATTTTATGCTTCTATAAAAACTTGAAGACATTTCCTAGGAATCTACGTCAGGTTATGGAAATTTGGTGCATAAAAACTAAAATTAGGTGCTACAGGAGTTTACAGAAGATTGTCGTTCAGCACTGTGTGAAGAAGCCTGGCTGGAATGCAGTCTCTGACTGAGTAGTAAATCTCTACTGCCCTTCTGGACACCCTGGGATGAAACCCCTAAATTTGGGTTATGAGGCTTCGGTGTACATCATCAGTGTTGCTTTATAATGGACATGGGTATCAGTTACTACATTTCTTGCTCTAAAATTACTAATTAATATCATCATTGACTTATTTTTCTGAGGGTTATTTGGTTAATCCTATAGAGTATATATTTGTAGTAACAAATTTTTTGGCTATAATTTTCTAATTTCCCTGCATTGCTACTGTACTGAGTACCTTAATATAGCACGCTATGGAGAACAGCGCTGAACCTCTTTACGGACTCCCCACGTACTTCCTTTCACCTCATTTTCCCCAGTGACTCTGGCCTGGAAGGGCTAAGTGCATAGTTCTCCCCAGTTTCTGTGCATTTTGTACCTGTCTCCAATAGTCAATAACCATAAAAATTCTTTAAAACCTCAAGATACCTCCCTCCCTCCACCACCTTTTAAAAGAAAGAGCTCTGTTTCCTGCAGTGTTTAACAGAAAATTTACTTGTTTTTAAAAATTGCACTGGTATTTTTATCAGTATTGTTTTGCTTGTGCTCTGCTTATAAAGGTGGGTAAGATTTGTGTGCTCTATCCCCATTCTATCTCCCCCTAAGTCCACCTTGCTTTTTTTATTGTGTGATTTTGTTGATCCTGAGGTTCTTCAGAAATATATATCATGTTATCATATTATACTGTATATTAGAGTGGCAATGCTATTAAAATTTCAGAAGTATATATGTTACCTTCTTCATCTATACCATTACTAATCTTGCATTTACAGTAAACCTCACTGCTATCTCTGAGTTCTTTTTCTACACAAAAGTATGAATTGGTGAGGTAGGTGAGCCGAGGAATCTTTTTTCTTGCCTGGTGGGCCTTGAATAAAAATGTCTCATCCAATTTTATCACTTATCTCCAGGACTCTAGCCATGGTCAGAAATAATTTCTTGTTACTTGTAATGAACTTCAGGCAAAAAGTGTAAAGAACTTTATAACTACATTTAAATTCAATTATCTGCAATTAAAATACCTCATATGTAGAAGGCATAGCGATGGGGAAAAATGGAGAAATAATGAAGACAGGAGTTTCACATTTATCTAGGATTTGTATGCCACTTCTGCAAAATCAGAGTATTGTAAACATACACTGTATTTTCCTCTATGAGAATTTGTTAGTGAAAAAAAGTTCTTAAAATGTACATTATTTTCAATTCTTACCTTTATCCAGATTTCCAGGAGACACGGCATTTAAATCACCAAACTGCAAAACAATAGTCATTTGTGCAATAGTTAATATGGGGCAGAATAATATCAGTCTGTGGTAAAAACACCAATCTATGACTCTTTAAAACTGCAAACTAGTGGCCATTTTGATCTCTAATTACATGGGTCACATAATTTTCCAATCAAACTTGTCAAATTTGAACAGTTCAAATTATGTCACAATTTAGCTGTCTTAGCCGCTTTGCAGAAGGATAACAATTTTCTCTGCTTTCCATGCTCCATTTTACCTTTTATTATTTCAACTCAGCAATGAAGAAACAGGGGCCTGGATGACTTGGATGAAGACTGATGTGGCAAAATGAATTTGGAAAAGCCCCAATCAAGCAAGACACATCAGCTCCACCCCCCATGCTTGGCTGATGAGTCCACCTGGAAGTCTCTACATTAGAGAAACAATATCCAGCAGTTTGGCTGAACTCTATTTTTAAAGTTTTTATTAATAAACATAAAAATATAATAGAAACTCCAAAATTGAGGGTTATTTGTTTTTATAAAATCTTTAATTTGAGACTTCTCTCTTAGATAATAGGGTCTCACTTTGAAAAGAAAGGCATTTGATCATTACTAATGTCAACAAAAAAGAGCTTGAAACAATATAGAACAATTAATAGCCTTCGGCTTAGCTATTATTTTCTAACTTAGTTCAACAGTTTGATAATTTTACAATGAGAAAACATATTTTGAGAATCTCAGAGTGAATAAAGATGGATACACTGAAATAAAAATTGAATAGAGTAACAAAGCTAATCAAAAAAAGGTTAAGAGAAACTGCAAAGCATCTACTTTTAAAACAGTAAACATTACTTTTTTAAGGTAATAAGTCATTATTAGAAATCCAGATTTCTCAACAGGCTTAGAAAGGATGAGGCAGAAATTCTACTTACATTCGGAAGTTTGATTATAAAGAGTTCCATGATAGGAGTATTTTTTTCATCTACAAGGTTTGTCTATAAAGTAATAAAACTGATCTTATTTTGCAAACATACACATATTTTTTTCCCTACCTAGACAAGTACTGTTCTTCACAGTAGCTACCTTGGGAGCTTATACATTTATTCCAAGGTCCAAAGTTCTGGAATTCCTCTTTGACAATTTTAAGAGTTAGTTTATGCATCATTAGGAAAGCCCATCTTGTTATTTTACATCCAACTATGCCTCCAAGCAACACTCCAGATTTTATTTACTATACTTGTTCCTGGGATGATTTGACTACTCAACAAAATTCAATTCACCTCTGCCACAATTCAGGTTATTTAAAATAATGTCATTTTACCTTTACTTCTTAGCATTTCAGAGGCATTCCACAACATTTTTAAGCCATAGCAGCATTACTGGAACAAATGTGTAGCCTTCCTAGGTGACTGCTTTGAAGGAGACAGGGGCCTCCTAGACATGTAATTATTAGTATATTTATTTGAAAGTCTGCCCCACTGCTTTAGAGTTATTTTTTAGAGTTATTAAAAGTAATGGCAGAAACCGCTATTACTTTTATACCAACCTAATACATTCCACGGGGCAACAAATATAAATCATAAATACTGAAATTTTGAAGTTGTTCCTGATCACATAGGTCAGGTCTTTGTATAAGTCTAAATAAAAATCCAGTGTAAATTATGTGGGTTTTCTTGAATTACAGAATATAATCTAAACAACAAAAACCCAAAGGGATTCTTCATCAATTTTTGGTATTATTTAAGTATTTTAGAACTATAAACAGAGAATGTTCAAAACTGAAGGATCATTTACAAGTTATTACTAACTGACATAACACAAAAAGATATAGATTTAAGGGAATACTTAACACTTAAGTTCTTGAAACGAGTTGGCAGTGATGATTCTAAACACAACTTTATACTGATAAAAAGTGAGTATTCTATTTGCTGTTGAAAAGTCTCTGAAAGTTGTTTGTAGCTAAGTTATTGTTGCTATTGCTGATCAATAATATCACACAGAGTGCCTAAAACCAAACTCTGGATATATTTGAAAATCCTCTTCAAAAGAAACATTGCATTTAGTTGCTACTTAACTCTGAAAACATGACAACTTCCTTAATACAAAGATTTTCCCCTTAGACGTTTCTACTTAATATGAATAAGACATTTGATAATTCAAGAGGCTGAAAACAGAAACCAAAACAGCTGAAATTTCAGTGATGGTTATTATCATTAACAAAAATCCATTTACATACTAAATTCCAAGGCTTGTCATTATGCACTATGTTGGACAATGTACAAAGAATCTCAGAGACACTGTCAATGCCTCTAGGTGTTTCTGGGATCAACGACAAAGTTTTACATGTATGACAAACAGAGAAAGTAGACTACGATTTTTTTAAATCCTCTGAAGAAGAGATCAGATTTTACTATCCTACAGAGCTGAAGGTGAAGGCTTTTATATGCATTTTACATGTGAGGGGAAAATAGATGTAAAATTATAGAGGAAAAAACACTTTAACCCTGTAGATAGACTGCATGAGATCAGCAAAATCAGTTCACTTATTCATTAAAAGCCGATAAATACTTATTGAGGATTTACTATGTGCCAGGCACTATGCCAGCCAATTCTAGTCAGATCAATTTCGAAATACTCCTGTCTTCAGGGGGTAAGTAGTAGAAATTCCCTATATTCTGAAGGGTAGGTAGGTTAGCAGAAAAATGAGCAGCTTAGGAAACCTTAGGGAAGGTTTTAGAAGTATAGGGTTCAAGTCTTAGAAATGGAAACAAATTTCATGGGTTTATGGCATGCAGCAGGTCAAGCAGCAGGAAGGAAGGGTATGAACAGTGGCAGGGAAGATTGAGAGCAGGCAGAAGGAAAACAGTACCATAGATAGGGGCCAGATGACAAGATGAGGCCAGTACAAATCAAAAACAGAAGAGAGGCCAGGCATGGTGGCTCACACCTGTAATCCCAGCACTTTGGGAGGCTGAGGCAGGTGGATCACCTAAGGTTGAGAGTTCGAGATCAGCCTGACCAACATGGTGAAACCCTATCTCCACTAAAAATACAAAAATTAGCTGGGCATGGTGGTGGAGGCAGAAGAATCGCCTGAACCTGGGAGGCAAAGGTTGCAGTGAGCTGCGATCATGCCACTGCACTCCAGCCTGGCAACAGGAGCGAAAGTCTGTCTCAAAAACAAGCAAGCAAGCAAGCAAGCAAGCAAACAAACAAACAAAAAACAGAAGAGGAGAAAGTAGTAAAAGATTTAGATTTAAAAAAAAAAAGGAGCTCACAAGAAAGTATAGTGATTATTACGAAGTTACAGCATCACAAATTGGGAAAACTTACTGTTTCGTAATTTTTCCTCTTGCACAAAGGATTAGAGGGGACTACTCTTCACTGACGTGACATCTTACCACTTACAAGGTGTGTTTGCAGTTCAGTAAACGGTAGGTTTTCTCTCAAACAGACAGCGAGTGTCACACTGTCAATATCGCTTCCCTGAAGAGGCTTTTCCTGGCAGCCCTATTTTGAGTATCGCTGTCCCTGTCACTCTCAGTTACCGCATCATGCTCACTTCCCGCAAAGCACCCACCACAACCTGCAAAACTTATTTTGTTTGTTTCCTCACCTAATATATGTCTTCCCAACCAAAATGTCACTGCCATAGGTAAGAAAGTTCCTTTGTTCTCTTCATAAATGTATCCCAGAACCTGGTATAGTGCCTGATACACATTAAAGGCCGAATAAATACTTACCAGATGAATAAATTTACTTCCTCATTTCAGCCTCACCAAAACAACTTAGGGATCTGGCAAGTTAAGTGCTTAGATTTCATGTTACAGCTATTGAAAACAATGAGTTTATTTGTCTAACGTCAAGTAGTAAATATGGTGCTGTTAGATTTGAGACCAGATATTCTCCTTGGTTTAGAATCAGAGAGAGAGAGAAAAAAAAGAGAGAAATGGGATGGGATGTGGGGTGAGAGAGAGAGGGGAGGGAGGGGAAGGGGAAAGAGAGAGAGAGACACCCACACATGGAGGAAGAAATATAAATTAAGGGATTTTAAAAGTGCTCTGGAGTTAGAAAGCATACGGCCTTCAATGTATGAATTCACATTCCATCAGTCAGAGAGATAAATAGGAAACGTTCGAAGAGAAACTAGAACAGACGGTACAGAAAGCATGTCTATTGTTGAGAGAGGAAACACTTCCTATCCTATAGACTATTTCCTCCAGGTCCTGACTAGGGTCAAAATAATGAACACTTCACTGGACAACAGCGGGCTGGGAAATGCATGCTTGAGGTAGACAGTGAGAGTCTGTTAGCACATACATTCATGTAAGACCAGCAATGTCCATGAAGTGTAAGTGGACAACAGTTTAGCACAGTCAGGGCAACAATGGGCAGGATCCCTGAGAGACCCTGGGTTGTAGCCAGGCAGCTGGGTTGTTTATTACAGGATTTTGAGGCCTAGTACTTGTCCCTGAGCATGGTCACCATGAGAGGAACCTGGCTCAGCATGGGAGAATGCAGCCCACAGGTGCATTGAAGAGACTGTTGCACATTCAGTTCAGCAACAGCTGACTTTTCATAGTGAGGCAGGCAAGCCTTGTTCTGTAATGTTTGGGCACTGAAACAATGCAGAGGAAGTCAGGGTGCCTAGAGAGCAAACAGGTGGGGATCCATGCGGGGGGCAAGAAACATACTGGAACAGAAGTAGGGCAGAAGGAAAGAGCTCAGGGGATTGGGATGAAGACCTCACCCTTAGGGACACCTTCACTGCTGGAAGAGCTTACCCCACCCTGAGAAAGAATTAGTGAGCAATCATAATCACATTTATGTTATACGTATCATTAATTCTTTGTAAGCACAGCCATTGCTTGCTAATTGTTTAAGCAAATCTGTAACAAGTTCCCCAATAGTGTTAATTTGGATCTTTCCAAAGAACCAAGTTAAAGTACTTCACATAGTGCCTGGCACATAGGAAGCACTTAACAAATGACCACCATTATCAATATTGTTATTATTTATAAGTATCATCATTATCTCCCAAGAACTGCAGACCAGACATGCAGAATCAGTCTGACTCTACTATCCCAGTACTCTGAAAGGATACCAAAAGCTGTATAGAAAAATTGCATCTTACAGAAAATCTCCCTGTTAGTATATCCAGATTACAGATTTATGGGTAAGCACATTTTCATCCTTCCTCCCTCTCTGTCTCTTTCTCTATTTATAAGTCCAAGTCTAATGTCACTATGTTAACTATCACCCACAAAACAAAATAAAACAAAACTGATAGCAGCAAAGCACAAAAGTGTATTGTCAAGAAGAGGGGATGGTAAAGTTTTTCAGTAAGGGACCAGATGGTAAATATTTTAGGCTTTATAGTCCATTAAGACTCTGTCACAGTTACTCAACTCTACCATTGTAGTGCAAAAATAGCCATAGATAACTGGTACATGAATGTGTGTGATGTAGCTCTAATAAAACTTTACAAAAACAGGGCTGGGCACAGTGGCTTATGCTCGTAATCCCAGCACTTTGGGAGGCACAGGTGTGCGGATTGCTTAAGCCCAGGAGTTTGAGACCCCTGGGCAACATGGCAAAACCCCATCTCTACAAAAAATACAAAAAAGTTAGCTGGGCGTGGTGGCACGTACCTCTAGTCCCAGCTAGTTGGGAGGCTAAGGTAGGAGGATCACCCTCCAAGGTGGTCGAGGCTGCAGTGAGCTGTGATCGTGCCACTGCACTCCAGCCTGGGTGACAGAGTGAGACTCAGTCTCCAAAAACAAACAAACAGACCCAAAAGCACCCTACCCCAAGACCAACCACTTCATTTACAAAAACAGATGATGAGCTGGATTTGGCCTGTGGACCACTGTTTACTGACACCTGACTAGAGGAAGAGCTTGTAAGACCCTAGAAGACCTGCTCCAGCTCATTAACAGTGAAGGGAACAGAAGATTTTTATCTTTGAGAAAGATATATAAGGACGTGGGTCACAGGAAGGATATGGAACCAGAGGCTTCACAAGAGAGCACAGCTCACGCATATGGGCATCACTGATGAAGGTCACAAGGGAAAAAACAAGTGTCAGCTTTTAAAGACAGAAATGAGTTAGAAAAATAATCTTCCTCTACTTTCGCTGGGCACTTGCATATATAGGCAAAGAGAGACAGACCAAAGCTGGTGTTCAATTGTATGCATTCGTGGAAGAAGAAGGAAGTCTAGAGTGACAGAAAAGATTGCATGAAAGTTTGCAAGACAAAATATTGGGGAAAAGTTACATGTATTATTAATTCAGGTGGGGCAAGCTTCCCTAATGGGACATTTGCTCCAATTTGGATGGCAGGTGAAGATGTAAAGAGAGAGTCTAATATAGAAGTTCTCCATAGGTAAAAGCAAATAGGGAGTGTTCCAGATGATGATGACTTTCAGGGTGGGTCATCAATGGAAAAAGGACAGTAAGATGTGTGGCAAGGAGAGGTGGAAGCAAGAAAAAAATAATGTACTGGAAGAAGAACCTATAATCCATAAGTCAGCACTGAGCAATATTCATTCAGAGCAAGATAGCTTTCATTCTGTAACAGATACTTATTGCTGCTGCAACAAATTACCACACTTAGTGGCTAAAAACAAGACAAACTTACTATCTTGTCACTCTGGAGGTCAGAACTTCTAAATGGATTTGGAGTCACTAAAATCAAGGTGTTGGCAGAGTTGTGGTTCTTTCTGAAGTGTCTAGAAAACAATTTTTTTCCCTCTTTTTCAGCTTCTAGAGGTTGTCACCATTCCTTGGTTTCTGGCCTCCTTCCATTCAAAGCCAGCGATGTTAGGTTGAGTCTCACACACTGCATCACTCTGACACAGATTCTTTCACCTCTCTCTTCAGGTTAGTATGTAGTATTCTACATATGGTTTCTGGCCTCCTTCCATTCAAAGCCAGCAATTAGTATTCTAGTTAGTATTCAGTTAGTATTCTACATACTAACAATGTAGTTACTCTTGTAACTACATTGGGCACACCTGGATAATCCAGGATAATCTCCCCATTCAAATTCAACTAATTAGCAACCTTAGTTCCATTTGTAACTTAATATATTCACAGGTTCCAGGGATTAAGATGTGGACATCTTAATGCCCATCCTACTGCTTATTACACATACATAAGTTATTTTTTAAAATTATCATATTTGCTTGAGTGAAACCATATGACATTTTTTTTTTCTAGTATCGGAGGAAACACATCCAACCAGATTAAGCTATTTGGAACACAGTAATTTTTTGCTGAATTTTGTTTATGTTCTTCACTAACGGTAGGGTACAATGGTATGTAGGAATCAATTCATCTTTTATGATACATTTGTCACTAGTACATTTGTACTTTATTTTTCATTTACAGACTTTTAATTTTATATACAAGTTCCTACGGTCTGAAAGTGTTTACAGCATGCATTTCAAGGTCTAGACTGTTGAAAACATACATGCATCTAAAAAGTCTATGAGGTTCACAGAGCTGAACGTTGTTAAGGAAGTTGACAAGGAAGTCATTCAGAGAAAGAAGTGGAAACCAAAATTGAGGAAACCAAAACATACTGAGGGATAATGGGGCCAGAGCAGTCCTAAGCTCCATATCCAAGCGAATATGTTAAAGTACACACTAAAAAAGAGGATATATCCTGGTTCTCCGGACAGTTTCATGAGTACCAACCCATGCTACCAGCTGCACCACAAGCAGCCCCAAAGACCTTGGAAAGCCCTCTGTGTCAGCACTTCTCAATGGCTCCATGAAGATCCATGCTGTGCAGAGGCGAGCAGTAAGAGGCCAAGGTGCTGGCATGTGATCAGATGGAGGAAGTGACCACAGGCAGTGGACACGGCCCAGCACAGAAAGCAAACACCACATTGCCAGAAGCATTCCTGCTGACCTGGGAACATGATCATCAGCAACAGATAGTCCACATATGTGAAAATGTTAACCAGAAAAGACTACTCACTTGAGGGTTATCAGGTACCTTGGAGACCAGTTCTGCCAGCAATGGTAACTTTAGATAAACAAATGTAGGGGATAAAATATGTATGTATGTGTATATGTATACATTTTGCCAGTTTCTGTGAATTAATCATTTGCTCTAGGAAAGAAGATTTTTAAGCTGTCACAGGCTCAAAGAACAAATGATTATACAGTTTTCTGAAATAGTTTCTATTTTGTGGCTGGAATAAGATATCTCTTTGGGAAATTACCTTTTAACTTGCTTAAATTCTATATATTATCCTTCTTCTCCATTTCACAAGTACTTATAAAACCTTTCATTCATTTCTACTAGTTAAGATTTAATTCAAGTCTAGCTATAACTGTCTAGTTAGAACTAATTATGTTTATGCTTCTTCTCTAATGTTCCCATTTTCTTTTCTAATTGACTTGTTTCCCCATTCTATTTTGTTGTTTGTATTTTTCAAAGCATTGAATTATTTTGCTTTTGATTACCACTTTGGCTACATACCAAAGAATGCTGTTGGATTCTTTGTAATTCCATGAATCATTTGACTCAACATTCAAAATCATGAATCATTTGACTCAAAAATTGTTTGCAGGGTATTCTTCCAGTTGCAGTACAATATTATCAATGCCTTCATGTGTCTTTTTGTCATGTGTTTTATCAATTTCAACTTTAAGTTTACCTTTGTATGGTCCAAAAAATGATGATCTAATTGTATATATTATTACTTGGATTGTCAATGCAGAATTGATTTTTAAAAATCTAATCCAGAGTAGAAGGCAATCAAATACTTATCAGATATGTATATATTTATGCAAAGGGAAAGAGATGGAACTAACAAAGATCGAGAACCTACTATGTTCCTGTCTGCCTGCCTATCTACTCTACTCACCTACGTAAATTAATCTTCACAAAAGCTCTATGAAGAAATGTCACCATTCCATACTTAGCTTGAACTTTGTAACATTCTGAATTTTACAAATAATATATAGCTTTGCAATCTTTTTATTAACCTTAGTTAATAAAAGTGATCAGGCCCAGGCGGGCAGATCATCTGAGGTCGGGAGTTTGACACCAGCCTGACCAACATGGAGAAACTCCGTCTCTACTAAAAATACAAATACAAAATTAGCCAGGCATGGTTGCGCATGCCTATAATTCCAGCTACTCGGGAGGCTGAGGCAGGAGAATTGCTTGAACCCGGGAGGCAGAGGTTGTGTCGTGGTGAGCTGAGATTGCCATTGCACTCCAGCCTGGGCAACAAGAAAGAAACTCCATCTCAAAGAAAAAAAAAAAAAAGAGATAATAAAAGTGATTCAAAAAAGGTCGGTAATGGCAGCTATTCTGGATGTTTTTGATGGTGAAAAGAAACATCTTGAAATTTCAATATAAGGAGTCCAGAGCATTATTATTTTTTTTAAATGTTTCCCAAACAAGAACCAAATAAATCAAAGCATTTTGCATTTAGCATTGATACATGGTTTTACAACCAAGGAAAATGTTGCTGACTTTAATTTCAGGTTTCATAATATTTGCAAGGATTACTAACATTCCATTTGGTAAAACTTTGTGTTCCTTGGTCACTTTTCTATGTATGTGTATGTGCACTTTTCTATGTATCTTTAAATAGTTTTTATTGAAACCTGCTAAGAAGGCCAAGATCTCTGGCAGTTTGCTCCACACGTGGGCAAATCCTACTGGTAGCTGCTGTTGGTCTTGCTCTTGTGGGCTAGACAGCTATCCTGGCAATGTGTGCTACTGGTCACTCTGTACACAGGGCAGCATGATTCTAACTGTTCAGGCTTTTCTGCCTGCCTTGGGCACACAGCAACAGGTGTACCTAAATGTTTTTAAATGCCTAAGACACACAAGTGAGTGTGCAGGCGGTGAAGTGTTCAGATTACAATATCAGCCTCAGTTGCCTTGGAAGAGAAAAGTGGTTTCAAAAACAGGAGCATTTAACACCACCATTAAGGCCAAAGTGAGAGGGGCCTTTGGCCCAAGACCCACACTATGGAGAACTCTGTTTTGTCTTTTCCATTGCCATTCCCTTTCTTACAGTGTAAGGAGTCCACAGAGCCAACTGGATGTGACTTCTTGGAGCCTGTGCTTTCCTCCCTCCTCCCAGATCACCTCTTGTTATCTGAGACCCTAGAATTCCCTGCCCCATGGCTCTGAGTTCCCTTCCAGGTCCCAGCAGCTCTCTTCTCCAACTCTACCATTCAGAGGCATGAAGAGATAGCCGAAAAGGGGCAGCTGTTTGCAAAACATAGACAAAACTTGAGGACTGGGCTGAGGTGTCCACAAATCTGAGCACAAAGCTGTTCATAATATAAGATGGGGAGTGATGAAGCAGTCTAGGGGCCAGAGGCTGGGGACAGGGGCTGGCTATGTATATGTCACTATTTTCTGGTATGGAACTCAGGGGAGACAGAATTTCAAATCCAAACTCAGCCTGCCAAGTTGTTATCAAGACCTATTTGTCAAGGCAGGTGGATAGAACAGATTTTATTTATAGTTTGATTCATAACTTTTAAAATATTTAGACATATGGTATCCTGGGCCCTGCAAATTGCAGGGCTAGGCCAGGCAGCACATCCTTTATGCAAGTAAAGCTATTGGGGAAATAGAATGAACCTTGCTCCTAATTTAATACTGGCTCCCCTTGAAAACACCTATATTATTTAATAGGAAAGCATAGCATTAATTTATTCTATCAGAGGACTACATCTTAAATTTGATTATACCACTTCTCTTTTCTGGAAATCATTAACTGGAGAGACAATCAGAGCGGCAATATAGAAACATGTTCCCTTTGTACTAAGAAAACCGTCACAACAAGCATCAACCACGTTTGAAGTGCTTGTATTATCATCACATAAGGCCCATATTCTTGCAGAAAATCTCTAATTTTTATGACATTTTATGGCAGTATATTTCACACAACGATGGTGTAAAGAAAGGCAGAAAACAATTCCTATGAGTTTAGAAATTTACCTATCCCAAACAAGAGCTATTTATTTATCGGGGGGGCCAGCAACCACCATCTTCACCTGTGCTTGAGAGCAAAACCACCATAAAGACTATCTCAAAGCCAGAGCCACTTGATGACAGAGTGTGGCAAAGTGTCACAGGATGACAGGGTGTGGCAAAGTGGCCAGTAGGTGGCACCGTCATGCTTATTCTATGCCAGGGAATCTTTTTCTCTGGTTGGGTCTGCCCAAATAGCTGCAGTGCTACCGGAGAAACTCTTTACTAAACAAGTAACTTAGTGGTGGACTTTGCTGAAGAGGACTGTGTGCTGATGAGATTTCTCTCCTGATGTCTACAGTGACCATTTTAGTCCTTGAAATATGTTTAAAAGTCTTCAACTTCTATTTTGGTTTCTTTTCCCACTTCTAAGCTCTTTAGGAAAAGTGCTCTTTTAAGCACCTATGAAAGTCCAACTTTATCGTATTTCTCTGAAATAGTATTGACAGGCACTTTCTGAGGAGAAGGTACACTTTTTGGTCTAGGAGTTCCCCCCTCCCCCGGGGTAAAGAAATCTAGTGTATCAATCATGAAATCCAAGAAGACGTCCTATCAATTGGCAGTCTGTCCTTCTCTCACTCCTTTGTACTTCCTTCCTTGAGTGAGTAGTTTTTGGGTACCTATTGTGTGATTGTTTAGATCACGTTATAAGCAAAATTTTCTCCATTCCCTGAAGAGGATGAGAGGAGAGGTTATAGCCCAGCGTCAGCAGGGAAGAAAGCCATGCATAGGAAGCTAATGAGCAGGGATCCCAGAGGGAAAGAACCATAGCCCTGGGCTGCTGAGTCAACAGATTCTTTTCTCAAATGCAAGAAGAGAAATGAACAGAATGACAAAACAGGAAAAAGGAAGAAAAATGGGACAAGGTGCCAATTCTCTGGAACTTTGGGGTCACTTTTATAATTTATTTTCAAGTTGTCAGAAATTGTGCTAAAGTAGATGAGCAGATTTACAACTAAAACCAAACTATGAATTGTTTAAAAAAATGTTTGATTTAGGTCTGATCTCAGGATGGGTGTAGAGGAGCTGAAGGGTGTAATTTGTTATTTTCTGGCAGATTTAGTTTTCCAAATGCAATTTGCTTAGACTAATATCCATTTAGTTTTCATATTCCAAACATCTACTAACAAAAAGTGCAAGGGGAAAAGATGGCAAGAGTATTAAGAGGCATCCTGTAAGGCAGAGGAAAAAAACTATGAAACAAAATAATAATAACTTATAAGCTAAGCACCTGGCTTGTGATTGTCAGAGAGAAAATGTGTGTCTATGTGTTTATGTGTTTTGGGGAGTTGCACACAGTTCCTATTCTGAAACACATAGTCCCTATTCTGAAACTATGTAATTTATATGGTGAACAACTGAAATATAGATTAAGCCCATCCCATTTGACTATTTGAAGTGAGGCAGTCCTACTTTCAAAACTTGCTAGTTTTGACTTGGGACAACTTTCAATTTCTGTTTTCCTCACTGGTGAAATAGGGATACTAAGACACCTTTTCCAAGGTTTTGGTTAATATTAAATAAGAATGTAAGACACCTAGCATAGTGATTGGCACAAGGCCTGCCCTCAGTTAGAAAAATACTAATATAGTAAATAATAAGCTTTACTATAAATAACAATCAACAATATAACTTCTGACAAACATTCCTTACATTTTCTAAGCTACTACTGTTCCAAGATTCTATTTTTTTTCCTGCAAACTATCTTGACTTGTGATAATGTTCTTTCCTTTTAAAATACTCTGTTATAACAAGTCTATTGTTCAACAGGCACATTTAAAGTGTATTCCCTAGTCACACTAGCACAATGCTCGCTAAACTTTGTTTTTCTTTGGTTTGATTTTACTTTAAGCACCAATACTTGTTTACTGTGACTGTAATTCTACTTCCACCAAATGAAATTCTTTCACTGAGCTTTTATCCCAAAAGCTTACATGTTCAATTATTATTGCACTTCTTCAGTTTTTAGATTGAAGATTTTTTTTCCTTCCAAAAAAAATTAACCAAGTACATCAATTTGGATGAATCCAAGACATTTTTCTTTTGATGTTAAATTGTTACAGGTTAAATTTTTCTCAAAAAATATTACTGAAATATTATCTTTTCTATATTGATATTCACAATTAAATACTTAAAGACACTACCGGTTCCTCTTTATTTGAAAATGGCTAAAGAGGTGGCTTAGATATAATATTAAGTATAAATTATGATTAAAAGAATTTAGATATATTTAATAGATTATTAAAAGATTTGTAACAAAATAATTTTATGAAGCAATAAAAATTTTATAGATTTAGTGAATATATTAATGCACTATGTATGTTTTAAAGAAATAAAGCAGAAAGATTCTAAACAGCCATAACACTTGAATAAAAGGACATTTTTCTGCTCAATTTTTCTGGTCAGAGTTGTACAGAAAGTTTTATGATTTTTAAAATTGTTTATTTAACAGGTGTGTAAACAGATGCAACTTGTTTATTTTATTCCTACTCTTAAAATTTCACCACTGCCAGAAAGCTTGTGGATAAATTTATAATATTTAAATGAAAATTTAAAAATTATATAAATTCTAGCAATAAATAAATTGTTTCCTTTTTACCATTTAGGCAAAAATAAAAGAAACTCTAGAATTGCATATGCTTTAAATAATTTACTAGTCAGCATTAATGTAGTAGCATACTGACATTTAGAGGAAAACTTTTTGGGACTGTGAAGCTGCTTCCAGTTTAGGGGAGTCCACTGTATAGCAGTCTTTATTTCAGTAACACCAGCAACAATTGAAATGACAGTGTTACAGTGAATTCAAAAGTAATGGTTTGTATGCTTGTGTATTTTTATATGTAAAACATGTTCTTTCCTGCCTGCCTGCTCAAATAATGTTAAGTAATGTTAATTTTAAAACTCATTTACTGAGTTCACATTATTGAAAAGATACATTCATTGTTCTTAAGTCACTTTAAAAGGAAAGTCTTTTTCTTTGCTTATGAAACTATTTAACTGACACCTTTTCCAAAGCAAGCACCTATAAAGGCAAAACAAATGCCCAGCAAAGTTTGTGACTATTTTGCAGGTTTGCCCTTGAAACTGTTCTTACTCCAATCCTGCTCCAATCTGTAGCAGGTCATAAGCATGGTAGATTAACAGCAAAGACTTTGGTGCCTGACGGCATGGTTTCGGGACCTGATTTCACACTTTAGTAGTTGTGTGACCTCGGGCAAGTTACTTTTTGGTTCTGTGTCTCATTTGTTCTTCTTTTTATTTTTGGAGATGGAGTCCTGATTTGTCGCCCAGGCTGGAGTTCAGTGGTGTGACCTCGGCTCACTGCAACCTCCGCCGCCTCCTGGGTTCAGACAATTCTCCTGTCTCAGCCTCCTGAGTAGCTGGGACTAACTGTTTTGTATTTTCAGTAGAGACGGGGGTTCACCATGTTGGTCAGGCTGGTCTCGAACTCCTGACCTCAGGTGATCCACCGCCTTGGCCTCCCAAAGTGCTGGGATTACAGGCATGAGCCACCGCGCCTGGCCTCTCATTTCATCATCTGTAAAACAGGTGTAATAATAGTATCCACTTATAGGTCTGTGGTGAGTTATTAACACATATATATGGCACTTAGAACAGTACCTGGCACACAATTGCTATGTAGGTGTTAGCTTCATTTGAAATTTAGACTTTCTATCCTAATTCAATTTTTCCTCTTGTCAGTTGCATTTGACAGTGTTTATTTGGTCTCTGTGGTGCTTGAACGTTAGGTTTCCCAGAAAAACTTCACCTTGGCTGTGCCCCCTCCCATCTGTCAGGGCCTGAGCACATTCCCCTGTGCCTGGGGTGTTTTTCACCCCTTACCTTCAGATTCTCTCTTCACAGAGTTAACATCTTTTGTCCTTTAGTTCTCACCTCAAACATCACTTCCTTGGGAAAACCTTCCCTGGTCCTACCAGGCTAGATTTAGGGCCCCATGCTTTAAGCGTTCTTATATCCCTTTAATTTTTTTCATAGCACTTAACAAAGTTTGCGGCTATAATTATGTGACTATTTAAATATATATCCTCCACTTGAAATCTAAGCTCCTCAAAGGCAGGGTAAAAATCCATTTTGCTCATCATTGTGTCCCAATCATGATAGCTTTGGCATAGAGTATTTGCACAAGAAAAACTTGTTAATAAATGATAAATCAATTTCAGAGATCAGAAGTCTGGAGTTCAACACAAGTCAACATGATTTGCCCAAGATTATACTAGTAGACACGACAGAGTTAGAAGTAGAATTCACTTCTGACTCAAAGTCCTTTATTGTTTCCAGGTATTACATCTTTGATTATACAAATCAAACAAAGAACTGTGCAATTAGTATTGTGGAGCTTCTAGAATGACAAGTAAAAGTACAAATCAGAAAGACTTGAACTATTTAAGGTATTCTGGAGGAACTGAGTCTCCCTGAGAAACTGATTTTTACAACATGAAGTAGGAGTTAGAATGGGTGCGAGGAGATGGGCAGAGGCTTCTAGGTAGAAAGAACCATTTATGCAGCAGTCCAAGGATGAGAAAAGCTTGGTGAATGAAAACAGAGAAAAGGCCACTGTGATTGCAACAGAAAGAGTAGGAAGTGGGAGGCTGACGTTGATCAGAGGGGCAGGACCAGATCATGCAAAAGCTCATGTTCGTAACACAAGGGAAAGCCACTGAAGGGTTTCAAGCGGGGGATGACACAGTCAGCTTTGCATTTTCATAAGACGATACTGACTGCACTCTGAGGGATTTCAGAAACAGAAAACTTGGTAATTGGTTGGAGATGGGAGTCAAGATAGAAGGACATAAAAAGGGAATGCTGATGTGTCTGGTATAATCAACTGGGAGGATTGTGGCACCATTTACTGAGAGAGCCATTAGTAGATAGAGCAAGATTATTAATTTCGTTAAATATATGATATGCTCTCAATAAATAGTGACAATTGTTATTGTCTTTGTGGTTGCTATTATTAATCATTATTCCAAACCACTTGCTGTGACTGGGAGTGATGGTGATTTTTATGGATTTCAATGGATTTTGGCCTGATGTGTTACTCCCACTATGTACACAGGCACATCTGGAGTTGGTGATTGGAAAAGGAAGTCACCCAAGGGACCAAGAGAAGGTAGACTTAGGATAACGTGAGGAGAACATGAGAAAACAGACTTTTTAATTTTTTGAATTTCCTTCTCCTTTTTCCCAAATCAAGAAATTTTAGATATGATAGTACGACCATGGCCACTAGATCTATGAGAGCAAACAGGTGTATGAGGCATCAATGCTGTATGGGGAGACCAACCTATAAAGTTAGTCTGAATTTGCCTTTTGGGGTAAATAATGGATGAGCATAGGCAGGTCAAAGGGCTTTCCTATAAACTGAGTAAACAAAGAAATCAGGAATTAGATCTTTGACCGTGTTTTTTTTTTTTTTAAATTTAGATTTTATGTATATATCTTTGCCTCATGTAAAATCTGTCATGTTCATTTAGATCGTTTACATGTAGTAATAAAAAAAAAAAAAGGATACCTATTAGGATGGTTAGTTGGCACTACAGATTATGTAGCCCATTTTAATTCTGGTGCCACCTCTGCAAGCATACCAGGAGGTTGCTAAGCCTTCACACTGTGTGACTGGCTCATGTCCACTGCCTTTGTTCCCTAGAGATACAAGGAAAGCAAAGGCCATGCATCAGGATTAGCCACATGGTGTTAATGAGAATCCCTGCCATCATTATCCTGTTTATCCTGTTAAAGAAGTCCTGGAGTGTATGAGGTAGATGGCAAATGTGTTAAGTATACTAAAAGACAAGGTTCATTTCTGAAGTCTTGAACCCTGAGTTAAGAAATTTTAGGGTACTGAGTCCACGTGCTAACTGGGCATTTTCCAACAAGGCATCTACAAAACAACTAAAGAAAGAGGCAATGAGGGGAAGTCAAATATAAGAAAAGTCCAGATTGCTTTGGTCACATGAGGTCCTGCTTACAATGAAAAGCCACAGTGATTCCTGCTTAATCTCACATATATTTGGCATCATTAAAGCTTAACCATCATCAGGGAACATCATACAAAGACATTTAGACTGGTATACAGCAAGGGGTTTTAAAGAAGTGGAAAAGATGAATATTTCAAATGACCTTCTAGGCAAGTTTGACATGCATTTTATTTATACTAGAATATTAGGGAGGTCCTTGACGTATTTTAATGTATTTTTATTTATGCCTTATTATATTAAACTAGGAAAAGCATTGAATAATATCTATTTTCACTCTTTTTTATTTATATAAGCACATACACATAGCTTAAAAGTGAACATGTCTTTTTTACAGCCTTGGGAAATTTGTCACATTTTCTAATCTGGTATAATTCAACAAGGTATAAACTACCCCTGCCTCCTGCATTCAATGTAACAAAATAAGCCAGTGCTGAACCATTTGAGCATTTGCATCTATTCCTTATTATATTAACCAGCCCTTGTTTATATTCAGAGTTTTAGCTTTTTGATAAGCCATTTTGATTACTATTCAGAAATTCTGAAGAAGAGAATTTTCCCCCTCACATCACTAGTGGTTAGAAGCATGGGTTTGAAAATCAGACTGTGTTTGAAAAAAATTTCTACCATTTTTTAGCTGAGTAATCATTTAACCTTTCTGTGTCTTAGCTTTCTGCATAAACCTTGGATGCTTATTGTAAAACAGAATAAAGTAGAACCTATCTCAAAGACTTGCATTGAGTGCTTTATTTCATGTAAAAAACATAGAACTGTGCCTGGCACATATTAAGTGTCCAAAAAATGTTAGTTATCATCATTACCATTTTTATCCTTCTAAAACAGAATCATTTACTTGTTCCTGGGGACTGGGGAAAAGAGTCTACAAAATACATATTTAACCTTTTCCATTGTATTCCTAGCCCTTTGCTTTATCAGGAGCATCAATCTTTTTCCCACTCAAAATATTTTTCATATTCCAGTGGTTCTCAAGTTTTTCTTTTAAATAGGCACCTGTATAATATAGAGAGACATTCCATGAACTTTCACGATATAATCTACAATTTTAGAATCTTTTGATTAAGCACATAAGAACAGAGGAATTTAAGGAACTCTTGCAATAACTCTACAGCCCCTCCTGAGTCTGAGGCTGACTTGGTTAGGAACCATAGTTTTAATCAGTAATTAATATATTTAGACTGAAGTATAATTCTGGTTTATTTTTAATAACCCAATGGGTCACAGCTCTTTCAGTCTCTCTTACCTCGCCCATGACTGCTATGGGAGTCTCTCCTGTTGCCTGAGCAACACGATGTTCTACTAAGTAAAACATATATTCGTCGTAGAGTAGACGGATCAGGTGGAAGGAGCCAAAGCTAGCAGCACTGCGTAAGGTTAAGTCCCGAATAACCATTGAGCTGTTCCAAGAGAAAAGACATATATGCAGCTAATATTAATGACAAAAATTAGCACTCTACCTATTTTTCCTCTTAAAAAAAGTCAAGCTGGGAGTCTATATGGTTGGTATAGTATAAAACCTGCCATGAAATCATTTCATTATTGAAAGCAGTTGCCTCAACTCATTTAAATAGAATGATAAAGAGGTAATCCTCACCGAGACTTGATCCTTATTAGAGATAGATAGTCTTAGTGGAAAAAGTCACTTTACTATCATAGGCAAGTCTGCTGCTTCTACCAAACTCACAAATAAATCAGAATTCAACAAAAAATATTTCTGAAAGATTCAGCACTCATCACTACCCTAAGAAAAAGCAACTCGAAGTAAAAATCTTACCGATGAAGGTTGGCAGTCTGTGCCCTCTCAGTGATAATGACCTCTGAGGTATGCTTTAGGAAAAATATGTATTTCTGCCAGACAAAGCTTACAAAATATACTAAGCAATATTCCTAGATGTGGCAATGTAGACTACAGGCAAGTATGTACAAGGATTCCAGCAAGTTTTCTTGGAAAATAAACGTATTAAGTGCTTCCAGTTTCTTATGATTTCCACTTAAATTATGGCATATTTACATTAGAAATAAGCACAATAAAATCAATTAAGAAATCCATTATTTTTGAAAATGCATTTAATGTATATAATATGAAAATATAAGCAATATTATTAATAAAAAAATAATAAATTCTATTATATTTAAAATGGAAATGAGTCCAAAATAAAATCTTGGCTTCAACATGCCAATCATTAAGCTTGTTCACACACTTCAAACCTTAAAATAGTCAAAATTTAGAATCAGAGTGATGTGTGTGTGAGAGTGTGTGTATGTGTGTATGTGTGTGTTTCTTACCACTTTCATTTATTGGCCTTTTTCTAAAGACTTTTGGCATACGAACACTAAAACCACCATTGAATTCTCAGGAGAAAGAGGTAAAATCTCACCTATGCCTTGTTTTACAGTAAAGAATTATAACACATGAGGCAAATGGAAAAACAAAGACTGTACTTTTGTTTTCTGTTTCATTTTTCAACCTTGTTTAAAGAGAGGCTACTAATACATCAAATTGTATGCTTTCAACTTGGCAAGTGACAAATCATTGTCCATCTGAAACACAGAAGCCTTGAATTCTGATTCTGTCTCTTCATTGACTGTTGACCTCAAAAAGATCATTTATTTCCCTGAGATGTTTTTCCTCTTGCATGAAAACAAAACACTGCCTTTAGTCTTATCTAACTTACATGCTATTTCAAGGATAAAATAAGTTAAAGGATGTGAAATCAACTTATAACTAGAATGCTATTCAAATATAAGTGATTGTGATTATAATACACAGAAAAAGAGAAGCTGACCTTCTCATTCTCATTTATTTATGGTGGCAAGAATAGCAATTATTATATGATGATGGCAGAGGGCCTCTCAATTCTGTAGATCTATTTACTAAATTATAATAAGAAAAATAAGTGTGGGTTTGAAGTTACACAGACCCAGGTTACCACTGTGTGATTTCAATTGTGATCACGTAATTTTTTGTAAGGTTCAAAGGTTAGCCCAAGAGTCAAATGAAATAATGTATGTGAAATCTTAAGAAAACTACCCATGTAACTATACTGTTAGCTACATTAGTGTTAATAATATATTCATTATCATAAATAGTAGGTCTAGTGAATAATATCTTGTAATTGATTACCTTAATGAATTCCTTAAGTTTACAACTCTATAAATAATTATTAAAAATAAATGAATACTTTCATTTGCATGCCAAAATATATGACAAAGTTCTATATATAACTCTATCCATGACTTTTCTAAAATTCAGTGATATATTACCAATTTGTAAAAATAATTCATAAGATCATAATATAAGAGCTATGTGAAAATAAATGTTTATATTCCTATGGAAAAAAATTTTAAAGCAGTGAATCACTTACTAAAAAAAAGCAAAAACAACACAAAAATAAAAATAAAATGTTATGTAACATTTTTACCCATACTAACAAAGACTTGAAATAAATGATTTTTAAAGTAAAGCATGAACAGAATATTTGCTCCTAATTGCATTTATCTTGCTGAAGAAAGATAGCAAGTATCTAAAATTTTCAAATTTTAAAAATTTAAAGCATAAGACAAATGGCTAACAAACATAAAAAAAGGACTCATTTTATTTGGAATTAAAGAAATGAAAATTAAAGTAAGATACCTTATATACTCTATAAAGCTGTCAGAGGTTAAAAGACCCAATATTATAGTTGGTTTGGAAAAACTCTCCTTTACTGTCTCTATGAATATAAATTCATAAAACTTTTGTAGAGGGAAATTTGGCAGTATTTGTCAAAATTTAAAATGTCAAAACCTTTGACCCAGAAATCGAATTCTAGAAATTTACACAAATAACCAAAGATAGTTACAACTGCAGCACAATATTTGTACTAGTGAGAAACTAGGAGGAGAAAGTAAATATCATTAAAAAGATAATCTAGTAGGATGCTGATTAAACAAGTTATGGCTCATTTAGATATAAAATTGTATGCATATAAGTAGTTAAAAATGAAGTAGACATATAAGTAGTAACATGGAAAGATGTTTATAATATAATGGTTAAGTTGAAGCAAGATATATGAGCTCATTTACATAAAAACACTCCATACGTCAAAATATTCCTACCCCCAAGTAAACTGGAATATCTAATACTTTATTAGCATT
This sequence comes from Mandrillus leucophaeus, assembly GCF_000951045.1. NCBI lineage: Eukaryota > Metazoa > Chordata > Mammalia > Primates > Cercopithecidae > Mandrillus > Mandrillus leucophaeus. The sequence continues at coordinate 1,384,028 of NW_012103465.1, forward strand.
GAGATCACACATTTCATTAAAGTAGTATTAGTTACTTTAAATGTTTATATCCTTTTACTTGAACTTATCCAAAGATATATGTATGATTGTATATGAAGATAATCATGATAGCATTTTAAAAACTGTATCAAAACACCAAAACCCATCTTAATGTTCAAGAATAAGGGAATGTCTAAATAATGTATAAGGCATAAACATAATGAAATAGTATGAGGACATTAAACATTATGTTTCTGAAGATATTTAATGGCAAGAAATGCTTAAGATACAATTGCAAATAAAAAATGTTAAGAGAAAAATACAGTTAAATAGTTCACGGGAAACAACTGGATCCCAATCTTATTTAACCCAAAAGGAAAACATTTAACCAGTGGCAATTTCTGGGTAGAAGTTTTTGTATTTCCTAGATTATCTTTTTAAAAAATTAATTTTTTTTTTTTTTAGAGATGGGGGTCTTGCTGTATTGTCCAGGCTGGGGTGCAGTGATGCCATTATAGTGATTCACTGCAGCATGGAACTCCTGGGTTCCAGTGATCTTATGCTCCTCACCTCCCATAGGCACTTGCTACCATGCCCAGCTTATTATTTTATTTTGTTAAAGATGGGGTCTTACTGTGTGGCCCAGGTTGGTCTCGAATTCCTGGACTCAACAGATCCTCCTGCCTCAGCCTCCCAAATAGCTGGGATTACAGGTGCAAGCCCCCATGCCTGGCCTGTATTTACCACATTTTCTAATGTGAGCATATATTAACTGCATAATAAAAATATTTATTTTAAAAGATGTCATTCATTATATAATAATACAGAAAAACAATACCGAGTCAGGTGAATGTTAATAAATCTTTTCAGGAATGAATATCACAGATAGAGAATGAGTCTTTCTTTATACATTTCTAAGTTTGAATTTTAGGTCTTTGTATTTCTCTTTCTCTTTTTTTGTTTTGGAGATGGAGTCTCGCTCTTGTTGCCCAGGCTGGAGTGCAATGGCATGATCTCGGCTCACTGCCACCTCCGCCTCTTGGGTTCAAGCGATTCTCCTGCCTCAGCCTCCCGAGTAGCTGGGATTAAAAACATGCGCCACCACGACTGGCTAATTTTGTATTTTTAGTACAGACAGGGTTTCTCCATGTTGGTCAGGTGGGTGTCGAACTCCCGACCTCAGGTGATCCACCCACCTTGGCCTTCTGTTAAAATACAATAACCCTGAAATCATGTGAACAACTAAGGAGAATGTTCATAACAAATAGTTTTCTGGTATCATTTTAGAAATGCAAATTCAACTTTTCCAAGAAAATTCACATTTATTTATTCAGCAGATATTTATTGTGTTCCTACTCTGTAGCAGGGTCTTGGTTCAGACAAGACAGACAAAATTTGGTTTCAAAAAGGATCACATTCTATTAGGCGAGACAGTCAGTAAATATACAAGTAGATAAAAAATATAAAGTTAGAGTAAGAGATCCTATAAATCAGGGCCAGAGACTGGAGAGTGATGAGGGCAGGCATTTTAAGTTGGGGTATCTAGAAAATTCTTTCTGAGGAGGTGATATCTGAGCAGAAACTGGATTGAAGTGAGAAAATGAACACAGGTGAAGAATTTTCCTGGCAGAAAGGAGAGCAAATGAAAGAGCTTGAGACAGAACTGTTTGCTGTGTTCAAAGAGCAGTCAGGAGGCTAATGTGGTAGGAAGGCAGTGAGCAAAGAGAAGAATACGTGATAGGGTCTGTACGACTCTAGTGGCTGGACTGTGTAGGGCCTAGTAGGCCATGATAAGGCCTTTGGATTTCATTCTGAGTGTTCTGGAAACTTCTAGATGGTTAGGCAATCACCTTATTTCAGCATAAAATGCACATGTAATGCTAAATTCTGTTGGAAGTTTTTTTAAAAAAATTTATTGATCCTCAATTATAATACCTAGTTATTTAAAAAATACTGATATGTATGTCACGAAATTATTGTCATATATTTAGAAAAGAATCAGCTGAATTGTATCATTAACGCTATATCTACTTTATTCTCTCTGTGTCAGGCTTCCGCACTACATGCCAAGTATTAAATGACACAATTAACAGTTTAATTGGAATCCTATTGTCCGATTCAGACTTCCGTAAGATATGTTGTAAAATTGACTCCACTGAAGTGTTGCTAAGTTACCATGAATTCAACTCTTTTTAAGATCAGAGTTGTAAACGTTAATTATTTTATAATGGACAAGAAATACCTTTGTATATTTATCTTTATAATTCATCATGTGGAAATTGAAACATATACCCTAACATGTGAGAGCCAACCTGCCTCTTCTGAGTGTTTGAAGATGTCTCACACCCTTCGGGTGAGAACATCACACCTGTGATCCTTATGTGAACTCACTCTTTGAAAAGTGCTTACAGTTGATTCAGAAAAGAGTATTACTTTTTGGAAGATTCATATATTGTCCAGTTGTAGGCAAACTAGGCACCCTGTGCCTACTTTCAAGCCACAATATCAAAGCTATACATTCCATTCTTTAAAAATGGGATATCTGAATGACCTTCAGGGTGGCCCTGAAGAATGCTTTCTTCTGTTATCCACAAAACACACAAGCTGAGAAATGGCCCACATAACTTCTCCAATTCTGCCCAAGAAAGGCAGTGATTTTTTTTTCTGCCTCCCAGGGAACCACCATTAGTCACTGAAAGCCAGGTTAGGCAAGGAGAGAGCCCCCATTCAGAGCAGAGACTGTTTGTAGCGCTGTATCAACTGCTACCATGATTCTCTGCAAGTTCATTTCTATATTTCTATGTATGTAAATACATATAAAAATGTTAGAAATTAAGAGATTAAGCATCTGATTTCAGAACATGAAGGGCCTACTATGTATGTGACTGCCAAATTTATAATGGCATTTACAAATTTACAAATTTTTGGCATCTGCAATGCCAAAAACATTAAAAAATATTCTAATTCTGCTTTTCTGATAGTTTGTGAATGCAATTTTCACTACTCAATATGTTCTTATGTCTCAGTAAAAAACAGTTCAGATATTAAAGGCTCAAGTTTCTAAGCTATTGACTTTGCCTACCAGCAGGAGGTATGCATCTGTCTGAATGTGCCTTTCCTTCAGGGGCCCTGAACTGTATGCCTTCAAGTCTTTTTGAAACGAAAATAATAACCATAGTAGTGTCTAATAACAACAAGCCAATTATCCTCAACTCAGGGAGGACAGAGGCCAGGCAAGTGATGATCTACTGGGATTGTATATCTGCAGAGAACAAGAAATGCAAGTAAGTAATTTTCTCTCCTTTCAAGATACCTGCAACAAATCTCTGTGGAGATGAAGGCTCCAGGGATGTATTTCTAAAATGACATCGACTAAATATAGAAAAAAAAAAAAAAAACAACCAACAACCACAGGTAGAGGTAAGGGCAAGTCTGACACTAACAACATAAGAAAGCAGTAGGAAGAAAAAAAACACCTTGCTTTTTTGGATGTAGATGATGGACTCTGACTTTGGTCATGTAAGTTTTGGAACAGCCAGTCAAGTGTACTGCCAGTCAGTGTACTGCTGTTTCATCAATCATTCATGGAGCACATATACCATTTATGTTATTTTCTGGGAAAAAAACTTGATGAATAAAAAACAAACTCTTGGGCAACTGGGAAAATATCTGAAATCTTAAAAAATGTTCCCAAATCAAATTTTCTAATTCTACCATTACTACAACTGTTGCTGCATCTACCTCGAGAACACTGTGATAACGCATTTCAAATCCTTCTGATGTATCAAGGGAAAACATAATTTCTCATCAACACATTTCTCATGAACACCCAGATCCAAATCTAGCACTGGCTTCACTGATGCATACTAGTGGGTCACAGAGCCAGACAACACCTTAATAATTTGCTTCTTGAATTATGTGGGCTAAAGGTACTAAATATATGAGAGGCAGGACTATGGAATTGTACCACTAAAAAAACAAAAACAAAACAACAGCAAAAAACTGGCTGGCTTGCTTTCATTGCATTTGACCCTGGGCTAGACACTAGACGGCTATTTTCAGGATGTAAGGATAATTTAACTCTTAATGAAACATATGATGTGGATCTATATGTCTACTTCAGTTTAAGAAATAAGAATCTGGACCAAATCAGTTGAGAAAGAAAAAAGTCACTTATAATAAAACCAAAGGAACTACCATCATAATTAAAAGACCTCTGATTCCATCATTATAACCAACGGTGGTCAAAACAATATGGAAATCCTATAGTCTGGGTTTACTGAGTTCACAAGTACTATTTGTTCCTAAATTCTGTTACTTATTCATAGTCTTTCCCTCCTCACAACGAGCTTTGGACTCACCACTGATATCCAGATGATGACCATAGTGTAGACACAGCTACAGTCGGGCGTATGTCTTGTGGCCACCACTTTCTGATATGTGCATGGCTGCACAGACTCTACACTAGAGACTGCCTATGCTTTACAGCAGATATTAACCTTAGGGCCAAATCAGTGGGGCCAGCTTTCTCTAAAGCAGCTAAAAAATAAACTCTTACCACAAGAACAAATGCCAGAGTTAAAAATATAATTTACCCGACTTACGAAAGAATTCCATCCTACATATACGGTAAAGACACTGACTTACAAAGGTCATAAATGCTGGTTTTTTCTTTTTTTTAATTATACTTTATGTTCTAGGGTACATGTGCACAACGTGCAGGTTTGTTACATATGTATACATGTGCCATGTTGGTGTGCTGCACCCATTAACTCGTC
>NW_012103465.1:1392191-1392959 GCF_000951045.1 Mandrillus leucophaeus
CTTCTTTATTAGTCTTGCTAGCGGTCTATCAATTTTGTTGATCTTTTCAAAAAAACAGCTCCTCTATTCATTGATTTTTTGAAGGGTTTTTTGTGTCTCTATCTCCTTCAGTTATGCTCTGATCTATTAGTTGCCTTCTGCTAGCTTTTGAATGTGTTTGCTCTTGCTTCTCTAGTTCTTTTAATTGTGACATTAGCGTGTCAATTTTAGATCTTTCCTGCCTTCTCTTGTGGACATTTAGTGCTATAAATTTCCCTCTACACCTGTCTCTTATACACATCTAGATGTGTATAAGAGACAGGTGGTTTTGATTTGCATTTCTCTGATGACTAGTGATGGTGAACATTTTTTCATGTGTCTGTTGGCTGTATAAATGACTTCTTTTGAGAAGTGTCTGTTAATATCCTTTGCCCACTTTTTGATGGGGTTTTTTTCTTGTAAATTTGTTTGAATTCTTTGTAGGTTCTGGATATTAGCCCTTTGTCAGATGAGTAGATAGCAAAAATTTTCTCTCATTCTGTAGGTTGCCTGCTCACTCTGATGGTAGTTTCTTTTGTTGTGCAGAAGCTCTTTAGTTTAATTAGATCCCATTTGTCAATTCTGGCTTTTGTTGCCATTGTTTTTGGTGTTTTAGACATGAAGTCCTTGCCCATGCCTATCTCCTGAATGGTATTGCCTAGGTTTTCTTCCAGGGTTGTTATGGTTTTAGGTCTAACATGTACGTCTCTAATTCATCTTGAATTAATTTTTGTATAAGGTGTAAGGAAG
>NW_012103465.1:1393372-1394350 GCF_000951045.1 Mandrillus leucophaeus
CTATCCATGAGCATGGTATGTTCTTCCATTTGTTTGTGTCCTCTTTTATTTCACTGAGCAGTGGTTTGTAGTTCTCCTTGAAGAGGTCCTTTACATCCCTAGTAAGTTGGATTCCTAGGTATTTCATTCTCTTTGAAGCAATTGTGAATGGAAGTTCATTCATGATATGGCTCTCTGTTTATCTGTTACTGGTGTATAAGAATGCTTGTGATTTTTGCACATTAATTTTGTATCCTGAGACTTTGCTGAAATTGCTTATCAGCTTAAGGAGATTTTGGGCTGAGACGATGGGGTTTTCTAAATATACAATCATGTCATCTGCAAACAGGGACAATCTGACTTCCTCTTTTCCTAATTGAATACCCTTGATTTCTTTCTCTTGCCTGACTGCCCTGGCCAGAACTTCCAACACTATGTTGAATAGGAGTGGTGAGAGAGGACATCCCTGTCTTGTGCCAGTTTTTGAGGGGAACGCTTCAAGTTTTTGCCCATTCAGTGTGATATTGGCTGTGGGTTTGTCATAAACAGCTCTTATTATTTTGAGATAAGTTCCATCGGTACCTAATTTATTGAGAGTTTTTAGCATGAAGGGCTGTTGAATTTTGTCAAAGGCCATTTCTGCATCTATTGAGATAATCAGGTAGTTTTGTCTTTGGTTCTGTTTATATGCTGGATTACGTTTATTGATTTGCATATATTGAACCAGCCTTGCATCCCAGGGATGAAGCTCACTTGATCATGATGTATAAGCTTTTTGATGTGCCGCTGAATTCGGTTTGCCAGGATTTTATTGAGGATTTTTGCATCGATGTTCATCAGGGATATTGGTCTAAAACTCTCTTTTTTTGTTGTGTCTCTGCCAGGCTTTGGTATCACGATGATGTTGGTCTCATAAAATGAGTTAGGGAGGATTCCCTCTTTTTCTATTGATTGGAATAGTTTCAGAAGGAATGGTACCAGCTCCTCCTTGTACCTCTG
>NW_012103465.1:1394977-1487812 GCF_000951045.1 Mandrillus leucophaeus
TCTCATTGGTTTCAAAGAACATCTTTATTTCTGCCTTCATTTCGTTATGTACCCAGTAGTCATTCAGGAGCAGGTTGTTCAGTTTCCACGTGGTTGGGAGGTTTCGATTTTCTTAATCCTGAGTTTTAGTTTGATTGCACTGTGGTCTGACAGACAGTTTGTTACAATTTCTGTTCTTTTACATTTGCTGAGGAGTGCTTTACTTCCAAATATGTGGTCAGTTTTGGAATAAGTGTGATGTGGTGCTGAGAAAAATGTACATTCTGTTGATTTGGTGTGGAGAATTCTGTAGATGTCTGTTAGGTCCACTTGGTGCAGAGTTGAGTTCAATTCCTAGATATCCTAGTTAACTTTCTGTTTTGTTGATCTGTCTAATGTTGACTGTAGGGTGTTAAAGTCTCCCATTATTATTGTGTGGGAGTCTAAGTCTCTTTGTAAGTCTCTAAGGACTTGCTTTATGAACCTGGGTGCTCCTGTATTGGGTGCATATATATTTAGGGTAGTTAGCTCTTCTTGTTGAATTGATCCCTTTACCATTATGTAATGGCCTTCTTTGTCTTTTTTGATCTTTGTTGGTTTACAGTCTGTTTTATCAGAGACTAAGATTGCAACCCCTGACTTTGTTTTTGTTTTCCATTTGCTTGGTACATCTTCCATCTCTTTATTTTGAGCCTACATGTGTCTCTGCACGTGAGATGGGTCTCCTGAATATAGCAAACTGATGGGTCTTGACTCTTTATCCAATTTGCCAGTCTGTTTTTTTTAATTGGAGCATTTAGCACATTTACATTTAAGGTTAATATTGTTATGTGTGAACTTGATCCTGTCATTATGATATTAGCTGGTTATTTTGCTCGTTAGTTGATGCAGTTTCTTCCTAGCATCGATGGTCTTTACATTTTGGCATGTTTTTGCAGTGGCTGGTACTGGCTGTTCCTTTCCAAGTTTAGTGCTTCCTTCAGGAGCTCTTGTCGGGTAGGCCTGGTGGTGACAAATCTCTCAGCATTTGCTTGTCTGTAGAGGATTTTATTTCTTCTTCACTTACGAAACTTTGTTTAGCTGGATATGAAATTCTGGGTTGAAAATTCTTTTCTTTAAGAATGTTGAATATTGGCCCCCACTCTCTTCTGGCTTGCAGAGCTTCTGCCAAGAGATCCGCTGTTAGTCTGATGGGCTTCCCTTTGTGGGTAACCTGGCCCTTCTCTCTGGCTGCCCTTAACATTTCTTCCTTCATTTCAAATTTGGTGAATCTGACAATTATGTGTCTTGGAGTTGCTCTTCTCGAGGAGCATCTTTGTGGAGTTCTCTGTATTTCCTGAATTTGAACATTGGCCTGCCTTGCTAGGTTGGGGAAGTTCTCCTGGATAATATCCCACAGAGTGTTTTCCAACTTGGTTCCATTCTCCCCGTCACTTTCAGGTACACCAATCAGATGTAGATTTGGTCTTTTCACATAGTGCCATATTTCTTGGAGGCTTTGTTCATTTCTTCTTACTCTTTTTTCCTCTAAACTTCGCTTCTCACTTCATTTCATGCATTTGATCTTCAATCACTGATACCCTTTCATCCAGTTGGTTGAGTCAGTTACTGAAGCTTGTGCATTTGTCATGTAGTTCCTGTGTCATGGTTTTCATCTCTATCAGGTTGTTTAAGGACTTCTCTACATTGGTTATTCTAGTTAGCCATTCAACAAATCTTTTTTCAAGGTTTTTAGCTTCTTTGTGCTGGATTTGTACTTCCTCCTTTAGCTCAGAGAAGTTTGATTGTCTGAAGCCGCCTTCTCTCAATTTGTCAAAGTCATTCTCCATCCAGCTTTGTTCCATTGCTGGCGAGGAGCTGCGTTCCTTTGGAGGGGGAGAGGTGCTCTGATTTTCAGAATTTTCAGCTTTTCTGTGCTGCTTTTTCCCCATCTTTGTGGTTTTATCTACCTTTGGTCTTTGATGATGGTGACATACAGATGGGGTTTTGGTGTGGATATCCTTTCTGTTTGTTAGTTTTCCTTCTAACAGTAAGGACCCTCAGCTGTAGGTCAGTTGGAGTTTGCTCGAGGTCCACTGCAGACCCTGTTTGCCTGCGTATCAGCAGCGGAGGCTGCAGAAGAGTGAATACTGCTAAACAGCAAATGTTGCTGCCTGATCATTCCTCTGGAAGCTTCGTCTCAGAGGTGTACTCGGCCGTGTGAGGTGTGAGGTGTCAGTCTGCCCCTAGTGGGGGATGTCTCCCAGTTAGGGGATACTTGGGGATCAGGAACTCACTTGAGCAGGTAGTCTGTCAGTTCTCAGACCTCAAACTCTGTGCTGGGAGAATCACTACTCTCTCCAAAGCTGTCAGACAGGGACATTTACATCTGCAGAGGTTTCTGCTGCCTTTTGTTTGGCTATGCCCTGTCCCCACAGGTGGAGTCTACAGAGACAGGCAGGCCTCCTTGAGCTGCAGTGGGCTCCACCCAGTTCGAGTTTCCTGGCTGTTTTGTCTACCTACTTAAGATTCAGCAACAGTGGGTGCCCCTCCCCCAGCCTCCCTGACGCCTTGTAGTTCGATCTCAGACTGCTGTGCTAGCAATGAGGGAGGCTCCATGGGCATGGGACCCTCTGAGCCAGGCGCGGGATATAATCTCCTGGTGTGCCATTTGCTAAGACCCTTGGTAAAGCGCAGTATTAGGGTGGGAGTGACCCAATTTTCCAGGTGTTGTGTGTCACGGTTTCCCTTGGCTAGGAAAGGGAATTCTCTGACCCCTCGCGCTTCCCGGGTGAGGCGATGCCTCATCCTGCTTCGGCTCTCACTCACTGGGCTGCACCCACTGTCCTGCACCCACTGTCCGACATGCCCCAGTGAGGTGAACCTGGTACCTCAGTTGGAAATGCAGAAATCATCCGTCTTCTGTGTCACTCATGCTGGGATCTGGAGGCTGGAGCTGTTCCTATTCGGCCATCTTGGAACCGCCTCATAAATGCTGTTTTTAATTTTTGTGGCGGAGTTATGGTCAATAGCTCATCCCATCATTTGATATATGTCATGTAATCAAAAAGCCCTTTTCTTCTGGGTGCTTCTATGTCTACAAAAGTACACATTTCTATCTATACTATTTTAGTCAAAAACTCATTTATATTATTAATAAGCATTGTTACTGTCTACTAGATTACTGGCAATCATTAGAATCACCAGGAGAGCTTTGTGAAAAAAAATCCTGATTATCCTCATTCCTAATCACTATCTTTTTTTTTTTGAGATGGAGTCTCACTCTGTCGCCGAGGCTGGAGTGCAGTGGCACGATCTCGGCTCACTGCAAGCTCTGCCTCCTGGGTTCACGCCATTCTCCTGACTCAGTCTCCCAAGTAGCTGGGACTATAGGCTCCTGCCCCCATGCCCAGCTAATTTTTTGTATTTTTAGTGGAGATGGGGTTTCACTGTGTTAGTCAGGATGGTCTCCATCTCCTCAGCTCGTGATCCAACCACCTCGGCCTCCCAAAGTGCTGGGATTACAGGCATGAATCACCATGCTCAGCCACTAATCACTGTCTCTTACCCACCAAGATTTTGATTTAGTAGGTCTTGGGAGGCACTTAGGATTTGTTTCTTTGTTTTACATTAATTCTGACGTGCAGCCAGGTTTGAAAACAGTTATAACTGATAGAAGTAAGAAGGTAGATAGTTCTGGGTATGCATCAGAATCAACTGAAGTACTTTTTAAGACATAAATTGCTGGGCCTTATCTCTACAGGTTCTGATACAGGTAGATTTGGAGGAAGTGCTAGAAATTTGCATTTCTAACATGTTTCCAATTGATAGTGATGCTACTGGTATAGGGACCACATTCTGAACATCACTAAACAGAGAACTAAAGGAGACTAGTGTTAGGCCTCAAGAAAGAAGTCTAAATAATGTATGTTGCAAGAGGGAGTACAGTAGCCTTTTCTGATTATTGCTGAATACATTATCTAGACTGGAATCTCAGATGTTCCCATCTGAGGACATCTAGGACTTTGAGCAAGAGATTACTTTTCCTAGCAGAAAGTTTATTTCTCTAAGTTTCCTGGTACATTTCCATGATGTTGTAATCACTGACTTGGGTTGAAGGTAGTTGTAACAGGGAGTTTCCACAAACTAAAGTCTTTACTCCTTTCTTTTGTCACAGAAGCATATACACACACATACACACACATATTTGCAGAATATGAAGAAGCAAGTCTAGGAAAAACCTAGATGATACCTGTAGAAAGACCATTTTAGCAGAAATTGCCTGGCGGCTTTAGGAAAACTGGGTCTTCCTTCATAGGGTTTCAGTGCTTGCATCATCACATTGTCAAGCCACGCAGCCCACTGCTCCAGGGTGCTCTGCTGCTGAAGAGTCATCTTGAAATCTGTTTCTAGTCTCTGAACCATGTTGTCATCACACTGGCACACCCAGGAAGCCTGCTCCTGAGACAGTAACATAGAAAGCAAAGGAAAAGTTCAACTCAGCATCCTTTCATTGAACATCAGCACACACACCAGATGCAAGAACAGAGCTTCACACAGTTAAATGAATCCAGAAAATAAAAAACTACTTGTCAATTGTTAGGGTAACACAATCTTTAACAGTTTTAAGGGATGAATATTTCTCGTTGCTCACTCTGGTACATAAAAAAGTGATGTCACATGTAAGTATGATTTGGTTTTTCTACATTAACTAGTCTGTGTAAAAGACTAAAATACATGATTACTTCAAAAAACAGAAGTCTGAACCTACAGTAGGCAGGGTCTTTCATTCTATTCAGCTTTCACACTGCTTTCAGAAGTTCTGTTTTTGTTCCCCATCAGATAAAACTTTAAAACCAATTCATTTGAGAAGATTTAGGGTAAATCAGACAGATAAATAGATACAATCGGCCAAAAGTGGTCCCCTCAAGATTAAAACAGAAACAAACACTGAATGGTACTAGGTAGAAGCATATGCTGTTATGAGTTCTATGGATTGGGAACAGAAATCTCAAGGGCTATCAAGGCAAGGCTATGAATGCAAATTAATTCAGAGAACTGAAAACAACAATAACAACAACAACAAAAAATCTTTTGAGAAAATGTAGACATGCTTCCTGCCAAAAAATGTGATTATTGCAATTTTCCTTCTGGTTCTGGTTGGGAAATGTTTGGTAACAGCAATGAAAATAGCAAATTTTAAAGCTACTTTTCAGTGGTTGCCATAAGTATTGTGATGTCTCCAGTGCTATGTTGTATTTTAAGATTTAAAAAAACCTATTCATTCAAGGCAAAACATAATTCTTTGGTAATGTAATATTTGACGGGGAATGAGAAGACATAGGCTTTAGGGTCTGAATTAACAAAACTAACCTCAAGCAATTAATTTAGGTGGGCCTCAGTTTCCCTAAGCATAAAATTAAACAAATGAAATTTAATGAAAAATTTTAAGCTGGGTTCGTTGTGTCCAGATAATCTTGTCAAGACAGATTTCTTTGGAGAAGTGTCTATGAGGCTCCCAATAAAACCCTGTGAATATATACGTATTTTTCTCAAAAGGGTGTCTATAGTTTTTTTTTTCTATATGCTCTCAAAAAACAAATTCATTCAAATTGACAACTTCAACGGAATAAATCCATTATCTCCTTCTTCTAGTTCCAGGATCTCTCCTGATCCTACAGACTTTACCTATTCAAGGGACATTTCAACCTGGAGGCACTTCAAATGCAAAATGCCCCAAACTTAACTTATTTTAAATTCTCAGGGAAACCTACTGTTTCTTCTGTATCTCAGCTGATGATATTATTCACTGTCTTTTTTCTCTTAACTAATTAATCATAAATCCATTCAGATGTTACCTTCTGAATACCACTTTTAAATATTTTAAGTATACTAAAATTATAGAAAAAACTGTAAATACAAACAAGCTAAAAAGGAACAAAACATTAAGAATACTTAAAATGGCAACAGTAAGAAATTATAGCATGTCATGTTGATGTATGTACCTTTCAAACTTTTCTCTGCATATATAAATATATATATTTATGCATATATTATAATACACACATACACTATATTATTTATGCATACATTTATATTTTAAATATATATTTGTATTATGAAACACTCATATTTATACATACATTTTATATTATTATATGCTTATACATACTTAAATGTTTAAAATAAAAGAGGATCATATTATATTTTCTATTAGATATTCTGATTAGTTTCACTTAGAAATATATAGTAACCATCTTTCCATGTAGGCAAATTAGACCTATATTTATTGTCCACTGAATGAATTTGTTTTATTGCATAATGTACTATTATTTATATAACCAATCCCACATAGACATTTGTTTGATTTGTTTGTTCCAACATTTTAGTATTACAAATAAAGCTGAAATTAGCAGGATAGGTTTTTTTGTTTGTTTGCACATTGATAACTGGAAGGAGAAACTTACTAGTATCCATGAAGCAATTTAATTTCATATCTTACCATAAATTCAAACTCACTATTTACTTGGCAGTTAGTTTTTGCCAAGAAAAGATGATAATCTAAAACCTAACTTAGAGAAATAAACCACAGCACATTATTCTGACCTTCAAACTAATTTATATTATACTTCATTTTACTACTCTCTTCAGTGAAAATATACTAACAATAGAGCACATTGTAAATATTTCCCTGTGAAACGAATGTAGATATTTCAAGTCTATAATTGAAAAAGCTAAGGACATTTACAGATGTTCTTAACTTAGAAAAAAATATATATCCAAAATGAAAAGTAGTCAGGAGCTTCAAAATCAGAATGCTTTTAAATACAGAAACATAAGTATATGCAATAGCTAAGTTATCAAGTCAGCCCACCCAAACCTATTTAGCCCATAATGTGGACTTCAAAAACCACCCATTTACACAAAAAAATCAGAGAATGATGCCATTGCAATACTATCAATTAAACAGGAAACCAACTGTACTGCAATAGAAAAATTATCTTAAATGCATAAAGAAAAGAAATTTTAATTAGAGAAGAATAGAGCAGTAAAAAGTGATATACGGATATCCTGAAAGGAACTTTTTAGCACTTTCAAGCTCTTAGTGTATTATAATATTGACATACATGTAATTTCATTGTTTTAAATAGAAGTCTCCTTATTACAAGAGCATCATTCTTATATTGTCAGATTATTGAGGTTCATGTTACAGGAGTTGGGACAACTTCCAAATGAACTGGAGATGGGGATAAAGGTGAAAAGGGAGGAAAGGGACTCTGGGAAAATCTGGCAAAACTAGGAAAAGAAAAGGAAAGAAATAAGGGTGTTAAAGACGAAAAGTGCTATCTTGAGAAAGAGATTACTCATTAAAATGTACAGAGCTGTGAAAAGTAAAATGTAGGGGGAAATGAAGGACTCACTACAGTGTCATGGTACTCTGAAAAAAGGAAGAAGGTTTTGGAGGGCAGATGCTGAATCATACGGGTTTCAGCAGTAATGACTATCATGGTGGACCCAGAAAAACATGATAGTCAAAAATAGAGGAAAAGAAAGGGTATTCTCAAAGTTGGCAGGTAGAGGATAAGTAGTACAGTAGACATATCACTGATCATTAATATGCAAAGATGTTCTCAAAGTTAATGCTTATAACCAGGGAAGAACTCATTTGTAGAAATACTTCATTGGAATGCAGATACACAAATACATTTATGTATTTATACATATAATAATACTAACAGAACACTGAAAAACTTTCTCAGATATTATTAGAAATAATTCTTTAAAATGTTTTCTGTTATTGAGTTTAAATTACTTTCTGAAACTAGAAGCTGCCTTCTTCAACTTTTCTTAAGACACTTTTAAACTTTTCTGAAAAAAGATTTGAAATAAATATTACAGTAAATTTTAAGGCAATATAAACTGTTAATATTTTTGCATATTTAGTTAATATATCCTACTGAAATATGTAAAGTAAATGGTTTTGTAAAGCTGAGAAAGTTTGTTCTTGTAAAGATTATGTACTTGTATGTGTGTATGTGTTTTTGTAGATGGATAGATATTTTTTAAAACTTCATATATATAGTTTTACATTAGATACAAATAATATAAAATATTAGATATCGATATCTCTCTATATATATATCTCAGAAGTTTGAACCCAGTCCATGAAAATCACAATGAACAACTAATTTATTGTACTCTAAAATGGATCAAGCCCAAATGTTACTTTTTGGTATATTTTAAATGACAAAACTAGGCAAGAAGTAGAAATTAAAATTTCTAGAAAATAAAATAATTAACAATTAGCTTATTTTTAAAACAACAATATTGTTTTTTAACAGCTTTACTGAAATGTAATTCACACATTATACAGTTCATTCATCTAAAGAATACTCTTCAAAGGTTTCTTCTAGTATATTCGCAAAGTTGTACATCACTCACCACAATCAATTTTAGACCTTTTTCATTTTTCTAAAAATAAACCCCATGACTCTTATTTGTTACCTCTCAGTCTTCTCAATCCTCCAGCCCTAAGTAACCACCAATCTATCTTCTGTCTGTATAGATTTATCTATTCTGGAATTTCATATGAATGGAATCACGGAACATGTGATCCTTTGCACCTGGCTTCTTTCACTTAGCATAATGTTTCCAAGGTTCGTCTATGTTGCAGAATGAATCAGAACTTCATTTCTTTTTATTGCCCAATAATATTCCATTGAATGGATAGATCACATTTTGTTTATCTATTAAATCAGTTGACGAACATTTGGGTTGTTTCTGCTTTTATGTGGCTGATATAAATAGTGCTGCTATGTACCTCTATGTATAAGTTTTGTGTGGACATGATTTCATTTCTCCTGGGTATACAACAAGGAGTGGAATTGCTGAGTCATATGGTAACTCTACGTTTATCTTTTTGATAAACTGCCACACTGTTTCCCAAAGTGGCTACAGCATTTTATATTCTGACCAGCAGTGTATGAGGTTCCAATTGTTTACATCCTCACCAATAGGATATGTTATTACATGTCTTTTTGCTTAGACCCATTTTAGAGTAAATGAAATGGTACCTCGCTGTGGTTCTGACTTGTATTTCCCTTGTGGCTAACGAGATTGAGCATCTTTTAATGTGATTCTTGGCCATTTGTCTGTTTTCTTTGGGGAAATGTCTACTCAGATGTTTGTCCATATTTAATCAGGCTGTCTTTTATTACTGGGTTGTAATGGTTCTTTACATATTCTATAAACAAATCCTTTATCACATATATGATTTGCAAAAATCTTCTCACATTCTGTGGGTTGTCATTTCGTGTTCTCGATGGTCTCTTTTGAAACCCCAAAGTTTTAAATGTTGATTACGTACAATTTATGTATTTTTCCTTTTGTTGCTTATGCTTTTGGTAGACAATGATATTGTTTTTATAGGGTAACATTTAGATTCATTAGTTTAGAACCAGAAATAAAGCAGTGATTGATATTGAAATTCTATAATACTGTTTCTAACTCAGCTTTTAAAGTGTACTTTAAAGTACAAGTGGGTAATGTGATCACAAGGTTAAACAATATTTTTCATTTGAACTATCACAAGAGCCGAACTTATTGCCTATAATTCTTTTTAAGTGAATAAGTATTTACTAGGCAGCTATAGTAAACTCTGAAATAGAATTGTTCTTAGTTCTTTCAAGGAGGGGCACTAAAATAGAAGTATCTATGCATGTCATGGTACAAATTATTAAATATATAAACAATAATCTAAGATAGGTGTTATAAGGTGGGGAAAATGAAGCCTACAGTAGTTAAGTAACTTGCCCAAGATCTCACAGCTAGTATATGAAAGAGTTTAACTTCTTGCCTGTCTTACTTCAATGACTGTGACCTTTATTACTCTACTAATTATTCAGCAAACACTGGTGATATGTTGTCTTTTAGGACTGTAAATGTGAGCTTACTTTAACCACAAACACGGGAGCAGTATAGCTGTATCTGGATCAAACTTCTCTCTTTCAGGACACTGTGAATATAGATGCTGCCGGTATATAGATGAGACTTTGAAAAGAAATTTGATGATCCTAATTAAGAAGAACAAACTGGGTATCTTGCCTTAAGAGACATACTTTGCAAGGAAATAGAGTACCTGGACATTGGCAAAGTCGACACGGTTGAGGTCATTAAGCATCTGGTTGATTTGGGAAGTGTTCTGAAGCACTGCACGAGCTGCCTGGGCCAGGTGATTGAGCGACGTGTATCTTCGCAGAGTCTGGGCAAAGGCACTTACAGCGGCAACCTGTAAAGCAATCCAATTAAGTTGGGATTCTGTTTTCTCCAGTAAAACAAACCACTGCAATCTTCAAATCTTTCTTCCCTTGCCAAATTTTAAATGCTTGCCTCTGATACTTATTTAAAATTCATTTGGTGAGAGAGTTTACTTGTAAATTATAGCATTTAAATCTCTAAACCAAGTATTATTTTCCTTTTGAGTAGGTTGAGGTCAAGACTAAAACAAACTCCCACATTCTTTGACATCTGAGTGTAGCATTAATTAAATCAGTCTTGCAAGTAACTTCTTATCCACGGTAAGCAGGAAAAATGTTGGTTTTCATTTCTTTTTTTACTGCTCTTTGGACAGTCAAGTACAAAGTAGGAAAATTTTAAAAGTAGGGATGTGCAGTTTGGCTTTTCAAATAAAAAGAGATCTGGACATTCCTACTCTAAACTGACTTTAAAAATGCATGTCAGAGCATTACCATTCAGATTTATTCTTGCTACCTTTATTTTATAGAAACGAGTAATTTTGAGGTGAAATTACCAGAGGCAAACAACCAGAATAACCCTTTTTCAGAATTACAGTTTCTTTAAAACGGCTATGCAGGAAGTTTCTATTTGTCTCTCAAAATCTACTTTCCATTTTTCTTCATCTTGAAGATTGATCTGAATGGACCACATTAACCTCCCTCCTTGTTCTCTGGCTTCCACTTGGGTTTGACCAATGACAGGCACTATCAGGAGATGGAAGGATGGGAAGAAAGAGTGGTTACCATGGTACCTATTCACTACAACCTCTGCTTGCTGCCTGTTAAGAGTGGAGCCTGCTTTCCTTTTCTAATGTTACCACAGTCCTGAGGGAAAGAGTGGATTTCCTAATGCCATAGCTTTTACCTCTCACCCCTTCATTCCTAGGGATGATTAGGATTCTCACTATTGCTAGCCCTGGGATGCTTTACTATTCCTCCTTGGTTTTATCAACTTTGTTCATACCTTTGGAAATAAGCTCTTCTTAAACTCTCTTAGATTATCCCCACCTTTGGGTGCATGATTTGTTTCCTGTTCACACCCTGAATAAAGCAGTTTTTTTGAAAGATAGCAAAGATAATGCAAAAAGTCTACATAAAGTCTACATTATCTCATGGAAATTTGTTATGTGCACAATACAGATCTAATAATTTTAATCTTTTAAAAATATATTTAAAAAATGGACAATTTACAGGAATGTATAATATTGCACTCAATCACTTATATGGGTATATAAGGTGTGAGTAGTTGAATGATCATTTGGGAGTGGTAGACGGTGTTCACAGGGAACAGGATGCTCTATCCTGACAGTGAGATGTTTGAGGACTATTTGGAACTTGGGGAGAAGCTCACACATCCTCAAAAAAGAATCTTATTCCATTTTTGTGGTTTAAATTAATCCAGTATATACTGTGCCAGGCTCTGGATTAAGTGCCTTACATATATTATCCTATTCAAATCTCTTAACTATCTTATTAGACACATATGATTTAAAGAAGATAAGTAGCTTGCTCAAGGTTGCAAAGAAACTCCATTAGTGATGGGAATTGACCTGGGCATTTTGATTCCAAAAGCCACAGAAGTTGGAATGCTGTTTTCTCTGTCAGGGTAAATTATCTCTATTAATTGAATGCGGAGAGGAAAAGAGACTGCATATCAGTGAAACCAGAAGAACACACGGCACCCTCTACTGTGGTGAATCATTCTGGTGAATCATTCAAGCAAACTCTGGAGGTCAATGAGACGGCCAATGTTGCAACTGGATTGTTACCACATTCACTTTGACAACACTGGGAAGGGAAGTGCTTTTAGCTGTTTGAGGCATTGTTATAAATGTGACCGAAAGTTGAAAGGATTCCTCGATCATAATCAAAGACCACCTCCTTTTTTGCACACCTCAATGTGGTACTTTACAACAGCACTGCCAAAGAGAAGAACTATCTGCAATGATGGACATGCTCTACATATATGCTGCCTAACATGTGTAGCCAGCAGCCAGAGGAGGCTACTGAGCACTCGAAATGTAACAAGTGTGACTAAGGAGCTAAATTTTTCATTTCACTTAATTTAAAATTCTAATTTAAATAGCCACATGAGGCTGGCCCTACTTGATAGCTACATGTGGCTGGCCCTACTGTGACAGCACAGCTCTAGAGGAACAATCTAATATGGGCATACCAGTGAAATGTTGCCTTCTATATATGTTTTAGAGAGAGAAAGTTTTATTGCAAACGTTAAGCCCAAGTGAACGAACTGGAGGCTACTTATGTTCCCACAGAGGTTTATCAGCTAAAATAACTTCAATTGACCAACTCTGCCCCCAGATTCAAAGGCAAAGTATATTGCTGGAGTCTGACAGTAAATACAGTCATTGACAAGAAGCCACAAATGTGATTTCTGGTACCAAAATTTAAATAAAATTTAGGATTAGTCCAATCTTGCTATGGGGATATGTTCACAGATTAACTGAAAGTAACATGGCTAGTAGGAGACAAAGTAGAGACTAAAATTTATATCTCTAGCTAAATAATCCACATTCCTGAGATATATTGATTAATTACGACTTAATTGTTCACTTGATTCACAAAAGCATCCTCCAGTGTTTAGAAAAACACCAAAACATCCTGAAAAAGCAAAACAATATTAATTTATATGAACTTTTCAGGATATGATAGGTACAGTAAGAAATTTTAGAAATAGAAAATTCCTTCAAATGAAAACTATTTGAATATTCTAGGCTATTATTTTAATATCTGAAATTAAACACATAGTTTATATCTTTCTTATATATATAATTTAGAATATATATACCTAATATATTGTTTAGAAAGGGCTTGTAAATGCACCACGCTTGAAATGCTTCCCTATTCTCTTTGAAAGGAACATTGCCAAACATCTCTTGTGCAAGTTCTTTATTACATGGTTATAAAATACAAATATAAAAATCAGTTTTAAAAGATGATGTATATTATAACCTTAACATTTTACATAATACCGTTTGATAGGATAGATGTAAAGTTCACAGTTCAGAATAATTTCCTAAACACAAAAGAAAAAGCAAGGACATAAAGTATACCTTGGTTTGTATCATTCTCTGTGGAATGTTGTTCATGGCATTGGAAAGCCAACCTTCAAGGCTTTTTGCAAAATTTCGAATGGCTTGGGTCAAGGCACCTAAACATTAAAGAATAAAAGCAGAATAAAAAAGGTATGAAAGAATATTAATATTTGTGCTAGAATAAAAGAAAATGCTCGTACACAATATCTGATATAGCACAGAACTCATATTGTCCTCATTGATAAAACTTTATTTAACATTATTCCTAATTTTTAAAGCATCCAAGAATTATATTTTGGGCTTTTTCTTTTAAAGTTATTTTGTTCCCGGATACTTGTGACACTTTTTTGGGAAAAAAAGGATTCAAACATTTTTGCTTACAGCAACATATACCAGTTGTGAATATACTTATAGAATATTCTTGCTTGGAAAAAACACTCCTTTCATTAACAGTTTTGTGCTAAAGATTATGTATTTTCTTTAAAATTCTTCATCTTGTTCTTTCAAGCTCTTAATCTATTTCCATTTCTTTTATTAAAAAGAAAAATAATGCAAAGCTTTCTCTGTTTCTCTATGCATCTATTTACTTAGAATCTATGAATTGGAGTAATTCTCTCTCATCCTTTTTGAAAAGGTAAAAATTAAAATTGTCTGAATTGAAATTTTTGGGCAATTATTTTCCATTTCATTTGGCAGGTAGAGATAAAAGATCAGTATGATAAAATTGCTGTTAGGGAAACCCATATTCTTTTTTTTTTTTTTTTTTTTTTGAGGCGGAGTCTTGCTCTGTCGCCCAGGCTGGAGTGCAGTGGCCGGATCTCAGCTCACTGCAAGCTCCGCCTCTCGGGTTCACGCCATTCTCCTTCCTCAGCCTCCCGAGTAGCTGGGACTACAGGCGTCTGCCACCTCGCCCGGCTAGATTTTTGTATTTTTTAGTAGAGACAGGGTTTCACCGTGTTAGCCAGGATGGTCTTGATCTCCTGACCTCGTGATCCGCCCGTCTCGGCCTCCCAAAGTGCTGGGATTACAGGCTTGAGCCACCGCGCCCGGCCGGAAACCCATATTCTTAAGATATTCCTAAAATAGCTCATTCTGTATTCTTGACATATCTGTTAAAACCTGAAATAGGGATAGGTCCCATGACAGAAGATTTGATGGTGGTCATAAAAATAATTAGAAGTATCTTCAGTTATCAGTGATGACTATGACTATTTAATAAGAAAAAATCTGCTTACTGAGATTGCTATATAGTAGGAGACAGAATACTTTTCTTGTACAACAAGTAATTCAGTTAATAGTATTTTACTTCCTCTGTGCCCAAGGCTCCATAGTAGTATAGAGGACAATTATAGACATTTAATAGATAAGTGCCTGAAGCACCTACAACATAAAATTCATCTTTGTAGGTTCTCTATAATGGGGTAGGTATCAAAATATGCTACTATAAAAAAAAACACAGTTATATTTTGGGCCAAGGTCCCCAAGAATATTAATGTTACTGATGGGCTTAAATTCCTTGGTTTTTCTTTCTGTTGTCAAATGAGTCTGACATGATTCTCTATGCTTCTGTTAAAACCAGGTTTTATAAATAATTTCACTTACTCAAGTTATTTGCAAACAATATAAATTTTACTATTCCAATAATAAAGACAACTAAATGCATTTTTAAGAGATTTGTTTAACTGTTAAAAACTGGAGAGACGAGACTGGAACGGGCTAAATTTTGGTTAGGAAAAACACTCAAGCAGTGCAGATCCTTAACCACAAGGATCATAACTGGAAACACTGAATTGGAAATTTCTTGAGAACCAATCTTTTGAAACCTTCAAAGCTTCCCACATTAGCCAAAAAAGGAAAAAAGAAAGAAAAATATTTTTCTGTTGTATTATGTGCTAAAACCATGGAGGGCAGGCATGAATGGAAATGAAAAAGAGTGAAAAAAAATTAATAATCCCTTTTGAAACAGTAAAATTTTGTTCAAGGTTCATTTTGGCAATCTGCATTTTCCATTTTTCCTACAATTAATATACAATAATTATTTAATCTGAAAAATAACCCCCAAATATATAAATGTTACTTAAAAAATATTTATTATGGGCCTGTTTTATCTAGATAAATTTAATGCAAGGGTGGTTAGATAAGAAAAGATATATTTTGCATTTTAAATAATTGTGAATTTTCACTTTTTCTACTAAATGATATTCTGGGCCACCTTTGGTTATACTTGTAATTGTACATTTAAGTGTTACCCATTGAGTGCTCATACAATTAACGTTTTTTCACTTTCAGATAAATGTATTTTAGAATATAGTAGCTTCAAGCTGACATTAAATTAGTGTGATGTGCAGACTTTTTTTTAGCTAAAAAAAGAAATCCCATCTGGACAGAAAATGGTACAGTGAAGTGCTAGTAGCCAGGAAAATACAATTTTTAAAAATAAAATTAAGTTTGCTCTCTCTATAGGGATTCATGTATGTACAAAATTGTGCAGATTGACTCTGACAACTTTCAAAGGCTCATGAATGGATGGTTTGGAATTTAAATTCTATTCCAAAGCTGACTTGTCTCAACCTGCTCAAAATTAATATTAAAATGCATACAACCAGAAAACAGCTATCTAAGTTGTATTTTAAGCTTTATTTTGTTACACCTCATTGTAGAATGGGAATTAAATTTCCAAATTTCCTTGGTAGGATGGTATATCAATGCATCTTATAATTTCAGAGAGAGTATAAAACTATTTGGGCGTCTGCTTAATTTAGAGACAAGCTATTTGACAGAATAAACTGTTTTTAAAAATCAAAATTTGCAAAAGACAAAGGTCAGAGTGTTGTGTACTTAAAATTATGGGCTTGAATTAAACTAAAGTTGATACAAGATTTAAAATAGAGAACTGTTAAACTCACAAGTTAAAGTCTTATGGTGCTGTTATAGAAGCAAAAGATGTTAGAACTGTTTAATGAATACTGATGTTGCTGATTTGCCTCAAAAAAGAAAGTACTTGCTGACATCCCTTCTTTTATCTCATGAGAAAAACTTTATGTTGGTAGTAAGATGTCAGAGGCTAACGAGCTACTCTATGCAACTTCTCATAAACATCTCTAGAGATTATCACTCAGAACACAGAGAGCAAGAGAAAAACAAGGAAAATCCAATTCTGGAACATAAATCAGTAGAGAGTTTAGCTAGTGAAACTTTCCATAACACCATTTTTAATCAACCTTTAGTCAGGAAACTTGGTGATAGAGTAGACTATATTAGCAATTTACAAAATTGTGAGATAATGTCAGCTAAGTTTTTTTTTTTATTTCTTCCTATATAAATTTAGGTGTGTTCATTAATATTATCTGGAAATATGTTTAAGCATATATTTTAAGGTGGTTGGGAACATATTAAAGATCTTATACCTTCTACTGCTGTCTATTGTTATTTAGAAAAAAAGAAAGTATAAGCATACAAATGTTAATATCTTCCCCTTTTGTTCTACTAAATTTCTATTTTTGTATTTTCTAGAATAATTTAACACAAATCATCTGTGAATAGTATAAGTACACAGTAGCCAATTTCACAAGCTCTATGCTTGCTTTTACTTTATTAATGTCAATGCAGAGTAGAAACTGTCTCATTTCTTAAAAAGTTAAGGTCACTAGTGTGTACTCATATAGATGTAGGCATAAAATAGTTTCAGCTGCTTCTAACAGTATCTGTGGTAGCATTTATATCATTGATATTTGCAGAAAATAGCTTTGTTTGCTACAAAGTAGTTTAAAAAGCACCATCACTTAAAAAGATAATCTAACCTATCTATGTAATTCCCATTTTCTTGGTAGTGGGATTACAATGCTTGTGTAGTTACAAAGATTTTTCTCTTAAAATGCCAGTTAACCATTACTGTTAATGGAAACTGCATTTGTAGTTCTTAACATGACGTAGGTGACAAAGTAAATGCTTTTATAATGGAATTCAACTTCAGTGGAAATCAAGATAGATTCACTTCAAATCAAAAGCAACCATGAAGGAGGCTGGCCTAGCAATGACAGGTTTCCATAATTTTTGGCTTTATGAAGGGGACTGTGTTCTTGGGTAGAATAATTTTGACATGGTTGACCGGCCTGCTAGTGTTCTTGCAATTAGTTTACTTGGGTTGTTACATCTACAGGTTGGCTTTTTTATCAAAAAAAAAAAAAAAAAAAAAAAAAAAAGGAAGAAAGAAAGAAAAAAAAGAAAAACATAAGACAGACTGAAAAATAGATCATCTTTTCCCTTTTACTACTGTTTTGCTCTAGGCTGCTTTCACGCAATACTCTGTGTTGCATGTTTTCTATCTGGCATATTTAAATGAAATTAGAATCATTATAGATTGCAATGTCACTTCTCAAAACTTCCTGGGTGGAATGTATGAGAACAAAAGCATCCATACTCGTCTGCATTTAACTTACTAGGAATAGGTCTAAGGACGTCGGGGATGAGAATCTCCACCAAAGCCTGGTACATCCCATGGTCACAGTTACACATCCATTTCAGGATAGACTCATGTTTGCACAGAGTTATCAGCTTTGCTTTCGGAAGTCGACTTTCTATTTCACTCAGATTGCTGGTGTGAATAAATGTAGCAAATGAATAGATGGCAAATGAGGATAAAAAAGAAAATGGACTTTAAAAATAGTTTAAGTTTACCAAATATTACTGAGGTTAGAACTATACCACCATTGCACTGGTGCCATACAGCTGGCTATATATATATAGAGAGAGACAGATATATAAAACACTCCCCCAGAGCTGTCTATGCACATTCGTATTTTCTGACGGTATGAAAGGCAGATATGATAGTAATTCCATGAGGATGAAATAACTACCACAGTCCCCCAAATCAATACAAATGGGAGTTATATACACACACTGAAACCTCAAGAGAGCAGTTCGTGGTTTATTTCTAGGATGGCCAAAACATCAATCTATTCACTTAATGTCATCAGGTAAGGTTCACAACTGGTATACATATCTCTAATTTATTTGCTGTGACATCTACTCAGCCATGAAAATGAATTGGAAAAGATGTTGATTCTGACCTCGATTCAGTAATAGTAGTGCCATCAGTTGGAGTAGAGGGAGAATAGCGCCAGAATGTTTGCCACAATTTTTCTATCAGGCTAAATTGAAGATTCACAACAACGTCCAATATTGCCTAAAAAACAAAATGGTACCAGTATTACCTTACAATATTACTTATGGGACTGTGTGAGGACAACCTAACATGACAAGATTTTACATGGTCAAGTTCTCCCTTGGGGTCATAAGTTTACATGGTGAAACCACACTAAATTTTACCAAAGGAAGTGGAAGAAAAACAAAAAACAAACCAACAAAAAAACTAGCTAGCAAGAAGATAAAGGGGGGAAAAAAACTCTTGGAAAATTAAGCAGGATAACATTCTTTTCATAATGTACTCATGCCACCCTCACTTCTACCTCTTTTTTCTTCCAAGTTTTCATTCTTACTTTCCTTCCTCTCTAGTTACATTCATTCATTCATTCATTCATTCATTCATTCATTCATTCCTTTACCTACTGCTTTCTTCTGCCTCTACAGTTACTGTCACCCTACCTATTCTCAGACCTGGAAGGGTATAGAACATAGATTCAATTTACAGCAGTCCTCTTAGGGCTAGGTAACCACTGGCCATCAAAGTGGGTGGAAGTGAAGGGTGTGGACTTGCTTTTGTGTGGCAGATGGAGTTAGGGCTGAACTAGCTTTGTCTAAGGAAGCTGACCACGGGTTCCAGTGTGTTCCCAGGTAAACAGAGGCTGGGGCAGAAACCATGGAGTCAGCAGGCCTTCAGTGGATACTGTCTGTCTGGGTATAGCATTCAACATTAAAGAGAATCCAATCCTATCTCTGTACATCTCCTTTACAGAACAACCTTAAGACTATCTACTTTTCAAATCTCGGGGGCCCCACCTCCTCTTTCTCCTTAATTTAATCTCCTGAAACTATTTCCCAGATGCATCAAAGACCTTTTTTTTATGGTGTTTAAATCTACCACTTTCCCTATTAACTGTCAATGATGATATTTAATTTTACCCTGCCTTTGCAATTAGTTTGTAAATAAGTCTTCAGGTAAAAGCAGGCATAAAACTAAAGAATAACTTGTTTGTGCCAGTAACACATGATTGTGTGATTATTTTGGGAATTAAAAGACAAAGGTAGTCAGTATAGTATGATTGATGTCATCACCTTTGAGGCGAAGGTAAAACAGCCCCACAAATATCTATAAAATTCATGGAAGATAAAATAAATCGGGGGACAATCTAGAGAGTCTATCAGAGTAATGTAGGCAAAAACAGCAACCATAACTTCATATTTGTCGAGTTTGGGCCACCTGTATAGAGCTGGCCCTATGCATGATACAGAGAATAACTGATATGAAATATGTTCTAAAAATATAAAATGTTGCAAGTAGTTAAATATTGAAAATGAAGATAGGGAGACAAATTAATTAACACAGTCCTCAGTAACAATAAAAATGCAAAATGCAAGTCCTGAAAATAAAGGGCATGTAGATGTCCCTCATCCCAGCAAAGATCAAAATATTCTCAAGCAGCAAATTTTTTAACTGCTTTCTCAATTGTAGCTTAGGCACATTCCAAGAGACATCTCTAAAAGTGTGAGGCAACTATTAATACCTTATACATAATACCTTACATAGTTCTATATAAGAGATTGCTGTAAGAACACTTTTCTTTTAACCTACATTAAAATTAAAAAGTGTTTCAGCAACTTGTATAAAAAGTTATACTTGTTCCTTATATAACAAACTAGTGATACAAAAATATCTTTGATAAACAAATTGTGAGAATTCCCAATAATAGGCAAAGTAGGTATATTAATCTTTCTTTAAAAATATGTACTGTAGGAAATGTGAAATATAATCAGTGTATCTTAAATTCAGTATCTCTTCAAATTAAATAATCTCAAATAACTCTTTCAAAAAAGACATTCATAACAGCTTCATTTGAGACAGTTTTACACATGAATAAAACATTTTATCATTTGTCCACCTACTTTCAAATATGTTCAGACTAAAATATATAGGCAAATATAAATTAAAATAATCCATATTCTACTGGCTTAGGGCAAATGACTATGGGACTACATATGAGATTCAGGCAGCTGTATTTCAAAAGTTTTTTCATATTTATTCAAAATGAATATTTATTAACAGGAAAAAATAATTAGAATTTTTCTTTTTTATATATGCAGCTCAGCCCCGTGAGAGAGATGGCATGAACACTGGTAATTCTGAAATAAATGGGGATCATTCTGTGGACTGCCATTTTCCACACAGATTATAATACATGCCTCTATTTCTTCGTATAAAGTATATTTATTTTTGAAAATGGTATGTTAATAAAAATCTTATAATCCAAAGGCTCTTTCAACCTTATTCAGGAGAGTTTGTCACTTAGAATAATCTTACTGTATGTTTTGTAGCAATATAAATAATTATGCTCCAACTTACATTTTGAATAAATAGGAGAAATTTTTAAAAAATCCATCATAGGTTGGGCGTGGTGGCTCATGCCTGTAATCCCAGCAATTTTGGGAGGCTGAGGCGGGTGGATCACTTGAGGTCAGGAGTTCAAAACCAGCCTGGCCAACACAGTGAAACTCCATCTTTACTAAAAATACACAAAGTTAGTGGGGCATGGTGGTGCATGCCTGTAATCCCAGCTACTGGGGAGGCTGAGGCAGGAGAATCGCTTGAACCCAGGAGGTGGTGGTTACAGCAAGCCGAGATTGCACTACTGCACTCCAGCCTGGGTGACACAGTGGGACTCTGTCTCAAAAAAACAAAAAAAAAAAAAAAAAAATCCATATAGGTTGATTTGCTTAAAGCAAGGTTCACTTGAACATGCAGGAATGAGAAATTGTTTAGAGAATCTTTATACAAATCTTTATTGAATAAGATGATAGATGTAGAAAGAAATAATTTTTTTCTATATACATAAGGAAAATCCAGAACTTCTCTAATATGGGTAAAAGCATAGTAGTCAAAGGAAAATGAGTATTAAGTGCTTTCATCATTCCAAGAAATGTTGGGAACCGGTAGGGCACGTTGAAGAACACTTCTGGAACATGCTATGTTAATAAGGAGAGAACCTGCCCTCAGTTGTTAATAATCTAGTACCCTTGACAAGCACTCAGATTTGCTCTAGCAATTCTTATTTCTGAAGTGGGGGAAAATATCTGTTAATGCTATGAGCTAAGACCTCTTACTGCATACTGCATTATCAGCAGCCAGGAGGACTGCCCAGGAAATCCAAAGGATTATCTTTTACTCCTAAGCAGATCACAAATATCCCTAGAATAAAGCTACTTAAATTCTAAATAGACTCTTCTTTCAAAAGGAGAAGCACTCGAGAAAACTCTTATTATAATCCATTATCCCCTTTTTGCCAGGTGAGCTGTGCCACATTAATATGCTGGCATGGAGAGAGTTCACCTCCTAGACAATGAAGCAAATTCTGATGTGGGATACTCAAAATGAGAGTAGGAGTAGGGCTAGAAAACACCAAAAGGAACCCTAATTAACCACAAAAGTGAAACAAACAAAACTGGAGCCTCAATGATCCCTGGAAAGAACACGTAAGGTGCTTTATTAAACATTTCCAGAAATTATTTTAATAGAAATATACGCATGATATAAAATTCAAAAGATAAAACTGGTCTGTTGAAAAGTCGAGTCTCTCCCCTCTAACTCCCAGTCACCCAGTTTCCTTCACAAAGGCAACCACTGTTAACATTTTCTTGTTTCTCCTCCTTTTGGAAGGAAAAGGAAGACACATACATATATACACATACATATACACCCATGTTATTTTTCACTGAAGTGAAAATATGTATACATAATTTTTTGCATTTGCTTTTTCCTTTAATATTAAATCTCGAAGTGATCCATTTTGGTATGTTTATAGAGTTTCCTATTCTTTTTGATGGCTGTATAGTATTCTACTCTAAAGATTGTATTAATACCATATTTTATTTATGCAGCTCCCTATTAGATAAAGAAATAATAATCAACCTTTAATTATAACCAATCTTTTGCATTGAAAAATAACGCAACAAATGTCTTTGTACGCTTCTCTTGTCACCCATATGTTAGTATTTTTGTAGGACAAATATGTAGACGTGGAATTGCTACATCAAAGGATTCATATCAGGATAGGCTTAAGAAATAGAGAATAAAATTTATTCTCAATTTTCTGCATTTCTCATCTCTCCACTCTGAGACCAGAAAGAAGAAAAATGAATTTGTTAGTGCTAAAAGATATGCTCAAAAGAATTAGTGCTAAGTTCGTCTGTCCTTTAGGAATAAGCTTGATTATTTTATTTTAGCAAGTTGTCTGGCAAAACCTAGCATGTGTTCATACTACATTTGAAAAGACTTACCTCACAGTGCTCTCTATAAAGACTCTGCAGTGACTTGATATCCTCAAAGGTAGTACCATCTGGCAGAGAAGAGATTTCAACTTCTCCAAACTCTGGAAGTGCTCGAGATGCATCTGTTACCATGACAACAGAACAGAAAAAAGCTATTGTGTATGGTGCCAATTACAGATTAATGAGGGAAAATTTAAGAAGACCAAAAAGAAAAACAAATTTTAAAGGTCAGGGGTCCAGAGAGCAAGGACTTTTTATATTAATATTTTACAAGTAAAACTAAGCACCATCATCAGCACAAAATATAAAACTGAAGGGAACACTTAAGAATTTTCTAGAAACAAAATCTGCACTACAATTGTACTGCAAATAGTATACTGCATATCACAGTTTCTCTCAACACAAGGCCCCTATTAAAAGAAAAATATCTCGAGTTTGCTAGTACCTATTTTAGATATTTTTATTATGTTACTTAACTACATTAAAAAACTAGCTTTAAAATCATTATGTTCTTAACTGTTATATAGTTATAAACCTAAAGAGCTACAAAGCGGATACAAAGAAAACTACAAAAATAACATACAACTTAACAACATCAATTTGATGTGATGGATGATGCTCTTGTCCTGTAACTAAGTTATCTCTTGCAACAAGGATCAGTATTGACTGCTGCAGCAGAGGATCTTTTGGTTCTGACAGGTCTATACCAACATGTGCTTTGTGGTGGCTGCTTCTCCCATTACTCTTCTATGCACAAATGACTGTGAAACTTTCCTCCACACAGAATACAGGGACATGATCTAGGCTTCCCTTGTGAGGGAGGCATAATTTACATAGTAAGTCTCTCTCTCTGTTCTTTTCTTATTAGCTCTGGACAATTAATGTAAGACATTTTGGTGCCTATCTTATCATAAATCCAGGTACAAATATGGAAACTAAAATTGCAGAACGGTATTTAGTTCTAGTTTTCTAAGTAATCCAGAATATTCTTAGTTTTTAAGATGATAATTGAAGTGAAATCACAAAATAAAATTCTTGTTGAATGACCAAGGGTCCCCAAGAATATAACCCGAGGACTTCAGTCTGAGAAATGCTGCCATGATGTTTTCAACTCCAGTAATGATTCCAATCTGAGAGTCTATTTTAGTTGTCTTTGTCAGAAAGTGCACATAGACACATATACACACACACAGACACATACACACAGTCACTCTCTGATAGCTTCTACTTATCTTGACTCGTTATATGGAAAATATGCATGTTCATCTCTAGAAGAGCTGTCAATTAAATTAAAGTGCCACTTTTTTGCCCCTTTGGCTGTGGCAAAAATATGAAAAATATGCAAGTTTTTCTTCCTAACTCTTTCAATAACAAGAAATATGTATTCCATCTTTAAATTACAAAAAATTACAAAAAGAAAGTACTGTGATTAATTTAAATGAATAAATTACTTTTAAAAAGTTTATAAAAAATTTTTTTCTAATCTGAGCCTGCGCATATGTAACTTTATACACAGGAAATGAGAATTCTTTTTGGCACTTGAAGTTACTACTGAAAGTAAACAACATAATTTTGATCACAAAAGCCAATTAATACAAATTCTGGAAAACAATTTCATAGCAATGAGTCTTTAATTCATATGCATAAAAGTCCTATACAGCTTGAGATTTTTAAAAATAAGCTCTAATAAACACGAAAGGCAGACATGAACTAGGACTGTTATACATATGATGTGCATAATTTTGGCACCAAAAAAATCTTTCTATGTCATTGACATCTATAATAGACATTGCACTTGGAGAAAACACTACCATTGTTCTCTTTTCAAAATCCTAGTAGCAACTAATATGCATTACACCTTAACATACCTAAAAACTGTTGATGATGTTGGCTTTGGGCAATTACAGTTTGCTCAACAGATGTGCCTGTCTGTTGACCACTTCCTGTGAAACCATCTGCAACCCCATCCACTTTCTGCATAGGCTTGTACCTAAAAATATTAGATGGAAAAAAACAAATAAACCAAATTATTCCTTGCTTTTTTGTACTACCCGAAACTTCCAAAGCATTCAGTTTCATACTATCTTCTTTAATGTCTCATGATAGTTGTAGGATTTTTTTTTTCCTTGATAGTCTCATAAAGTTAGAATGCAATATTTTTTTTTCAATTGTGAAAAGAAAAAAGGGGAAAAGGGGTGCATGGAGGGTACTCATTTTTGGAAATCCAGAAATTTACCTAAGAATGAAAGAATTATAAGGTATTTCTTTGGACAGCAGGAGCAAAGATGTCCATGATTAAGTTTTAATACACAGCTTGAAAGTAACTTTTAATGGCCAATGGATATATTGGAACTTTAATCTGAACAATGATCTAGGAGCTCAGGCCTGAGAAATGTTGATGAATGGCTTTCAATTAGATAATATCTCTAAAACATGATCAACTTACAAATCCTATCATATTGTTTTTCATATTTCCTAGAACCTTTCGTGCATCTCAACACATTTATCTCCATGACACTTATCAACATCCTCAAATACAAAGGCCATAAGCATCATTTTGTAGCAAAATATATGCAAGAATCCATCTACAAACAGAGTTTATCAAATTAAAATGAAGAATCAAAGTCAGCTAAAGTTATGTATCTTTAGATCCTAGTCATACGAACTTATGTACTTTCCATACAGCTAAGAGACAAAAAATGTGCTTCAGTGGCATGGGGAAGAAGGAAGATGTCTTGGAAAAGAAGTATCATACACCAAAAAAAACCCAAAAACAAAAAAAAAACAAAAAAAAAACAAAAAAAAACCTGGCCAAGTCTCCTAGGATAAGCAAAACAAAATAAGTAAGCAGCAACTGTAATTTCTTCTTTTTCTCTGATTCCACTTATTTTTCTTCATTTCAGAAATTTGGAAATAACAGAAAAGCATAAGAAAAAATTAAAATCTAAAATAAACTTACTATCTAGAGATAACATTCACATTATGCTGTCTGGCCTCCCATTCTTTTTTTCCCCTATTTCTAATTATATTTACAAACAAAATAAACTAATATTCTCACCATCCAGACACTTGACCCCTATACTGATATTATAATTCAACTGCATCATTAATATGAAGTTACTATGAATAACAATGCCCCTAATATATGAACAGGACATACTCAAAGACGCCTGCATGCTGACACCAGATATGAAGTGACTGAACCTGGCAGAACATCATACAAACTAATGCTCAGCTTGCCTTAGGAAATGAATCAATCTTGGATGTTATCAATTACAACTCAGATAAATGAAACTTTCAAAAAATTGCCAAATCTCTCATAATGACATTTACATGTATTTCTTATGTGACAATATCTTACAAACAACTATGAAAAACAAAAAATAAAGTCAGAGGGGGAAGAGACTGGAAATCAGTACGGCACTCTTCATCCTTATGAATATAATTTTAGTGATGACTCCTCATTACCAAAAAATTGATTGCTGTTTTCTAATGAGAGAAAATAACTCATGCCTAATCTTTTATTTAATAGAAAAACCTTCTGGGAGGTGCTTTACAACTGGGGCCATATTCAAAGATAACAGAAGAGTTAGTGTTGTGATATGCTATATGTCTTGTTTATAAAAAGTTAATGTTTTTCTGATTTTTTTTTCCTCCTTAAAGAATCATCTTTGAGAAGCAAAGAAACTTTATGAAGCAAGCACTTTGTGTACATGTATGGTAGAGCAATTGCTAACCATTCTGTTGTAGCAGATTTGAATGATTTTAACCTTATTTTGTTCAGGAAAGTTTCTTGTCCTTATTGATTCATTCCAAGTTTCAGTTGATTTTAGCTTCCCCTTTTCAGCTATGGAATTGTATCTCATTAATAAAATAGCCTAAAATTGTTTAACCATGTTTCTTCATTTAAGTTAATGGAATTTGGGATTCATGGAGCTTAAATAAAAGTGGTTAAAGGAATTTGAATTATTAATATTTACCCTGGAGAAGGAAAAAATGAAAATAATTCCAATAGACTTCAATTACATTAAGTTTTAATACAGGATTGTAAAGTTATTACAAGACTTTGCCCAGTTATGCTTTGCCCCACATTTCTTTGTCCTACACAGCATTTAACATACTACAGATGCTTAATAGGCACAAATAACAAGGGCAAATGGAATTTAACTATAAAAGAAAATGACTTATATTCCACTTAGACTAAGTTTTCAAAAGACAGATGTTACATCACAATCTAACTGCACACAATGCTTAGGAAGACTATAGCCTACAAGCAAGATTGTCTGCTTCCTTAGGAAGATGGAGACAGCTGTTAGTATTGCAAATGGAAGTTCCTAATGAAAGGAGAGATTATAGCTTTAATAAGGAATCAAAATCATGATGCATCATAATTAACATATGATTATACTTAATGCTACTGAGTGGGAAACACTAATTAGAGATAAACTATATTATGTGGGAGATGAAAAATGCATCAAGATCAACTTTCAGGGGAAAAAAGAAGGTAAGTTGGTAAATTCTGGAGAAACTACGCAGGTCAGTACTTAGGAAAAGATTTTATAATACACAGTAGAAATAAAGAAAAACGAAGAAAATATATTAAAACTTGGAAATGAGTGTTTTCATTCTAACCACAAGAGTAAGGGTAGCAAGGTGAACAGTGGATTGAAAGATGGACAAAGATTGAGCAAAGACACAATATGTGCATCCATTCTTGGCTGCTTGGCTATAGGACCTCTGCAAGCCAGAAGCGTATGTTATGCCTCCTGGGAAAAGGTCGAGGGATAAAGTTTAGGATGGGTTTGTGCCATAAAGAATGACATCAAGAAGGTAATATGGAATACAGCTCATGTACAAGAGGGCTAATGTGGGCCTGTAAGTATGAGAGAGCTTCCAGGTAGTGCTAACTTTTGCTTTTCCTGCTTTAAGTAATGAATCATGTAGTGGTATTTCTGGCAATGGATTAGAACTTAGAAAAAATCCCTAGAAATCAGAAATAATGGACTGAGAAAGCCTAGATCCTCATTTTCATGGTACCCTAACTAAGGAAAATATCCTATCCCTACCCTCACCTCAGAATTTTGTGTCTTCCCAAAGAAGGAGGGAGTTTAACAGGAAGTCAAGAACAATTACATTAAAAATAGGCTAAACAAATACCAGTAGCAAGTGATTCTTCTCAGAAACAGTGGTTGTAGATTATATATCACTGGTTTTGAAATCTAAGTGCATATCAGTATCTAGGTAGTTTCTCAAAAAATTCAGGTGCCTAGGCTCACCCTAGACCCACCCCCAAAATATTTGAGAGTGGAGCTTAGGAACTGGTTATTCTAACAAGTCTCTGAGGTATTTCTTAAGTAGGTTGTACAGCCCTAGTCCATAGGAGGCTGTTGGTCCCAAATAGATTCCTTCAGCCCAATGTTGTAGAAATACATCAAATAATATTTTTTTAAAAAACCACATCATTTTAAATAAAATAAGTCATCAATTTTTAATTTTTCTCAAAAAACTGTATTTGGAATGTACAATAAATATATTTGAATGAATAAATGTTTAAGGTAACATGCTTGATTTTATCATATCATCAACTGATTTTGTACATATATCAAATCAATTTAACAAATATTTATTGAGCACATACTGTATTATGGGTAGGCCACTATAGGCACATGGTTTTTAAAATGCTGGGTATAAAAATAATTTTTCCAAGATGTCTTTTACATTCTATTGGCTCACATAATAATTCTACATTATGTTAACCTTGGTTGAATTTCAACTGACATTTTAGCATTGAAACATGACGTGTAGATTTTCTGACTCTCTATACTCTTCATAAAATAATCACCGTAAACTTTATCAAATCTACCATATGTGGAGAATAAATTTAAAAAAACAGGTGAGCTTTCTGTTGGGGGAAAAAAAAAAAGCCAAACAAAAAACCCTTTCTGTTGAATCCTTTAAAAATACTGAATTTTTAAATATTTAAGAGTATTTTCCTCCCTTTACTTCCATTTACTTTACAAATTAATTATTTTTAGATTCGGTTTTCCCAGAGTAAACTCATAGTACTCTTGCATTGTGTGTGCTCTGAGAAAGACCTGTGCTTTATCAAATAATGAAACAGCTCCTGGTTTCAAAATTAGTAAGAGGCAAATGATAATTTTAACAGCTTGGAACTCTATGGGCAATCAGTGCTAAAGTTGTTAATGATTAAGAAATAAAAGAAACTCTAATGCTTTAATAGCTGACTGTATGCATAAAACCTGTCATTAACACAGAAAAATTAGAAAATAATTAGGAATCTTCCTCCATGGGGTTAGTTATAGCTGCCATTTAGGACTTGGAGAGTTGTAACTCTATTGTAAAAGTAACATTCTGTCAATCCCACACACATGGATACTAAAACAGTCCAATGGAAGGCAAGAATGGTACATATTTACCATTACATTCAACTAACAACACCAGGTGGAAGGATTTTCAACAGATTAAATGAAACATTTGGAAAATCCTTTCAAAATGGCTGAAAAACCCACATGCAAAACACAAAATATAAACTGTACAGGCAAAAGGAATCATCATTATGTTTTGTAATTCCAGAAATTACACAATCATTTTATTTGCATGAATAAATTGAAATACTGAGCTCAGAACAAGGTCAGGAGGCTAGAATTTTCTACTGGAATACTGTAATCTTCTTTGGAAAAAAACTCCCAGAAAGTCTTTAGATGACTTCATGTCTGAAATAAACCAAGTGATATAAACACTAATGGATCAGAAGAAAATAGTAAATATGAAGAGTTCCATTCTTTTAGAATAGTAACTAACTTTGATGTCACAATGAATATATTCATAATACATCCAAATGACTTTTAACATCAACCCTGCTGGTTAATATAGGTATTCCATCTCTTCAATTCTTATTGGTGGCTCTCTATTTGTCTCTTCATTAGCTTTACATCTATAATTGGGCAAGAAGAGGTAGAAACAATTAAATTGAAATGGGCTATATGTTAATTGCAGCAGGTAAAGGAGGCGGTTGAAGCTGCTGGCGAAAATCAGAGTTGTGGGACATTCATTCAACAAATATTTAGAGAGCACTGACAATGTGCTTAGAGCTCTCCCAGGTGCTGAGGATGCAGTGCTGAAAGAGAAAGACATGATTCCCTGATCTCATGAATTTCTTCATTGAGTCCTCTAAGCATAGGTGGTTTATGGTTAGCTATATAGAACTGATATATTCTTGCTACAAGTATGCATGACACTTCTTTTACCTCTTACCCTTTCCCACCTTCTTTATTTAGAGAATGACAATCT
This sequence comes from Mandrillus leucophaeus, assembly GCF_000951045.1. Taxonomy (NCBI): domain Eukaryota; kingdom Metazoa; phylum Chordata; class Mammalia; order Primates; family Cercopithecidae; genus Mandrillus; species Mandrillus leucophaeus. The sequence goes on from NW_012103465.1 coordinate 1,425,039, forward strand.
GGCTCCATCTGATGCCAAGAGATAAACAATAACAACAACAACAAAAAAGGCATCTGAGGCTCTATCTAGGAAAGAATAAATTAGTGAGTTGTTTGAATACAGCAAAATTAAGTGGTCCTCAGTTTCCTTATTAGTAAGTAACAATATAATTGCCAAATGAGATCTTGCGTGTAATGTGTTTACTGAAAAACATTTTAAATGTTCAATAAATACTACTTAGGAGCATAAGTGGTGACTGTTATTATTAACAAACTACATAAATTACTATAGTTTGGTAGTTATTGAATTGTGATTATTTATGTTTCTCCTCTCTTCAATGGAAAAGACGATTATTACATCAGGGACAAGAGCAGTGGCATGGTGAACATTAAATATCTTAATGCCAACATTCCTTAGTTGTATCCAAAAGCCAATTACACAGGCACCTGATTATTTTCTCACTAAAGACTCCTGCCTCCCTCAGCTGCTTCAGAGCAATTTACCAGCACTAGATGTTTAACTCTGTAATGACCCCAGGGCATTAATGTCTAGGAAAGGAATGATAAACTATTAACATCAATCAAAGTTAGAAACCACTAGCCTAGAGGTATAGAGAAATGGAAGCCCAATTTGACCAACTGCCAGGCTTCATTCTCCTTCAAAACACTAAATATTCCATAAGAAAGATATTTTTCTCCAGTACTCATCATATAATAGTGATCCCAATAATAATTATCTAACACTTGAACACTTCCAGTTATTAAACAAAATTTCAGATACTTTAATTCCACTTGAACTTCAAAACAATCTGTGAGATAGTCTATTATGAATTTCTATTTTGCAGATGAAGAACCTGAGGCTCAGTGAGGTTAACTCATATACTCTGTAGAAGTGCCCATGTAGTCTGTACTCAATTTCCCATTTTCCAATTCTAAATATAGGGTTCGTTTAACTAGTCTTTGAACCCTATATTAAGAAAGGCCATCTAATGATAAAAGTTCTTAAATTTCCTCTCACTTCTAAAAGAATGTGCATACTTTTACATCTATCTACAGCCAAAACAAAAGTAGCCTTGCTGTACCATCTTTCTAAATGACCTCTCTTCTCTCTTCTTAGTGACATTCTTACTTCACATCCTGTGAAAGAAAGGTTTATTCTTTCACAGAATCCAATTGCCGTGAAGAGACCATGAAAAGAGGCAGGAGGTAGTACATTTCCTCAATTACTTGAAACATACTCATTAAAATGTGATTTCTCCCTTTATTTCATATGCAAAAATTTTATTACATGCGTGTTTCTGTTTGGGTTATCTTACTTCATTGAGGGTGGAATTCTCATGAGAATAAAGACAAGCGTTCTTATCCTGGTTGCTATATGACTGTGGATAAGTTATTTAAACTTTATGGACTTCGGTTTTCTCATTAAGAGGGTAAGTTGGACTAGGTGATCTCTTCCTTCCATCTCTAACACTCTATGATTCTGTGTTATGTCTTTTAGATGTGATTGACAGATTGTTATGCAAATAACAATTCATAAGTATTTGCTGAAGAAATGACAAATGACATTTAATATTTTGAGAACGGCTACTGGGATCAAACACAGCCAAGCACATTATCAAAAGTATTTGGCTTTCACTACTGGAATTTGGAAAAATATCTAAAATATACGTGTCAATACTCTCTATGTACTTCTTTTCATTATTAAAACTAAACTGCAGCAAACGTACTTGGTTTGGAGAGCTGGAAATTACTGATCTCCTTTTCGCTCTAAATAATCTAACTTACTTATTATCTAAATTAGGGTAAACAAATTAGTCCATGAGTGAATTTCATCAAAAACTGAAGATCACCTCATTTCAGTGCAAAAAAATTATTTTCATATGAAGTATTTTCAATAGAAGTTTTTTTTACAAAAACTGTTACACATTCTCCTGCCTCCTTAACCATGGTATTTTACCTCTCCTTGATTACCCATAATGCCATCAATACGCAAAGCAGTTGTTATATTGTGTTAGGCTAGATTTTAGTCATTAGAGTGATATTTGAAGTATCTACTGGAGTGCCTAAGTCCATCTGCCCCTCCACGGAGTGTCCACAAACTATTGTACTGAATAACTTTAAAGTAAACAGAAGAGCCTGTCTACTTGTATTTCTTCTTGCCAGCTGTCATAGTTCATGATTGTCTGTGAACCAAGTGGGTTCTAATCTCCTTTATTTTAGGTAAAATGGCTTGAGAATGGCTTCATCTTTTCAACTAAGTGAAACTGCAGGCTCTGTGACATCTGCTTTCCAATCAGAAGTTGTTTACATTTATTTTCAGATTCATGGCTATGTTCCATACAGTTGTATTGCTGGGAACTGGATTTATAGATAAATGGAGATCTCCTCTACCACCCTATCAAACCTTCAAGTGATACCTTACATAAAGGAGCTCAAGAAATTGTGAGCTATATAAAAACAATAATCACTATTATCCCTACAGTAACAATAATTCCAAATTCACAAGAAAAATGTACAAATTGAGTTCCAAAAGTTGAATTCAATTAACAAAATAATCACTGCACAGACTTGCATTTCTTCACTATAACATATAAAACATAAATCTACATTATGAAAGATAAGCACACATGGATACATTTAATAAACCTTCAAGTATTCAAATAATGTGAATATTTTGAAATATCTTCTATTTTATACTTTAAACCTTTCACATGTCATTTGTATTTTTGCAAGAGACTGGCAGTCTCTTTACATAATTTTTACTGTATTCAGCAGAATCATTTGAATTTTGAAATCATCATTAAAAAATTTTTTAAGCCATAAAATATATTTTAAGAAGTTCTTTTCCCATTGTTTTCAGCAAATATTCTTAAATTAGCCTATGTACACACCCATGAAAAGAAACTCCTTCTTTCCTGTCTAAATATTTCTGCACAACAGGGTAATTGGTTTCAGTTAAGTGTTGTCAGTGGACAGATTCCTTCAGAGAGACCACAGAAGACTCCTGCTGCCCTATAAGAGAGGCCCATGCAATTGGCAACACTAACACTGCAATCAATTAGCAAGATACCATTTTAAGAGCAACTGTCTATAATCCTAAACTTGTATCATTAAAAAAACCCAACAAATTAAAGGAAGTTTCAGTACTTTTATGGCTCTTTCACATTTTTGTTTCACAAGAAATAACAATCAAACTCAATTTATTAATACTACTGAGATTTTTATATCATTTCTCAAACGTCTCCATATTTTATCTGTTTCCAAACTCAAGTACCACTATCCTGAGAAGGTAGGGGTTTTTATGGCTTGCTAATCTTTATAGAATCTGTTTCATGAGGAGACCACAGAAAGTCCTAGGCTTTACTTATGTAACTCAGGTTTTTTATAAAGAATGTCCCTTGAAGGCTTCTGTTTCTATGAAAGCTTGCTAGAATTCCTTATAGTTAAATCACAGGAGATTCCTTGCAGTCAAATAATGGGCTTCAATTCCTAGGTATAATTTATTAAGTTTTTATTCATACTTAAGTTTGAGTATATGTTATTTCTGAAGCAAACTTTCTTTTTCTTGATTTCACCATCATCTCCACTGTGTAGTGCTGCTATGTATGAGTGCAGAAATCACACCAGAAAGTAAAGGCTATAAGTGCTGCCATTAACAGATGCAAAAAGCAATCATAATCCAAAACAGTAACAATTTATTGCAACTCACACAAACTCTATGAGGTACTATCCAACTCTATGAGGTACTAGTCTATAATTTATTTTACTATTTTTTTCAGAGACCTTATTTTTCACTGGCTATACATCAAAAAATAAGAATCAGCAATTAAAAAATAAGATTGAGAATCTGTAATAAAAAAAATCTAAAACCTTTAAGATACCTTTTATATAATAGCCAATCTTGAACTGAGTCTTCAGTCTGGTAAACTTACACTGGAAATTATGACTGTGTTAAAAAACCACTTAACAAGTATCCTTACCTCCAGTCTCTTTCCATTAAATATGTCTTGCCCAAAATCAAAAAGTCATCTCTCTAGAAAAAATCAAAGTTTCATTGTTTTGCTTCAAAGCCTTACATAGCTTCAAAGCTATGTTCTGCACAAAGAACAAACTTATTAGCTTTACATACAAGCAAATCCCTTAATATATGATCCAAACTACTTTTAAGATCTCATCTCCCACTAAACTACTCAATTAACTCCTTGATTCTCCTTCTGTAATACCAACCTCACTAAATATATCATGGACCATTTACCACAGACATCATGGACTTCACCCCTAGGTGAATTTTCCTTCTGCTTCAATATTTCTCTTTTTATGACTTCTCTAAGTTCCTACTCAAATAGCACTTTCTCTAGAAACTTCCCAATCTCCCTTTCTCCCAGAGTTTCCTGAAAACTCCTCTGTATTGTGATAGTTCCTTGATCAAAGTTTAATTTCAGCACTTCCCAGACTGCCTTCCATTTTTTTCCCATTCTCCATGTGCCTCCCCTTCTAATTTTTTAACTCTTCAAACATAAGAACTGTGTCTTATCTCTGCATGCAGGGTTTAACACACAGTAGAGACTCAATCAGTACTGGCTGACTAAATAGTATACAATTACTGTGTGATACATTCTTTTCTCTGACATTATCTTAGAGTTAATGCTTCTGAGTGAACTAGCATGGATGGGGAGATGTGGCCAAGGCAACTAATCACTACAGATCATTACATTGGGACCTATGCAGAGGCCTCCTTTCTCCTACCTAATTCTGCATGCTCACTTGAAAAGAAAAATCATAACTACTGTCTTGGTTGAGCTATGCTAGTAAAGAGGAAAGGATTTCTTCATTTTATTTACTCTGAATTGTGACATAAGTCACATGGGACTAGAAGGCCCTTTTGGCTATGCAACTTCATTATGGGCTTGTGCAAATCATTTAACCTCTCTGGGACTCATCTGAAAAAAACAGAGACTATTAATGCTTTGATTGTCATAAGGTTTTAAGGCCAGACTAGACTAACATATTTTTCAATTCTAAGATCTATGATTCTATTCATTCATCCATCCATCTGTCCATACGTCCATCCATCCATCATCCATCCATCCATTCATGAATGCTTGAGATCTCTTACAACTCTAATATCAGCAATTCTGTATCTATGAAAGTTGGATTCAAAGCAAATGTAAGACATCCCAAACATTCTGCAAAAATTCATACTGTGTCAAAAAGAATGACTTGAGGGATGTGCAGAATAGCAAGTCAGAAGCTCATGAATACTGAAACCAATTTCTCCAGTTGGTATTTGCTTGGGTTTGCTCCTTATGTTTGTGTTTCATTTCCCTGTCTGAACAGTTTGGGATGTCACACTTAAAAGGGACCGAACAAGCTGACTGATAAGTAATTTTTAAAAATTTGGAAACAGGCAGGATCACTGAAATTCTAAATCATATTTAAGAACTATCCGTAGTGAAAGCATGCCAACAATAAGAACATTCTTTTATACTTAGGTATTTGTTCAGAAAAAAGGAGACCCGAACAACTAAGAAATACATAGCTTGGACATATCAACGATAACTTCAGAGTCTACCTTTGTTTCTGCTGCATGGGTTGTTGCCTCATAGCCATATACTGCATGTCTTCTTGCAGACGATTAAGAGGGGAATCTGGCTTGACACGAATCCCATAGTAGTGGTATTTGGAGTTTCCTCTTCATTAGCGAACAAGAAACATTAGAAACAAAAGTCAGTCAAACTAATATTAATCACATGGGATGTCCATTAAACTTCACACTTGGAAAAATTTGGTAAAAACAGTATATTAATGTTATATATTATGATTAACCTGTACTGAATACTTTTATGTTTTCATGGTGATAAAATTTGAAGAATCAAAATAAGAGTCTAAATCAATCAGCTAAAGGCCCTGCTAAAGATATTTGTTCATAAACTTTCACTTAAATATTAGTCAAACAGTCCATTTGTTCTATACAAATTACATTTCATTTTCAAATTTCTATTTTAAATTTAGTTAAGAAGGGTAAAGATAGGAAAAAAGTTTTTAGCCAGTAAAAATTAGTTAACAGGCCAACAAAAATCAGTCAGTGAATACGCATTCACTGTAAAGTATGTATACAGAACAAAGAAAAAAAATCTTAATTCTACTTTCCTGGATAAGTTCGACATTTTTCTCTTTACTTCAGTGATGATGAAGTAAGATAACTTAATTATTTGTTACAAAATGTTGTGGTAAAGACTTACTTAATATTTTGTAACCTAAAAAGAAAGTAAGTCTTTAATCTACTGATTTTGAAACACATTTTATTAGTTTCTGTTTTTATGGATTTGTATCAGTTCTGCAGACTAAACAGGATTTCTCACAACAGACATGGGGAAATTTCTCTATGAAAATGGCAAATTTCCACCTGGAATAAAAATGTCACAATTTCGCCATGTTCATGAGAAAGACCATGTTTGCTATTAGAAATGATAAAGTTTTGCTCTGAATGGAATTTGCAAATTCTTGCAAAATATCATCTTACATATGTAAATTCTTGCAAAGAGAAAATAGTAGTTTTTCACAAGTCCATATATGGCAATACATCAGTGCTTTTTCCAATTTTTTCTTCCATTTACAAAAAGAAATGCAAGAAGAGTATGGATTAAATATTTTTTATAAAAATAGGGCAGAATTGTACTTCCAAGATTTAAAAACATATATTAAATGAACCTTATACATATTTGAAGACATTAAAATCATATTACATAAATTATACTGCTGGTTTAAAAAAAATGCAGGGCATCCAAATATCTACATGCTTTCAGCACAATAAAGCAGATAAAGAAACTTAATGCCCGTAAAGCAAGGCCTTCCACTTGCAGAGATTAGATCTTGTCTTGAAAATCCACTGCAGAAAGGTGCAATAAGCCAAACCAAAAAATTCCACATACCCAATTTGTGGTGTTCTCCTGTACAAACTGGGGGACACTAAGGAGTGGAGGTAGGGTAGGAAGCAGGAGGCATTACTTACAAGACAAAACTACAGAGGAAAATGACATCTCTCTTGTGAGACCTCAAATAGATGGGGTGCCTTTCCTACAAATTAACATTTTAGTTGGGTTGGGAGAGGTTCTTTTTATTTCACTGGGAATGGCTGGGGGAGAGAAGTATATCCATGGTCTTCTTTACTCAAACTTAACCTGGAGATGGGATCTAACAAAAGGTACCTTTTTATTTGCCTTTGTTTAAAACAGTGATTTGATTTACTTTTTGTTTACTAAGGTCCAAAAACTTTAGAAAAGATCTGGTTCTGGTTTGAGTGGTTTCACCAGATTATTTTATTGATGGATAATATTAATAATAGTTTTACATATAGTTCACTTTTTAAAAAAAGTATTTGATTTAGTTTGCCTCATGATTTACATTAATTTTCCATCTGTTTCTTGGATTAGGAGTAGAAAGTAAACGCAAAACAGTTTCTATGGTAGAAAGAATGTCTAGTACCTTACTCCTACAATTGCCAGTTTTTCTACATTAGAATTCTATCTTCGTAACACTTCATTTCTTTAAACTCCCTCCATAGTACTTATTTTCTCCTTATTTTTCTAGGCTTCGCTTCACAAACCTAATTGCAAACACTACATACAATTAAAAAAAAAAAAAAGGAGACATAATTCATAATTGTTACATAGTGGTGGGTGGGAGGAACCCAGAACATCAGAAAGTAAAAGCTGCAATATTGCAATATGTACTTACAGAGTATGGATTCTACCCATTCACAAAACCCCAATTTTGTCCCTTTCTATTTTAAAGACGTGTTTCAAGGTTTGAACGGAGCCTCAAAATAGGACCCATTGAAATCCCTTTCAGTAACAAAAGAAGCACAACAATACAGCTATTAGAATGTTGAATAAAGCCCAGAGTTTCAAAATATTGGCATGGTATGCATAACTACAGAGCCACCAGCTAGGAGATAGTAGGTTAGGTCCCCAAATAATGATTTTTGTGGTTTTGGGGAAAAAAAAAATACTATAGAAACAAAAAGCTTTTCTCAAGGGAATGAAAGCTATTCCTTTAGTGTGAATAGACAATCATATTCTTCAGTTTAAAATATACTATCTTTTGAAGTATAGAAAGAAGGAAACATATTTATGAGAGAGCTAAACCTTCAGCAATCTAAAAGCTGTATAATCACTTAAAATGCAACCGGAAAGCAATAATTCATGCTTTGAATACATACAGGCCTTGTAAATCTCATAAAACTGAGACAGTGAAGAGGTTTAGGACATGCTATCCCAAACTATGGCACCTTGGTATTTGAGGAAACAACAGAAGCAGGCCACAGAAACTAGAAAAAATTCCCCTCACTCCTCCTCCTCTGAAGCAGGCCATAAAACCTAGCTTACTTTCTCCTGAAAACAGGTAATGGGACCCTCATTCCAGAGAGGTCCTCCTATACCTTGCAGAAAAGAACGTTCTTACTTTTGAAGACACAGGGATGCAGAAAAATCTGAACAAACAGGTCTTGCTGGGCGGGATGCGGTGGCTCACGCCTATAATCCCACGATGTTGGGAGGCCGAGGCGGGTGGATCACCTGAGGTCAGAAGTTTGAGACCAGCCTGGCCAACATGGCGAAACCCCATCTCTACTAAAAACACAAATTATCTGGGCGTGGTGGGTGGGTGAGGGGGGCGCCTGTAACCGGGGTTACTCGGGAGGCTGAGGCAGGGAGAATCACTTGAACCTAGGGGGCAGAGGTTGCAATGAACTGAGATCAGGCCACTGCACCCCAGCCTGGGCTACAGAGCGAGACTCCTTCTCAAAAAATAAAACAAAAACAAAAACAAAACAAAACAGGCCTTGCTTAGTTTCCCCCAGATTAGAACCATTAGATCATACCTCTAGAACCATTAGATCATACTCCTTTCTGTCCAATTTCTCCAGAACTATTCACTTCATCAGACTGCATAAAATACATACAGTTCTCTCTGTTTCTTTGGGCCTTCATTTCTGAAGGCACCCAGTCATGTAAAACTTATATTAAACAAATCTGTATGCTTTTCGCTTGTTAATCTTTTGCTATAGGGGTCCTAGCTATGAGTCTTGTGATGGTGACAAAAAGATCAATCTTTTCTCCCCACAACACTCACTCCTCTTTTTGGTATACATTTTTAATGAAGTCAATTACTAAGGCTGTGCTTATTTTATTAAGATTAAAAACTCTTCACTTTGGGAGGCTGAGGCAGGTGGATCACCAAAGAGATGGAGACCATCTGGGCTAATATGGTGAAACCTCATCTCTACTAAAAATACAATAATTAGCTGGACGTGGTGGCGCACACCTGTAGTCTCAGCTACTCGGGAGGCTGAGGCAGGAGAATCACTTGAACCTGCGAGGCGGAGGTTGCAGTGAAGAGATTATGCCACTGTACTCCAGCCTGGCAACAGAATGAGACTCCATCTCAAAAAAACAAACAAACAAAGAAAAAAAAAAAGCCAACAAAAAAAAACCTCTTTGCTAAAATACTCTGAAGTTGTGCTTTATAGCTAATGAAGGGTAAATCACCTAATGTTGCATAGTATAGTATCTCTATTTTAACTTTTTATATGATTTCTATAAGATTTAGGAAATTAAAAACATCCATAGCCTTCTGTCCAGCTACTTAAAATAATTATCTTATAATTTATAGAAATATGGAAAGACAAAAATGAAGCTCCAGAGTTCTAAGTATTCTTTTCATGATGTTTCGGTTGGTGAAAACACTCTTATTTCCAAAGGAAGAAAAACCAGAGACTTCTTCTTCACATTGTTTCAATTCAATTGAACTATACTATGCTTTTCCTTCCACACACATATGGTTTCACATTAAGAGCAGAAAAAATAGTAGGGGCTAATAAGAGGTAAAATACAACTATCTTATCACTGAGGAATTTAAACACTATATTGCAAGTTTACCAAATGATTTTTAATTGGTCTCCAGAAATCAAATGAAAAAACTCTGCTTTAGCTTCTTACTCTAACTGAACAATTATTTATAAAGACAACTGTAAGTTTTCAAGAGTTAAGAGATACATAGTTTTCCATTTACTATGTCACTTAATGCATCATCATTAGTAGGATTTCTTTCAATAAGAGAATACATTTTTTTATGTGTGTGTGTGTATGTGTTTGTGTGTGTCTTAAAGCACCATATGCAAATCTTGCATTAACAGGTTGGTCTACTAATTTCTATGTAGTTTGAGAATCAGCTCTTCTCAAAGCTTTGCTCGGTTAATGTTTTAGACAACATATAATTCTGGCTTGGAAATAGTCACTGAATAACGTCCTTTCCTTTTCCTGGGGATGTTATAAACTGAGCTCATTCTACGTATTTCCTTACATATTGTCTGTAATCAAGTACTTTTGTTTAAACAATATACTGAATTGCTCTAGTTTGAAAAACAGAGATTAGTTTATGATCTTATTTTTCAATACTAACCTAGTGCCCAATCTCCTGGTTCGTAGCCCCATAAAAATTGATCTTATTAATTTTCCAAAAGAGGCAGCATTGACTGGGTCCAGTTTGTGTTCCTGACAGTGTCGAAGGTAGTGGTTGTATAGAGTGCTTCTGGGAAGGCTCACTCCTTCTGCTGTCTCGTAATTGTCCAACAGCCACTGGAGCTAGGGAAATAAGACACAGTAAACACAGACAAATCACATAATTTGCCAAAATTTCTACAAGACACTGCAAACGCAACATACAGAAATACTCAGAAGTTCTTCATCAAGTCTTATGATAGAGTAAACTACTGTAATTCAGAAGCTGGTAATCTACCTTTGAAAATGCTCAGAAACACTGTAAATAGCTGAACATCACTAAGGATCTCAGACAATATCCATTTCTTCAAATATTCAAGCACACGTAGAGACATACTAATTTTCTCTGTATTGATTGCAATTTTGAAAATAGATACCACTTTAAGGAGTTCAAATAATCCCATTAACTGGTCACAAATATCAGAAATATAATTGCTACGGAACAAAACATGTTACCAAGCCTGGTAGCATGGTACATAAGATGTCTTTAGTGTTGGCTTGTTATAACACATGAACAGCAGCCTGCCTGGTATCAGTGTTTATATTAAAGTTATATTCATTTTTATAGAATTTTAATTTATTTATCTCAAATTACCACTAGAAAATAACAATATGGTCTACTGGGACAGATTCTGAAAGCAGAAAGGACAAAAGGCAGTCATTTTGTCCCCAAATGAAAATAAACTAACTAGACATTGGCAAAGAGTTTACATGCAATGAAAATGAATCATTTATTACAACCATTTGAATTTTTCCGCCTCAAAACTGTGTTTATTCATAATTTTGGAAGGCACACTGCAATGGTAGTGGGTAACGCAATACTTTTTCAGTCTATGTTCACATTTTAAAGTTTTATGTTGTCTTGTGTACATTACAAAAAAACATCTTTAAAGCACTGGATGTACAAGAAAATTTTAGAAAATTGAATCCAAGTCTGTATTATTGAATTTTAACATTAGCAAAATTAAATTTTTTATTCATTTATTTATTTATAAAAGGAGAACTGAAATAGACTTAAATTACTTTCTCAAAGTCACATATTGTTTCCATGCCTGAGCTGGTTTCCAATTCACATATCCTGATTACTCCAGACCAATGTTTCACAAAAGCAGTAAATACTTCACATTACTTGCCTCAAAAAAAAATTTTCATGCCATATATAAGACAGGTGTAATAAAGAGCTGACATTTAACACACAATTCAATTTAATATAAATTTCAGAAGCCAAAGAATTCATTTATTGAGCACCAACCATGAGCCAGGTAATGTGCCAGGCATCTAGTGATGCAAAAATGAATGTGATCTCATCCTTGTCCTCTAGGAATTTCCAGTGAAATGCTAAAAATGATAATATGAACATCTAAATAAATAAAAAATTTCTCCATTTTGCTTACATATTTTAAGATTTGCAGTCAAACTTAGAACCTGAATTTTCAGACTTTTAATTTAAAAATTCATTAAAAATATTTTCAGAATTACTGATTTTAGTCATGACAACTAATTTCCAAAAACCATTTTAATGTCAAATATTCCTACATGATGTTTATGTAATTAAACGTATGTCATTAAACCCATATTGATAGTTGGCTTACAAAACACAGCCACCAAATCTACAAGACAATCCAGAGTACTTTTAAAAATAAAATTCAAATTTTGATCAGAAAGACCTGAAGTCCTTCACAGGGCACATATAGGAATGAATACGCACATTTAAATGTACATAACACCTCTTAACATATACAAGGCTGACCTATACAAGTTTAAAAAGATTACACAAAATAAACATTCGTTTTTACAATGACATAAAAGTATTACAGGCCAGAAGAACTATTTTGTTATGAATCATCTGGAACCTGATTGTTAGTAAACAAGTTGTCCAGGGGCGCTTAAACATGATTTCTGAGTATTCTAAGTGACACACAGAATAGGTTTACTACACATATTCATTTAGTGTAAAAGAGATAAGGCAGTCTGATTGGGAAATTAAGTTACTGAGGTTCAAATTAGTATTTTGCCTACAACAGTGGGACAGCATGTATCTTTAGTGTTTTGTTTTTTTTTTTTAGTTTTAAGACTTTATTAGTTTTGAGTATAGCTGAGGGAGACTACACATAAAATGCAGCAATAAAATCCTGATTCATATATTTCATCCACATGCTTTGGTAAAATGATTGAGATTGGGAAGCACTTGAATGATGTTATGGCAGTCCTAGTGAGCTGTACTGTACAACAGTGCTGGTTCTTGTTTCGTGTACGTATACTACACAGAGCAAGGGTTGACCACCTTCTATTGGCAGTCTTAATATATTAAAGAAAGGCATATAGGTTCTTGATATAAAGGACTATAAAGAAGACATGAAAGAAAAACATTCTGGAAAGGCAGACATAAAAAACGTTAATACTTTTTGAAACACAGTAGGATTTTTCAACTAAACTAATGAAGTTTCCACATCCACAAGCATGGAACACACAATATGTGTAAGTTAAAAATGCATGGAACACACAATATGTGTAAGTTAAAAACGCCAAAGATATGTTTGTATGTACATCTACATATCCTCATAAAATAATGCATATTGTCAAAGGTATAATAGTATGATTTCTTCTGAGTGAAGAAATCAATATTACTTCCTTTGCTAATGAACAGAAGACATACTATATAGAAAACTCTTAATTTAAAGGGCATTTTTTTTCAGAAATGGAATTAGTCAATATTATAATATGAACTTTACAACCAAAAGTATACAAATAATAAAAACAGATTAATGTAATTTTAGTCTGATAAAAGCAAATAAAAATAATTTTAATTAACCAGAAACAAATAAAACATTTTAAAAACTGCCCTACTTGTATACTAGTCTTCGTGCATCATTTAATTACTTAAAAATAAAGACAAATATGTAAACATGAGAGCTTACTTATTTTTCATGATCATAGGAATTATCTTGTAGATTAAAAATTGTACTACAAAATTTGAAAAAGAAAATCCAATAATAGAATATTTGAAGGATACTGTAATAAATTACGTTTTATAAAAGTAAAAGTACAAATATTAAAGTTTAATATAAAATATTTTGAGTTCAATGGTATATTTACATTTATATACATATATATATATGGGTTAATCAGCCCACTCTTAATAAAGAAAACTTTTCATAGAAATAGTGAGATAATTATAGCAAATGTTGGTACAAACTACTTAGAAGCCTAAATGATATTACTTATATCCCAATTGAATAATTTACAGGAAGTGAACCTTTTACTGGATTGGCTAGGCAGGCCTCTGAAATGGCTAGGTAAGTCAAAAAATCTGCACTGTTTTATAAACTGATTGTTCGTCTTATATAGTTTACATTCTTAAACTGAAGAAATTCTGTTTAATTCTGTTTAAATTCTTCTTCATTTCCAAACTAGTTCAAAAATGTTTACATGTATACATGCATATACATATATATTTATATAAATCACTAGTTAGTTTGAAAAATGGTATAAGAACAGGTATTTTGATGACTATTACTTTGACACTAGCAAAGCTACGTTTTGTTCCCTACCCGATGTATGCAGAAAGAGGAACTGTATTCCTTGCCAGATGCCTGGAGAGCAGGTTGAGAGAGCATAAGGAAGTCAAGTGGAGGTAAAAGCCCTGAAAGGATGGAGATGGATTTGCTGTAGCCCTGCAGGTCCCAGCTAAGAAGACTGCCAACAACTGCCCCACCTCGGGCTATATCTCCTAGAAATTCACTGTATTAACAGAAATTGATTTAAAAGGATCCACCAGATAAGACTTTGGCTGGGGATTATAATCTCTATCCTATATGCCAGTATTTAACTTTTACGTTTTGATACAGTGATGGAATTATAAATCAGACATTTGTGTCTAAAACATAGTATTAGAAAGCATTACTTTAATTGTAAGAGAAACTTGGCAGTTAAGTTTTTGTGTAAGTTTAAGTGCAACCTAAAGGCACAGGCTCCATGAGCTACCCAAGGGAAGTTAATGCCTGGTAAATATTGCTTCCTTGGGTTTTGTCTTTAATACAATGTATTTGGACATTAGTATTCCCCAATCTTAACATTCAGCAATTTAGAACTAAACAATTATTATTTGTTTTGCTCTTTTATAAAATGTCTTGTAAAATGTTTCCTGACTTCAAAAACCCATAAAATAACAAGGAATTATTTCAAAAGCCCATAAAATAACATAGCAACTTTTAACCTTTATCTTTAAAACTTGATTATTCTACTAATGAACTAACATACACTCATTTAAGGGTGGAAACCAAGATAACTGCATCTTTCAACCTCTGCATTTAATCTGTATTAATCAAGATAGATTAAAGACGAATGGTTCCTATTTTTCCCAAAGGGAAATCCTGATTGACAAATAAAAATAAACAAATATTGCACTGCCCAATTAACATCTAAATGTAACATTTGTCATTTTTTCCCAGATGGATTATTACCCATCAGGATTCATTTTTATTTCAGTTTACTAATGATACGCATTTTGACAGGCCTTATTTCTGTAATAACTTATATTTACAATACAGCAAAGTCAACGAAAAGTGAGTAAAAAAACAAGGTTTTGCTTTGAGCTGAATGTGTTTTGGTAGCTAAAACTAGCAAACAACATGAAGTAATTATTTGCCAGATTGTGAGAAATACATAAAATAGATGGCTAGAGCTTTTCATAAACTTTAAATGGAATTTTAAAGAAATGTACAACCTTAAATTTTATGCGATTATTGGGGACAATTAACAACATTTCTGAATTCAAATTCACAATGTAAAATAAGTAGTTCGTAAACAAGTGAACACACCACAACCATTAAATACTAATTTGTATTAATTAACACCAAGAAAAAGTATAAAAAAATCTTAAGTCTGCAATGAAAAGAATTAGATATTCAAATTTGATTTAGGCAGACTATACATCACTTACCTATAGCATCTTCATATATAAAAAAATAAGAAACAAAAATATTTAAATAAAAAATTATCAGACTAATAGAATTCTGTAAAGCTAAATACAAAGAACCATTCTAAAATACCAGGAGACAAACAATGTCACTCTTGGCAAGAATTTTTTAAAAGATGAGATTGTTTAGAGAAAAAAAGAGTTATTTACTCTTAAACTGAAGGCTGCTTGTAGAGAAATAACAGAGTGGCCATATATTCTTTACTCAGATGGAATACCAGAACAAGACCACCCTTTACCAACAATGTTCACGTATACATCTACTAGAAGTAAACTTGAAAACAAAGGAAACAATACAATGAATATGAGTCTCCAAATAAATGTACACATGATTGGCAACGGCATCCTAGAATTCCTAAAATAATGAAGGTAACATAAGGCCTGATCCCTTTTATTGTTTTTTTTTAATTCATTCAGCAAATATTTAGTGAGTATCTATGATGTACTAGGTACCATTCTAGGCACTAGGGATGCACTGGTGAACAAAACATACAAAAATCCTTACTTTCTTGGAACTATCATTTACAATAAAGATTTGCTAACTGCCTATTACAGATGCTGGTACTAAAATAACTACCACCATGTTAATTCTCTTAAGAATATGTTGAAAATGGGATAAGAATTCAATACCCCACCCCATTTTCTAATGTGTGGAAAGGTATAAAGCAAAGCAAGTTGGATTCTGCTGAGAGGGGATTATTTATCTTATTTAGTCCTAATAAGAGTTTTTAAAATTACTGTGAATAAGCAAATATAGAAAAAGAAAATAGGAAATCTTTGCTTACCCATATTCCAAAATAGAATGAGAATAGACTTTTCACCTCAAAAGTCATGATTAACACCCCTCTTTAGAAACAGGAAAAATATGGGATGCAAATTATCAATAATTTCTCCCAATTTTTTTACATAATAAAATTGATCCTGTGGAGATAGTGATAAATCAGGGAACTAATCACCATAAAGCGGAATTCATGTTCACCTTACAGAATCCCACAAACCTCAAATAATTCTATATTATGCCCTATGTAGTGAGAAATAAAGGTAGCACAGTTTACTGACATTTAAAATATTAATAACACTTTTTTTAAAAAACCCAATCTCTCCACTGAAAAAATTCTACGCAACATAAAATCACCAGTTAGGTTCACAGAATGTAAAATATATTTAGCAAGTAGTTATCAACCAGAATGCATGCACTAGCAAATTCCAGCTGTTTTTGATAAATCTCAGAAACGTTAAAAGCATCCTCAAATTTCCAAGGAGGAAAAAGACAACTGGATCTTCTTCTGCATTTAGGAAGAAATTAACCTCACTGATTAGTCAGCAGAAGCACTGATCCTTTCTCCACTGTTTATAAACCATCTGTAGAATCATTTGTATTTCTAAATATTTGACTATAAATATAATTTTGAATGAACTTCACTGTGCCTCAGAGGTGTAATAAAAATGAGTCAGGATAGCTGGAGAAAGATTATCACTGCACTATCAACATTTGCTCCCACTCTTTCCACATACTGAAGTGTCTCCGGCAGTTGTTAACAGTATGGAAGATCAGACATATTATGTAATAAAAAAAAATGAAGCCATGGAGTAATAAACATTTGTCATTGTTTATGCAGCTTAATTCACACATTTATTAACCTTAAACATTCTTTCATGAATTCTATAGAGAAAAGTAATTTTTAAAAATCTCTAACACAGTTGAAAAGCTTCAAACAAATCAACAAATACATCTTAAAAATGTATAAAAAACATGTTCTTATACTTCCATTATTGTTCATAAAAATATTAAGATGAATAACTGAAGTTAAATTTAAAATTAAACATAACATATTTTACTAAATTATACATGTCAAGTAAAAATGAACTCTAAGTTGAATACGAAAGCACAACTTGGAAGTCTGAAAGCTGAAACAGGTAACTAGAAACTTCAAGTTTTTTTTTTTCTTATGTCCTTGCACATTTCTGACTAAAAGGAAAAACAATTTCACTTGCCATTTTCAAAGCATAAATACAAGTTGGTCATCACCCCCCTGACACACACAGCCTAGTAGTATACAGGAAATCAGCCTTTATAATACAATCACAGATACATACCAACATAGCAGGAATATACTTATGAAATATAAAAGAGTGACATACTAAATACCAATTTTCAGAAATGAAAAAACTTGTATTTCTTAAACTGTTTCAAAAGGAAGGGCCAGAATATATGTTATTATCTTTAAGTTTATATGTATGATTTTTCACCAAAATTATAGGCATTCTCCAAGTTGGCTAACCTGGTTTTGTTTTCCATGATACTTTCCTTTGAAAAAAGAAACAAGATAAAATACCCCATCTAAAAACAAATGTGTAAGAACATAAGGAGGTATTTAGTGCTATTTTAAGATTTAAAATGAAAATGTTTCAAAAATCAAGTATTTAAAAAAACACAGTTAAAACATTTTCTACGAGTAAGTTTTAGGTTCACTGAAAAAAATCGTTTCATTTGGGTGATCTAATTTCGAGCTTTTCAGTTACAAAATATGAAAAACAAATAAGAAGTCATAATACTTTATCCCTAAATTTAAGAACAAATTGTCAGTTGGGGGAGAAATTCTAATTCTTACTAAAATGTCACTAGTGTTAAGTTAGCAGAAAATCAATCTAAAACGAATTTAAATCATGAGTCTATTTACTTTTTTCCATATATTCAGAAATCATCTTAACAAAACAAATTTTTATTCAGCATTTTCATGGGTTTCGCAAATGTGAACAGTTGATAAAAATGTTTATAATTTCACAAAACTATCATCACCTTTCTTACACTTACCAGTGTCATAGTGATATCTGCATCTGATAACAGGGAACAGCTTCAGGAAATAGTAATGGTAATTGTTTTATCTCAATTATTAGCAATTTATGGCTTGTAGACAGTCTCCCTTTTTCTTCTGGTTCACTTTAACTTCTCTTTAGGTCTTAGGACCTGAGTTCAACTATAGGGCTGTCTACTGCCCACTTTACATAGTCTAACTGGCAAACAAATAATTTTCAAACAGTTTGTCATTGGATTTGACATTAATAATCTTTTTTCTACTTAAAGAATATTACCAGTCACACAAGTAGACATGGCTGTTTGACAGGGATGCAGATTACAAGTATTTGCTTCATAGTAAATAAATATCAAACCAGAACATTTTAGATATTGAAAATCACTATTATTACTTTTTACAAACAACGGCAACTTGTTACTAACTTGAAAATATTGTATCTGTACCCAAAGAGTACAGAAATCTAATAAGGCATTACACTGGAGACTCTTAGTTTTTGGATATTTCACGGTACAAAATAGCCATTAAATGACACAGAGATCATAAGGGGCTGAGAAAGGAAGGTTAAGAAGCAAAATAAATAAGTAAATAAATAAAACAAGCATTTAGAGGCAAGCAACACATGCAGAACAAGCAAGAGATTAGTGTACATGAAGAAGAGGCAACTTACATGGCTGTTGAGAAGAGAGCTTCTGTGAGTGGACAGACCGTCAGACTTTTGCAGCGTCTCAATCGCCATTTCAATCTGATAATAGATGTCATTAAAAAAAGGGCTCAAGACAAGATAGTAATAAAAGGCTGACCAGAGAATTTCTGATAGATTCTTTAAAGTTCAACTTCTTCCTCAATGGTTGTTAATGAATAGCTATCGCTTAATGTGTTTCCCCCCACCTCTTCCCCACCCTCCAGAGAATAAAATAAAAATATGCCCACTAATAAGAAGCCCATTCACAAAGTAAACCTTTTTTGAACATTCCATAATTATCAGAATGGAGACCTGAGGAGCAGGAACCCCGGTGGATTTTTCTCCTTATGAATAAACATTCTTGACTTACATAGTTCAGGATGTGGGATAGTAACCATTCTCTTTCTAAATAGTCTCCCACCTAAAGAGTATTCAATATTAGTGCTATTCTGTCATGAAAGGAAAATCATACTGCAGATTTTGAGTTTAATATGCATTAATATTTTAATGCAAATGAACAAGATTCTTTCATTAATGTCCAAAAGTTACTAAATCTATACAGTCCTCCATTAATCCCGTATTAAAATATGGAAGTAGGGGGTGATTAGTACGACCAAATATGAAGAAGTAGTGCTGATCCCTACATTATATTTTAGGATATAGTGGTAAGGCAGAAATATTAGAAATGACAGCAGAAATGGAATGTAGAAGAGAAAATAATTCAGAGCCAACAAAGAGAAGGGACAACCACAGAAACAGCTTTATTCCATGAAATCTCACCATAGCATGAGAAATTATTAAATACCAGCTGTTACTGATAAATGTGATATACTCTTAATAACCTCATATTTAAAGTTATCTATCTTTCAACTCCTGGAAGTATTGCAAGTTCCATTAAAAACAGGTACTGAACACCCTGTATTTGGACACTGAGCTATACTAACAATATTAGCTAAATTCAAAAGAAAAAAAATCACACCGTGCAATTTAAGAGAGAAAATTGATTTCATTATTTTTAACAGTCTGATTACATCAACAATTCAGTATAAGCAGTTATAAAAATATTTAGAGCTTTAAAACATAGTTAACTGTCTTATACTTTGGCTATGGAAATCGAAAAAGATTTGAAATTTTAACATACTGCCCCCCCGCCAAGAAAAATAATGCAGTAATATCCATTGCAAAGTCTTAATTTTCTACCAAGTTGCCAATTTCTTTATGGTAAAACACTTTATACACAGAATATTCAGTATCAATTATATCAACATTAAATCTAATTTTCTTCTAAACAACTTAGGAATTAATAGCTTTAATTTTATTTTACATTATTTTCCCACATTGCTAATTCTTCCCTGGAGTTAATAAAATATAATACTGAAAAGCATATGTTAGGTTAAGAAATCATTAAAAAATTCTTAAAATAGATATTAAATTAATTCATAGGAAGATATAATACAATTTATCCTACTGCTAACTTTTTTTAGACAACAAAATTAAGTAAACTGGCTTATAAAACATTCTCCGCCAGAATGGATGTTAATGCAGTTTATCACTATACTTGAAAATAGTGATACTGCACAAATGAAAACAGATATATTACAGAAAGAGTAATGTAAATGTAATGAATAAACAAACATTTTGCCAAAACATTAAACTGTGAAACTATAAAGGACTTTGGTATAACATCTCTTAAAACATAATCAATAAGTGCTTTGTTTTCAAAGGGAAAACAGAGCAGAAAACAAATCAAAGGATTCATGTGACTACAATTCACTTATAGGAAGAATTTGCTCAAAACCCTAATTTGCCATTATACCTATATTTTCTTTAAAGTTTGAGTGTGGAGAATTTGAGGTAAGATTTCAGTCTAGCAAATAAAAATAAGATGATCTGTAACTTTTGATATTATAATTTTAAATGAAAGGTAAATTACCAGATATATAATTGCTGAGCAACACTAAAGAAGAAGTCCATGCTCTCAGTTTGTTAATAAGCACCTTTCAGTTGGATAAACCAGCACTTCTTTTTCTGGGGAAAAAAAAATCAGAGACCTGCTTCTGTTATTGAAGCTGTTATTTTATGGTGGTCCTAGATTTCCAGATGATTCCTTAGAAGTCCAGGCTTTTAGGAAACAGCCTTCTCATTTCTGGCCAGTTTTTTAAGAACTTTGGAAAGGAGCAAGGAAATACGTGGGTGAAACTGGATTCCCCAGGAATGTATACACTGACATTCCAGAATGCTTTGGACCTTCAGAATTTTGGTTCTTCTTTGTGTCACTTTGTAATATAGGTAACAAAAGGGGTATTTCTTTTGGCTTTAGGAATCTTCTGCCTAACCGACTTAGGCCTGTGCTGAATTTGTGGAGCCCGGGGAATGGAAAGGCAGAAACATGGAATGATAGGACAATCAAGAAACAAAGACTGAGTTTTTCTACAAGGAAGACACCAGTCTTAGCATGCATGTTAGAGCCTACTTGGAAACCCACCGGCTTCCAAATACTCATGAATTCTTTAAGGCTTATTAATTAGTCCAATGGGATAACCAGGTCATTTAGTTACTATCTCACTGATGAGAACTTCTGAGACGCATACAAAAAATTAACATTTATTATATTCGTTTAAAAAATATATTGAAGGGAATTCCAATCTCATGAAAGGATCACAGCCCTGATTACATTTTTTAAAGAACAGTTTTTTTCTTTTTTAAGTACATAGTAACTGGGTGACTGTCATTTATAAAGTTGTGTGCAAAAGATCATGATTACAAAAATTTTTCATACTTCAATAGACATTACAATCCAGTAAGAGAGATAGGGTATATAGTCATATATATGAATAAATGCATAATTACCCAGATTTTATGGTTTGTCTGTGTCCCCAGCCAAATCTCATCTTGAATTGTAGCTCCCATAATTCTAACATGTTGTGGGAGGGAGCCAGAGGGAGGTAACTGAATCATGGGGGTGGTTTCCGCAACACTATCCTTGTGGTAGTAAGTCTCACGAGATCTGATGGCTTTATAAAGGGTTTCCCCTTTTGCTTGGCTCTCATTCTGTCTTGCCTGCTGCCATGTAAGATGTGCCTTTTGCCTTCTGCCATGACTGTGAGGTCTCCCCAGACATGTGGAACTGTGAGTCCATTAAACCTCTCTTTCTTTATAAATTACCCAGTCTCAGATATGTCTTTATCAGCAGCATGAGAACGGACTAATACACCAAACAAGACTGTTTGTAACAAAAATACAAGTATAGTTCAGAAAGGTGGAAGAAAATAAGAGTAGTAGTCTTTAACTTTTGAGGAGTCTTTAACCCTTTTGAAGATGTAATGAAAACTGTGAACTCTCTACTTGGAAAAAAATGTATGTAAGAACACCTACAAAATTCACATTTATTTTCTTAGTTTATTGACTCTCCGAATTCAAAACCCAAGTATTAAAAGATGGAAGTATTCAGGGGGTAAAAGGGAAATCTAGGAAGAATCGACTTAATAGAACCAGGAGTCAAAAAAGCACAGGGTGTGTCCATAATTGGGAAATGGCAAAAAACCTAGTTTGTAGGGCATGAGCTATAAATATACATTTCATATATATATGGGAGCGGTATGAGTGAGGCTGAAAAAAATAGGTTGGAAGTAGATAATGTATGTGGGAATTAGGGAAAAAGCGATGTCATTAAGGTTTTGAGGAAAGTGTAGGGATGTATGAAAAATGCTAATTTTCAGATAAAGCCAGGAGATGGGTTTTGCTAGGTATAATGGGCCATGTTAGTAGTAAAGTTAAAATAGGTAAGAGGAAAGTGTGCCCAATAAATGCTTGTGGATTGAATAGAAGCTTCTGGGACAACAATAAGGGAAGAGACTATCACTCACAGGAATATATTATGACAATGGCGGGAAAGTGAGGGTGAGGAAGAGGCAAGAGGAATAATGCAGAAATGGGGAAGAAGAGTAATAATGAGTTGGAATTTTGAAATTACAAAGATATGAAGGATTAACTAGCTGCATGATTCCAAATGGATTACTAATGTCACTCCTATGAATTCGCCCATGAT
This sequence comes from Mandrillus leucophaeus, assembly GCF_000951045.1. Classification (NCBI taxonomy): domain Eukaryota; kingdom Metazoa; phylum Chordata; class Mammalia; order Primates; family Cercopithecidae; genus Mandrillus; species Mandrillus leucophaeus. The sequence continues at coordinate 1,448,100 of NW_012103465.1, forward strand.
TTGGGTTTATCATAGTTTCAAGGGGGTAGTTTCATGCATATGGGGAGGAGTTGGATAAAGGGACAGAGGGATAGTGTGCAAATTAGCTAGATGCTAGATAAAATGTTAGTGAATTAGGATAAGTTTCTACCAGTCTCTTCAAAGATTAAATCGATTTGTTAAATTTTCCATTATTGTAGATTAGATATTTAAGTAAATATTTGTTCAGTCTTCTGAGAGTTTACCAATCTCAAGAAAAAGATGGCACACATCAGCATTTGACACCCAAAATACTAATCCCAAAGTGGACTGGTGAGATCACATGCTTCCAGTTTATTGTGGATCACTTAAAAAGTTAAGTTCATTCCTTAGGAAAAATTTATAAATTCTGCTAAATAGAAATATGCGTAACACTAAATGATGTTTTACCATAATACTCATGACTGTCATATTTAAGACAGGAAATGATGATCAGTTAACACCGATGGAAAATTTGCTTAAAAGTAGGCTCACTGATCCAGAAGATTACTGGCCCAAATGTTCAATGCGATATTCTTATATATCATCTGAGAAAATGCTCCTAACCTCAACAAAGATATTATATCCCCATAGCTTCATGCAATGAAAATGATTACGTTACCAGGTAGCTAGAATTTAAAAGTGATTCAAATTCAAGCTTTTTTTAAAGTATAAGAATAAAATCAACCAACTATTCCTCTTCCAGTATAACTATGGTGTGTGCTGCTGCTGATAGTGGGAAATTCGTTAAACTAGCAGAGTTTCAAAAATACATAAGTGATTAAAGGCAAACTGAATGAATTAAATAACTGAATACTACTGGAAGGAAGGGATATTACTTCTTGCTGTTACAGTTTGACAGAGCATGGGTAAGGTGGTTCTTTAGTAGAAAATTGACAAATAATACCAGGCATTCTGATAGGGGCAGGTTAGTGAACATTTTAGGCAAAGCAAACAAGGTAAGATTGCATAATGTAGGTTCAAGGAAGGGTAAGATTGGTGATATGATTTGGCTCTGTGTCCCTCCACAAATCTAATCTTGTAGTTCCCATAATTCCCATGTGTTGTGGGAGGGATCCAGTGGGAGATGACTGCATCATGGGGGCGGGTCTTTCCCGTGCTGTTCTCCTGATAATGAATGGATCTCACGAGATCTCATGGTTTTAAAAATGGGAGTTTCTCTGCATGAGCTCTCTTTTTGCCTGCCACCATCCACATAAGATGTGACTTGCTCTTCCTCGCCTTCTGCCATGATTGTGAGGCTTCCCCAGCCATGTTGTACTGTGAGTTATACATTAAACCTCTTTCCTTTGTAAATTGCCCAGTCTTGTGTATGTCTTTTTCAGCAGCATGAAAATGAACTAATACAATTGGCTGAATGATAACGTTCCTTTAAGGATAGGTAAATACGTACAGACTGCAATTTCATGGCTAGAAGTGTTCAGTTATACAGGATGTGGGCCATTGTTAAAAAGTCTTGAGAAAGGGAATTAATCTGGCATTACTTCATATATTATTAATAATTTGGGATATAATGTAGGATAGGAGAGAATCTAGACAGGAAAACCAACTTGGAAGCTATGATAATAGTCCAGGATTGAGGTGAGAAACTGGTGATAACACTGCAGTGAGAATGAAAGGGATGAATACAAATATTTTCAAATTATAGCTCTAACAGTGGGAGTCTAAGGGAGAAGGCTTGATAGTGCCGTATTTTTACTTGAAATGAACACAATGGCCTTTATTTCATCACTATGTGATTAGAACATTTCAAATACACATATCAAACACATTGACATGAATAGATTATAAAATGTTTTTCCTGCTCATTTCTCTGCTGCATAGTCTTTATTCTAAGAATACAGATCATTTTGTTATTGAAATTTCAACTGTAGTGCAAAGTACTGTAATCACATTAACGAGAGGCCTTGTGACAACCTAAGTTAGACGAATTCAAAGCCTCAGTGATCTCTCTCTTCTTGAGCATTGCACCTTCCTCTCTTTTTCCTCTTAGATTCTTTCAATTTTTAAAAATGTTCTTCTGCCTTTTTTTACTTAATGGTACAGAACCAATCTTTTTTTAATATTAAAAAGTTCATTTTTTCCATTAAAAATGGGGATGGTAAACATTCTCCATTTTTTTCTTTAAACTTATAAACCTTTAGACTATGGATATTTGAAAAATCAATTCTCTGAACTAAGACACACTGTCTATATATAATCTATTAAATGACCCTGGGACTGAGTCACTAATAGTGTGCACCTCCTCCCTATGATTATCTAATGTTAGGATACATAGTGCTTGGGAATTAAGACTGGTTCATGAGGGTCCTGGACTATTGCCTCACAATCAGGTAAGAGGCTATGGCAACTCCTGTTAAGATCAAATGGTGGGGTGAGCCATTGTTGGTTCTCAGCCAAAGATGGGAACCCTCCATTCAGTGCCACTGGAAGCCAGACATATTTTCAGAAGATGAAGAGGGGGTTTCAGCACCGCCTTTAGACAGACTGCTGAAATGTCAGAGTGACTGATCTCTGGGGCAGAAAAGTGATAAAGGACAATGAAAAGTTTCCCAGCCTTAGGAATTATATGTGGTCTCAAAGCCTGGCAAAGGTTGAAGAGTGAAAAATTCAGGCAGTGTGAAGAACTTCCACATTACATGCCAATTTACATGTCAGATTTCTGATCACATACTACCAGGAAGATGAAAAGATCTCTTTGCAATGTGTCATATGACAAAGTGCTAAGGAACATAAATAGAAAAATCAAACCTGGTTGGATTAATATGCTGAGAGAGTGATTTACAATGAAGCCTATTCAGAGTAAATTAGATTTCATCAGAGGGTATAGAGACGACCCACCCCCATGCCGTGAATGAGTTCAACTGAGTGAAGAAAGAGAGGAAGGTGTATGGGTTGCTATGAGAAAATATCTGGAGCACCAGAGAGGAATTGGAGAGTTACAGTAAATATATTTGTGAGTAAGCTCCCCTAACCAAACTTTGAATCCTTGAAAGACACAATCCCAGGAGTTGCCTTTATTTGAGCAAAATGATCTCCACACTAAGCCTGGAGAGCTAGAGAGTATACCAATTAATTTGCTTCTAGTATAGAAAGTGGCATGGTCACAAATGTGATAAAAATATGACCACACAAGCACTCACCTGGCCTTTGTTCTTGTCGGGTAGATTCAAGAAAACAAAAATGCATAGATACTGTATGGTAGAGAATATTATTTCTTTTGAGTACATCAAGCATGGGTATTTTGTGACAGACTACAGCAGTGAAGGGAACTTCCATTATTTCTCAGGAATTAGGATTAGGAATTCAGAAAGGGCAAGGGAGATGTCATATTTCACACCCAGGGAGAAAAAATATCAAGTTTAGTGGAGCTCCAACAAAGATACAGCAACCCTTCTAGGAAGAACCTGTAGGGTACAGGGCACCTATCTCCTGGGAACAGAGACGGTGCAATAAATCCGTGGCCTAAAACTCAGGCTGAAAACAACTCCAATCACCAAGATGCTAATGCTGCCTTGTTGGAATGAGGGACAGGCAGACAGTCTCCAAGTATTCAAGAGCCACCCTGAGGCTTATGCCACATCTATCCAAAAATTAGCATCAAAAAAGAGATTTTGGGGAAAAGTTTTAACCTAAGCCAGGGGGAAAAGAGGATGGGGGTGGGGAGGAGAGGGTCAAATGATGTCCAGTAAATGTTGTGCTTGTGTTCTCTTCCCATGCTCAAAGAAGGCATCAATATTATATTTTTTCAAAGGCAATACATATTGTGAAAAAGAAAAATGTAATAGAAAAGAAAAAACACATTTTCCCTATTATAAGGGAATGCATTTTTTCTATTATAAGGGAACACATTTTCCCTATTATAAGTCCTCATTGCCTTCTAAAGGAGAGTCCTTCTCATAGGATGGCTCTTTGTTTTGCAGAGTTGCTCTCAGGGTTAAGTGTTCACTGAAACATTGAGAGATTTTGAGAGATTTAGAGGAGACAGAATGATCCCAGACCTGGAAAGACTGAAGGTGGAGGATCACTGGCAGAATAAAAGCACAGAGTGGGGAGAACAAGGTGGTACAAAGAGGCTTTGTGTGACCATCTTTTAGAGGATGTGATGCTAAACAGTGCTTTCCCCTACAAAATCTTCAGTAAAACCGATGCCACGTGCAGATACTTCTAGTACAAGTAATCAAGACTGGCTGGAGCACAGGGATCATTTAGGGGCAGTTGATAATGCCAAAAAGATAAACCTCAGTTTGAAATGTAGCAAAATGGGAAGAGGTGTTGAGTCTTTTCTATGATTTACATGGAACCAAAAGAGGCTCCCTTGGACATGTTGGTTACATACACATCTATTGAACGTCCCAAACAAAGTATCATATATATGGACAATTAGAACTCTCTCTTAATGTAAATATCAACCTGTCATTCCATTATATGCTAATAAGGCAGGAAGAAAAAGAACAATTATATCATCTTATTTATTGTCTTTATAGGTCAAGGCATGTTCTCTCGACTCTGAAGTGGCTTTTTAATCTTTTGTTAAAAGATTAAAGGTCAAGATTGACATATTCAACTATCACTGTAATTAAAATTGGTTTCATGGTAGAAACTTTCTTTTCTAGAACTGTTAAAGTGATTTGAAAATGGAATAGTACAATGCTTTATGAATTATAAAGGCTTTCTATATTAATTCTCATTTTATCTTCACAACAACTTTGTAAAATAGGAAAGGTAAGGAATATTATCTCCTTTTTAACAGATTAGAAACCTGAGGCTATGTGGGATTGACAGATTTTCTTGAGATATGTAGACTTTCTTGGGTATTAACTATGAAGCTGAAATCCAAGATTTATCATGCTTAAATTCAACATCATTGCCATCATATACAAATATAACATGAATATAAATAAAGTATAAATATTTCAAATTGTTGTAATGAAATTATCTTCTGAGGAGTGAGTGGTTTATAAAACCAAAATTTGCTAAATGATTTACTGTTAACAAACAATTGACTTTCTAACTGGAAAAATTTAAATATGATCGATAAGCATTACTCAAAAATGACTTAAAATTATGAAGTTACTAGGCAACAAAAAGTTTTAACTAGATAGTTAAATTTTAATCATAAAAACAGTTACCTAATGTATAACAATTGCATTTTCTTGTTAATACAGGTTACTCTGTTAACCTCATCAGTGAGTGCTTTCTCAGAGACATAGCATTTCTGTTTTCTTGTGAAAACAGCAAATTATTTAGAGAAACTTAATGAAGAGGATACACTTAAAACCAGGAATTTCCTTCTGGGTAATTTCTCTTCTGATCTTTAGGACTTTAAATTTTGTTTGTATCTGAAATCAGGTAAGACAAAAACATTTCTACCTGGTTTGCGTCTTGAGATCAGGTAAGATAGAAACATTTCTACTTGGAGACTTATGTTTAGAAAAGATAATTGTGATGGCTGGCATCAGCATGTAGCCACCACTCACACCTGTGTGAAATGACAGCCTCCTGGTGTGTGTGAAGAGGAGGGTACATCCTACAGGAAGCCATTCAACCAGGAACAACAAAAGAACACTTTCCTTCTGCATTTAGTCTCTATAATCACAAAAATTGCGGTTCTTCAAATTGTGATCCTGAACCAGCAGTATCAGAATCATTTGGGTACCTGTTAGAAATGCCAAACAAGGCCGGGCGCGGTGGCTCTCACCTGTAATCCCAGCACTTTGGGAGGCAAAGGCAGGTGGATCACCTGAGGTTAGGAGTTCAAGACCAGCCTGGCCAACATGGCAAAACCCCATCTCTACTAAAAATACAACAAATTAGCTGGGAGTGGTAGTGGGTGCCTGTTATCCCAGCTACTCGGGAGGCTGAGGCAATTGCCTGACTCTGGGAGGCAGAGGTTCCAGTGAGCCAAGATTGCACCACTGCAAGCCAGCCAGGGCAACAGAGTGAGACTCTGCCCCCGACCCCCCCACCCCACCTCCCCAAAAAATGCCAAACAAAACAAACCCCTACAATGGAGACTCTGTCCCCAGGCCTTTCATACATGTATTGTAAATGCTCTAACCTCCTCTTTCATTTGCCCAAAGCAGTGTTTTTCAGAATGTAAGGTGCAACTAATTAGTGGGTTACAGAATCAATAATGTAGGTACTGACCAGCATTTCTAAAAAATTAACTGAATAGAGTAGAAAATAATCAGAGTTAACTGCACACAGTATGGATAAGTATCGCTTCATGAAACTTCAGTTTCAGTCATATGTATATACGTACATGTATGTACATGTATGTAGATGTGCACTCATGAATATATGTATGTGCATATGAGTGAGTATTGGGCCACAGTGTAAAGGTATTTCTCATTGTAGTTTGTGGCTTTAAAACTTCAAATACCCTGTAATAAGCAGTTGAAACAGTATCAGTTCCCGTCTGGTCAATGAATACTTTCTTCTAAGTATCTCCAGAGTGTTCCTTGAGCTCAGCAGACCTGGCAGATATATACAGAACCACCACCAATCAAGCTAAGGTTCTAGCTATGATACTGTTCTTTAAGTTGTATATTCAAACAATATGTAAATACATTACTTCCACAGCAATGTCAAGAAGTAGCTTAAATGAAGAGATTGAGGATAAGCTGCTCTTTTAACCCTCAATTAAAAAAAAAAAATCCAGAAAGCAAATCTAGCCAGCTTTGTTTTTCACATCCTCTCGAACCAGAAAGTAGCTAGTAAAGACAAAATCTTGTCTGTTTTATAAATGTTCAAATACATGAAATCTTTTCCTTTCTATTCACTGATAATTTTATGACATCTAGAGAAAAAAATTAAGTTATTATGCTTTCAACCTGAAATTTTGGCAATTTTGTGCCAAAGTTGTAACCTGAAGTTATTCTGAACATTTTCATAAGGGGGAAAAAAATGGTTGCATAAGAAATCTGTATAAATTGAATGTGTTCTGAGAACATTTGGCTGATGCTGGGATGCTGGGTTGAAATCAAGATTGTCTTTTTGGACTTCTTTGATTATTCTGTGGAGCCCAGATTCCTCCACCCTCACTAGAAGCCTAAGAGTCTGTGATGATAAAACTAGTTTATGAGACATGAAGTACAAAAGCAGTTGGGAGTTGGAATTACCCCTCAGAAATTTGTTGGGTTACAATTAAATACAGGATTTAAACTCCATCTTACATTTTCAAATGGTCCCTGCCTTTTGCAGTTTATTCTGAGTACTAAGAACACTTTCACTTTGTAGTTAGTCTCCATAATCACCAAAACAGGCTTTCTTAAAGTGTGGTCTTGGACCAGTATTTTCAGTATCCCCCAGGCACTTGTTGGAAATGCAAATTATGGGGTCCTTGCCCACACTGACTGAATCGAAAGTCACTGGGGTGAGATCCAGTGATGCATTTTATCAGTGCTCCAGAGGATGCACACTCAAGTTTGAAAACAGGTGCACTGAAACATGATCTTTTTTTATTTCATTGCCAGAGTCAGACTGCAATGACTACTTAAGGGAATATAAGTAGGTTGGTAACGGGCATTCCCACAATGGTGCCAGTTAACTCTACTTAAAGGGTGATTCTGCAATCTTAAGTATCATTTGCATTCATGCTTCTCTTTCACTCTCTTGCTATCCAATCCTACCCAATCTTTAGACAATTTTGAACTTATATAAGCAATATTATCAGAAGGTAAGTACAATTTTGATAAATCTAAAATTAATCAATTGATAACGTATTAACATTTGTGATTTAAAAAATGATGTGGAAAGAAAGTAGTTGAAACTAAGCCTAAAAAGAAGTCTGGAGGCTATTTGTGAATTTCTATTTTTGCCTTGCAGGATTAGGTACCTTTCAGTGCAGGAACTAGCTCCATTAGCCCATACTGTAAGTCTTCAAATTCACAGAAGCACAGTGCCTGGTCAACAGTAATACCTCAATAAATGTTTGAGAAAGTCAGTGACTAAAAAGAAAAACCCAGATTCTCAATACATAAATACAAATACAAACATTAACTTCCACTCCAAAATATTGAACAATAAGAATGGCTCTAAAAATTTCTACTAAATTTAATGCCAACTTTCACTGTTTAAACTTTCAACAGTCTAATAAATGAGGACTTTATCTGAAACCTAGGATCAGGGTTTAATGTGAACTGTGACACCTCACAGACAATATTAATACTGGGTACATAAAGGATTTGTTTTATCTACATGCATTTGGGGAATATGACCAAATAGATATAACGTATAATCATTAACAGCTTGTCCAAAATTTTAAAAAATAACAAACGACTTTTTTTTTAATAGATAATATATTCATGTCTCCCACCTTTTATTCTTCAAGTATCCTTCCTAAAGATATCTTTAGGATTGGCTGGGCGTGGTGGCTCACGCCTGTAATCCCAGCACTTTGGGAAGGCGAGGCAGGCGGATCACTTGAGGCCAGGAATTTGAGACCAGCCTGGCCAAAACAGGGAAACCCCATCTCTATCAAAAAATACAAAAACTAGCCGGGTGTGGTGGCGCGTGCCTGTAATCCCAGCTACTTGGGAGGATGAGGCAGGAGAATCACCTGAACCTGGGAGTCAGAGGTTGCAGTGAGCCGAGATCAAACCACTGCGCTCCAGCCTAGGTGACACAGCAAGACTCTGTCCCACCACCACCCCCCCAACAAAAAAAAATTAGGATATCTTATATTATGCACATAGCAATATGTGTTTCTATTTACACACATACACTACTCTTTGCTTTGTCACTCAACAATATGATTTGGAGATTTTTTTCATATAAATGTGTATATACATGTGTGTGCATATATATACACACACACATATACTGCCTATATATACATATATAAGCATGCTACATAGCATATATATATATACACACATACACATACACATATATACTGCCTCATTATCTAGGGGCTATATGTAATTCCACTTAAGAGATAAAAGTACTAACATTTATTTACATATTTCCCTGCTAATGGATAAGGTGGTTTCGAATCTCTTTCTTTTTTGAGACAGAGTCTCTGTCACCCAGGCTGGAGTGCAATGGCACGATCTTGGCCCACTGCAACCTCCGCCTCCTGGGTTCAAGTGATTCTCCTGCCTCAGCCTCCCAAGTAGCTGGGATTACAAGTGCCTGCCACCAAACCCAGCTAATTTTTGTATTTTTAGTAGAGATGGGTTTCACCATGTTGGTCAGGCTGGTCTCGAACTCCTGACCTCGGGTGATCCACCCACCTCAGGCTCCCAAAGTGCTGGGATTGCACACGTGAAACACCGTGTCCGACCCCAATCTTTTCCTATTACAAATAAGTCTACCACAAATATAGTTTTTATGTAGCATTTCATATACATAAGAGTATTATCAGTATGATAAATTCCTGGAAGCACACTCACTGAGTCAAAGGATATGTGTATTTTTAATTTTGATAAAAAATTTCCACATTGCTCTCCAATTTTGTGCCAATTTAGATTCCCATCAATCATGATTGAGAGTATCTGTTTCCTTACACACTTAGCAAGGCTTACCAACCTCTTCCACATTGCTTGTATGGGATGAAAGGTGGTATTTCTTTGTAGTTTATTTTTTCACTTCCTTTTCATTGGACTGCCTGTTCTTGTATTTGCTCCGTTTTCGTTATTTTTTTCTGATGGATTTGTAAGAGTGGTCTACATATTTAAAAAATTAGTCCTTTGAGTATAATACCTCAAAACTTTATGCCAGTTTGTTGTTTCACCATTGCCTTTGTTTACTGTGGTTTTCTCAGCAGAATGTTTTCACCACTATATAACTGAGTCTATCAATATTTTCCTTATAGCTTCTGGATTTTATATTATGCTTCCCACTCTAATAATAAAACACATTTTTCTATCCAAGTGAAATTAATTTTGATATAAAGACTAATATATGAACCAATCTAATTTTCTTTTATAAAATATTCAGTTGTTTCAAATATCATTTACTTATAATCCATGACTTCTCAACTCACAGGCAATGCCTCCTTTATTATATACAATATTCCTGCACGCATTTGGCCTACTTGGTCTCTAGTCTTTCATTTACCAGTCTATTCATGTGCCTAGACAATTGTTTTAATTATTATAATTTTATATACACTGTAATATCTGATAGGTTGTTTCCCTCTACCCCATCCCTCATTACTTTTATTTTTACAAAATTTTCTATACAATTCTTGCAAGTTTATTTACATGAACAGCCTTTCTTGTCAAAAAATCTACTGGCATTATAACTGAGATTATGTTGAAACATTTTATTTTATTTTATTTTATTTTATTTATTTATTTTTTTTTTGGGGAAGGAGTCTGGCTCTGTCGCCCGGTCTGGAGTGCAGTGGCCAGATCTCAGCTCACTGCAAGCTCCGCCTTCCGGGTTTACGCCATTCTCCTGCCTCAGCCTCCCGAGTAGCTGGGAACACAGACGCCCGCCACCTCGCCCGGCTAGTTTTTTGTATTTTTTAGTAGACACGGGGGTTTCACCGGGTTAGCCAGGATGGTCTCGATCTCCTGACCTCGTGATCCGCCCGCCTCAGCCTCCCAAAGTGCTGGGATTACAGGCTTGAGCCACCGTGCCCGGCAACATTTTATGTTAACTTAGGGAGATTAAATGTTTAATACTGAAATTTCTTATCCAAGAATATGGCATGCCTTTCCAGTTATTCAAGTTTCCCTTTGTGTCCCTGGGGAACTTTAGGTATTTCTTATTCAGCAACTGGATCTTGCACACTTATTATTAGTTTGTTGCCAGGTATTTTTTGTTTTTATTATGAGATCTTTGTTTCTATTACATTTTCTAACTATTTAGAAAAGCTATTGATTTCTTTGTGTATTAATTTTGTGGCTGGGCGTGGTGGTTCAGGCCTGTAATTTCAGCACTTTGGGAGGCCGAGGCAGGTGGATCACTTGAGGCCAGGAGTTCAAGACTAACCCAGCCAACATGATGAAACCCTGTCTCCATTAAAAATACAAAAGATTAGCTGGGTTTGGTGGCGGGTGCCTGTAATTCCAGTTACTAGGGAGGCTGAGGCAGGAGAATCGCTTGAACCCAGGAGGTGGAGGTTGCAGTGAGCTGAGATTGTGCCACTGCACTCCAGCCTGGGTGACAGAGTGACACTCTCTCTCGAAAGAAAAAAAAATTGTACTGCCACCTTACTAAAATGTCTTATTAGTTGTTATAGTTTTTAATTTCATTCTCTATGATTTTTATCAAGTACACAATAATATCATCTGCAAGTTCTGACCTCTTTACCTCCCTTTGATTTTCACATTTCCTTTCTTTGGCCTAACTGCATCTTTCCTATAATTTTAAAAGCACAATTAAACATCACATCTTCCGTTCTTATGAGACAGATGAAAAAGTCACTCAAACTTACACTTAGTAAATTGGAAGTGTATATGTAAAATTATTTCTAAGTCCTTAGATTACAAAACTCCTACGTCATGGAATTTACTAACACCAATAGTTACAATCAAATGCTGTAACTAGAGTTTAAAGGAAACCAGATAATTCTGTGGCCAATAAACACAACAACTGGAGTTATGTGTACTGAGAAAGTGGTAATCAAATCACACACTTTGGGGGATGAACTAATATGCACAGGAACATGGAGAAATTCTCTCTCAGAGAACTGACTATTGGTCATAGGCACTGTGTCGTATTTTTTCCCTTTAAATTAAACACATGGACCAGTAGAAGAGGCAGTATTGAAACTTTTTGAGTCTAATATTGACTCATATGTCACTCATAGACTATGATATTAATATTTTAATTAATATTTCAATCTGCACCAAAGCATTTCATATTTTATCTGGATTATCTAATCTTTATAAGTGAAGCATTAAGTTGGTGGAGCTTTTTTCTTTAAAAATTATGCTGGTTTCAAACTAGTAACTTAACATAAAACTTGACTTGTAGACCTAAGGAAGGATCAAGCAAAAGATATTTAAGAGGTTGCCTGAGATATAGGTTACTCTAATATTTATAAGTACAATTTTTGAGCATCATTAAACTTTGCTTATCTAGATCTTGTATGACAAAGAACCTAGCTTTTTCTGGCATGTTACCCCTACACCTGTGTTCTGAAATGCTGTTTCAAATATGAAGTAGCTAAAAAATAAAATAATTCATTATATTTTGCTTTAAAATTCAGAGTAATTCACTGGCTATGCTCAGGAAAGAATGAAGGACCCTGTCATTCTCTTTGTCTTAACCTGCTAGTTTATCAAGATTTCTAGGAGTGGAATGTCTTACAGCTCTAATGGTAAAATTACTGCCTCTAGATCTTATCAGCTTCGAGGCTGGAGCAGTGTGGAACTGACTGACAGCTGAATGGAATACAGATGAAGTTATGGAGACTACAAGTCATTCAAAGCCCCATTTTATTAAATGCTTTGAAAATGAGGCCCAGATCCTTCAGTCAATTTATGGTTTAGTGTAGGAAGCAGACGGTTCATGGTACTCTGTCTGAGGAGTTTCATTTGAGGGACTGAGTTGGCCCAGGGGAAAAGGGACACAGGAAAACAGAAAAAGCTAAGATCATAATGGTGATACATGTTTCTGCCAAAATAAGTGGACAGAGTTTTTTAAAAAAATATATTGAGGCTAACTGTAAAACTTAGTAAATTATTTTAAACAGAAATTACTGTTTTTCACATAAAATAAGAACTGTGATTTATGCATAATTTATGCATACTTCTAACTTAAAATTTCTTCTAAGCGTATCTTCATATATGATAATTAGACAGAAGTGTTCATCTCATGTGACTATATTGCTTTTCTGTCTCAATGTAGTCATAACCAATAATCTAATATTATTTCAACATTTTTTCCTCCGGTAAGATAGATGGGCAATTCAGCTCCTTCTAATATAATCATTTCCCTTAAATATAAGGAAGTCCTTCATATACTAATATGAAACAAAAAGTCTCCAAGACATAAGATGTGGCATTTTTCTTACCATTTGTGTAAAAAAAATGAAAAACAGAGAGAGTGAAAAAATATATATTCTGCTTGCATATCCTGCTAGAATATTGCTAGAATAATACTTTAAAAACTTGGTGGCAGGGCACGGTGGCTCATGCCTGTAATCCCAGCATTTTGGGAGGCTGGGGTGGGCAGATCACCTGAGGTCAGGAGTTTGAGACCAGCCTGGCCAACATGGTGAAACACTGTCTCTATTAAAAATACAAAAAACTAGCCAAGCATGGTGGTGGACACCTGTAATCCCAGCTACAAGGGAGGCTGAGGTGGCAGAATCTCTTGAACACGGGAGGCGGAGGTTGCAGTGAGCTGAGATCACGCCACTCAACTCCAGCCTGAGTGACAGAGTGAGACTCTGTCTCAAAATAATAATAATAATAATAATAATAATAATAATAATAATTTTAAAAAAAGATAAGAGAGAACGTGGTAATATTGGTTGTCTCTAAGGATGAGAATTGGGAAACAGGTGAGAGAGACTCATGCACTTTCTTATATCTTTTGAACGTGCAACTTAAGAACGTGTAACTAATTCATATAAATAAATTAAAATTTTAAAATCAAACACATGGCCGTTGGTAACACAGAAGCAAAAGAATAAGAAGGTAAAATTATTTTGGAGAGCTAAACATATTTATCCTTTTAGAAAAAGCATTCTCTTACACCAAATTCATAAACATGCCAAGCCAAGAATAAATAAATAAAAGCACTCACAATTCTTAAATTAATTCTTAACTTTCTATTAATCATATAAACTAGGCCAAACTTTTACTTATATAGCAGCAGATGGACTTTCAAATTTTCCTCCAAATAATTAAATAAATTATAATATTTTACATTAATCAAAAGAGGTGGAAACATGAACAATATTAATTTCAACATATTTTTCTTGTGCCTCTTGGTGGGATCTAATTTTAGCAACATCCCATTAACATATATAAATACTAAATGTATATACATAAAGGTGTAAAAATTAACTTTCATATCACAGTCTCAAAAATGATTAATGTAATCTTAAGTATTAAGAAGAATTAAAAAAAACTCCATACATAACCATCTAAGAATAAAAATACTATTTTATGTGAGAGTAAGTAAATAAGGCTTTTTAAAGCAAGTTGGTAATTACTGCATACTCTGGTATAAGATAAATTATGTTGTGATGAGCACCAAAAAAATCACTAACTACATTCACAAACTTTTAATCTTCAAGTGAAAAGTATGTTCAGTTCCAAAACTCTAAAATTCTATAAATGATGTGATTATATAGAAAAATAATCATGAAAAATACATTAGAATATCAAATGAATGAAAACAGAGGGAAATATTATGCTGATATAGTTAGAAGACAGATGTATAATGAGTTCAGATTTATGACTGTAGCCAATTCTTCTACCTTAATGTCCATGTGCTACTGAAATAGTAGCAATAAACAGATCCCTAACATATTCAGGTCACAACTTAGCTGAACCCATATCCAGTGATAATTCAATAAAAATGTTATAAAATCTTTCTCAAAATTGCTATTTAATATTATCCACAGGAAATGTCTTTAAATGTATGTGTATGTATTTACATAAGTAAAAACATGGATGTATATATCTATATACATAATTATACACACATGGACCATATAAAAGGAAACAGTAATCAAAGGAGAAATAGTATTTTGACTAAATTTGAATATTAGTAGTTGACAGAATGTATTCATCATATAAAATTTGTTACCAAATTAACAAATGCTGACTTTCTAAACTTTTGTTTTAAGTTCAGGGATACTTGTGCAGGATGGGCAGGTTTGTTATACAAGTAAATGTGTGTCATGGGGATTTACTGTACCAATTATTTCATCACCTAGGTGTGAAGCCTATTATCCATTAGTTATTTTTCCTGATCCTCTCCCTCCTCCCACCCTCTACCCTCCTCTAAGGCCCAGTGTGTGTTGTTCCCCTCTATGTGTCCATGTATTCTCATCATTTAGCTTCCACTTGTGAGAACATGCAGTATTTGGTTTTCTGTTCCTGCATTAGTTTGCTAAGGATAATGGCCTCCAGCTCCAACCATGTCCCTGCAAAGGACATGATCTCATTCTTTGTTATGGCTGCTTAGTATTCCATGGTGTATATGTACCATATTTTCTTTATCCAGTCTATCACTGATGGGCATTTGGGTTGATTTCATGTCTTTGCTATTGTGAATAGTGATGCGATAAACATATGCATGCATATGTCTTTATAACAGAATAATTTCTATTACTTTGGGTGTATACCCAGTAATGGGACTGATGGGTCAAATGGGAGTTCTGACTTTAGGCCTTTGAAGAATTGCGACACTGTCTTCCACAATGTTTGAAGTAATTTATACTGCAACCAGCAGTGTGTATAAGCGTTCCGTTTTCTCCAGTACCTCACCAGAAAAATGCTGAGATTTCTAAGTACCTTGAAAACTGAAAAACTGTACAATGCATAAGCCAAATATTAAGACACCTTTATGCAAATTTTTTTCATTTAAAGTTATAAGAATAAATCATATGCTCAAATAAAATTTTTCTGTTAATGACTCAGAGATTCTTCCAGTATGAGAAAGACGGTGTTAGGTTTTATGTTGAACATCAGACTAAGTAAGAAAAGTGCTAATCATTTTTCTTAGTAGTGGCTTCAATATCAAATCAATTCGCTTTTTTTCATTAATATATCTCAAGAAATTGATTTGCACATTAGGATAAACTTTTCGTTTTGGTAAGAAATTATTCCTTAAAATTTTAAATAAAAGTTTTTTTGTATAGGTACAGGTAAATGTAAGAGAGAGTGTCAAGGCAATGATTCTAAGAACTGGAGCAGAAAACTTTGCCACAGGAACTGGGCCAAGTGTTTGGTTTGTGCTATTCCCAAGTACCCAAACACAGCTAGTTTTACATCAACTGAATTAACTGACTATGCATTACACTTACTGATAGTCCCCTAAGGAGTGACCCAAAGGACGATTTCTCAGTCAAGAATTTCGGCCACAGTATAGGCTACTATTGCACAGTAAGTTGCATCAGTCATTCTACAGGTTATATGTTGAACACTAAAGAACAGTAAGGAAAACTGAACTTATATGGTACAGATGGGCTCAATGTTTGGAAAGAAATGGCTTGAGTCTTGACCAACAAATCTTTAAAGATTGTGTTCATATACAATCTTTTGTACGATTCTACAGTAAATGAAAAATATACATAAACTCAATTAAATTCCATTTAATGACATGGCATCTCCTTAAAAAAAAAAACAAAAAAACAAAAAAAACTTGATTTTTAGGAGTGAAAACAACCAAAAATCTATGGTTAGCATTTCTAACATTTGGCAAGAGGCGGATGATACGAAATCTTAAATAGGTTTCACGGGACTTCAACTTTGTTAATTTTACTACAGTAACAGATGTGAAACTGTAAACTGAGAATCACAACCTCACTGTGAGTCAAGCAGATCTTCAGTACAATTGAGAAGGGGATTTAAATCAAATATACTTTTCAATAATCAATTCAAGGTAATACAAAAACACTAGCAGAAGTATATTTAGACAAGTACCACACTATCAATCAATATGGGCTTTGGTGAGATCACTGTGATTTTTCCATGCAAAAGTTACCTTTTTTTTCCCTTAACTTTTGTATTCTTTTTGTTAAAAAGGAAGATTTTCTTATAAAAAAGAAAGCAAAACCAAAAAAAAAGAAAAAAATCACCTTAGAATTTTTATCCTTAACAAAACAACCTCAAATATGAATATTTTTAGTACAAAATTAATATATACAATTGATATTATAAATTGGTGTTTTGTAAAAGTTTTCAACTATTCCCAGTTTTTATAATTCAGTTACTTTATCTGTTTAATTTACCAGTTAGTATAATAAAAATCACACATCAAATTTGTATAATGGATAACTTAAGGAGTAATGCCACCTTTAATACCTACATACCTACATAGAAAGTGTATCCCTTATAAAAAAAAAAAATAGAAGAAGAAGAATCAAACTATAAAGGTTAGCAATGCAACTGTATTTACATGAGCTGGATTAAACAATTTGGTTAATTTAGTGAGAGAGCAAATAAATTTAGTAAACCCACATCCAGTTGATGAGGATGTTAAACAGGTATCAGAATCAGCATGAAGGCAAGTAGGAACACCTAGAGGAGGTAAGGCAGGAAAGGAATGGGGTTTCAAAGGATAGTATGTTAGAATAAGAGAGGGTGGGTGAAATGAAAGTGGGAAAGGCAAATTTTGCCCCGTTTTTCAGTTTTCCTAAGGCCTTGATAAGTGGTATTTTCCTTTCACTGAAAATAATTTTCTAGGTGGCCTACAGGAGGAGTGCTATATACTATTGCCACCTTTGTCTATCTCTTTTCTTTTTATGTTGAAGATATATTTTTACATCTAGAATATTTTATAATTCCTTTGTAAATCTAATGGTTCTAAAGTAGGAGGAAATTATGAAATCATTTAGTCTAACCAACGTCTTATTTTACTGATAAGGGGAACTGAGATACAGAAAAGCTATGGTTTATCAGTAGCAATTCCCTTGCTTCTAATCTACATAAATATACTAGTGTGACTAAAAGGTTTCAAATACTGTATTTAATATTATTAAAAGCAAGAGACAATAAATACACATAAGAAATGCTTCAAAATTACAAAGAAAAAAATTACAAAAAGGAACTCTCCGCTCAGAAGAGCTAGTCATCTATTCTGATGTTAGTAACAAATACTGAATTAAAATCAAGAGTTTTTAAAAAATGTATTAGGGAAAAGGCACTGAATGATTAAAGTAGGAACACAAGAAATTACTACAAATATACAAAGTATATACAGAGTACTTACCAAGCACATATAATATCCTGGAGAAAATCCATAAAATGAGAAATATAAAGCTTCTCATATTACTATTTTCTCCCCAATTTATTTCTATCTCTATTTCATTGCAAGAACAAACTGTATGATGAGATGATAAAATGGGATACATCTCCTTAATTCAAATCCCCAGCACCCTTTTATATGTAACACCTAGAAAATCTATTCCATTGCTGCTTTAGCTATGTGGTTCTAAATGACCATTCTCATATGCTTAGTTGAGGTGAAAAACAGAAGTTCAGGCTAGAGTTTGATGATATCAAATTCTGCAAAACTTTCTATGGCTATTTCTATTACATCATTTCAGTACATTAAAATACATTGTGTTGGCCGGGCTCAGTGGCCCACATGCTTGTAATCCCAGTACTTTGGGAGGCTGAAGAGGGTGGGTCACCTAAGGTCAGGAGTTTGAGACCAGCCCGGCCAGCATGGTGAAATTCCATCTCTACTAAAAAAAATACAAAAATTAGCTGGGCATGGTGGCATGTGCCTGTAGTCCCAGCTACTTGGGAGGCTGAGGCAGGAGAATCACTTGAACCCAGAAGGAAGGTGTTGCAGTGAGCTGAGATTGCACTACTGCCACTCCAGCCTGGGCCAAAGAGTGAAACTTCATCTAAAAAAACAAAAACAAACAAACAAACAAACCCCACAAACGAAGAATAACCCAATGTGTTAAAATAAATATATCTATTAAATTTAACTTAAATATGTATGTTCCTAAGACTAAGATACTATTCACTCATATCTATGATCAGAACCAACACAAATATTTTTCATCTGAATCACCTATACTAATGCTTCCTAAAGTATCTCTCTGGTGGAATGAAACACGAATTTATACATGACACGTGAGTAAATATTTTTAATTTTACTATTTAAACACTGATTTCAATATGTATTAGGAAAAAATTACACACGATTTTCTATTTTAAAAGTGAGTCAACTTAGAAAACGTATTAAGTTAGTAATAATACAGTTGGCATGAGAATATGGCAAAATTTACATATTTAAGGTTTGGGAAATGCTGGCTTACATAATGTAACTTCTCTGGGGATGAGCTAGCATAAATATTATTGTTGAAAGAAGTGAAAATTCCAAGCTAAATTATATTTTATTCTCTGTATTACTGCCTGGCTTTTATCTCATAAAATAAGCATAATATGAAAGTGAGTTCTTTCTATATAAATTTAAGATATTTTACTGATGGAAGACAGCTTATGAATACCAGCAGTTCAATGAGCAAAACTCACCTTTCTAATTTGCCAGTAAAATTAAAAACTCTAATTCACCTGATTAGAGGGCATACGTATCAGTAACATTCTGCATAATACTACATAGACTATATTCTGCAAACTATCACAATATTAAAACTATCTAACACATTCTTGCCCCAGTCCCATCTGTGTTGTTCTTTTCCCTCTATAAAAGGAAATGTTCATTAGAGACTATTAAAAGCTAAATTAAACTACCAAAAACTCAAATACTTACTGTCGCTGGGGAGGCCCGAGTTGTGTGTGTCACTGAGTGACCAGAATTCTCCATTGAGTTGCCAATCAGATAGGTTCCTCCAGAGCTGCTGATGAGTTGTCCTCCTGTGACGCCCATCTGAATCCCACCAGTGCCCACCATACTGTGGGATGAGACCACGGTAGTCACCTGGGCGGAACTCCCTTGAGTATCAAAGTAATTCCCTCCAGTGTTTTGGCTGTACATCTGCGTCTCTGTGTAAGGATACGTTGTTGTTCGGCTTTAGAAGAAGAAGAAGAAAAAAGAAATTTACTAGCTTATTTATGTCATCTTATTAATTTTTTTCCTAATATGAATGTAATTGAAACATATTGGTTGGCTTAGCCCTCGGAATATGGCAAGTTTTGCATTTTGTACAAAACTTCATTCCCAGAAACAGTTTGATTTACTTTTCAAATTAAGGGTTTACCCATTTAAATAAGTACCTCAACTAGTTCTGTACTACAGAGATTTTGCCCTCTCCTGGTGCCTACCTCCAGCATATAAATAAGCTCAGGTCTCTTCCCTCCAATAAATCTTGCTGAACAACTTCAATTGCTTATAAAACGTACTACAAATCCCAGTTTTAGAAAAGCTGGAACCTGGAATAAGTAGGAGTAGTGTGAGTAGTTGACTTACCTCCTACTTTGCTAATACTCAGACTACTTAACATTCCTGGGTGAGTCCCAATAAACCTCCATGACTAAAGGAGCTAGCATGGATCTCTTTCTTACCTCTACAAGGATCTTAAGCAAATAGTTTACTCACCTTGGACACTAAGTCCCTCCCTCATCTCTCTCTATCCCTTCACACTTAAGCTCCTCCTTTATAAGATGACTATTCCAACTCTTCATGTCCTCACTTTCCACTTTCCAACAATTACAGTCAAGCTTCTGCCCTTAGCCTTTCATTAGAACTGCTTTTAATAAGGTCACTTGTGACCACAGCTAAATACCAAGCTAAAAGACTCCTGTCAGTCCTTATCTCTTGTGACCTATCTATAGTATGACACTGTTGGCCACTCCATGTTACCCTTTCCCTCCCTTTTCTGTTCTGATTAAGCTTATTTGATTCATCTATTTTTATTTTCAATTGACTATAACTTCAATTTTAAGAGGATCTTTTTAACTTTTTATTTTAAAATACTAAGTTCTCAAGAAGTTATAAAAATATATATAGAACATGTTTTAAACATTCAAATACAAAATAGAAACTCCCAGTTCTTTTGCTATTATCTTCAATGCTACCTCCTAAAGCTAGCCATTCCTGAGAGTTTGGTGTGTATGTTTTCAGACATGTCCTATATGTATCTTAAAGTCTGGACATCTTAACTTCTTTTGTCCCTTAATTTCTACGGCCCTTCTTTTCCACTTTTTGCTTTTTACCATAACCTCTCAAGAGCCTTCTGGAATCTCCAATTTTTCTACCACATCCTCAAATATTAATATTTTTCTGAGTTTTCTGTTTTGAGCTCTTATTTTTATTTAGATCAAAGACCTTTACTACATACAGTACCGTATAATCATTTACACGCTCTTAGTAAACAATCTTACGTAAGTTGGTATCACTGCTCTCTTTATTTCCTAGTTATACTTTAAGAATATTAAATCTGGGTTTCTAACAGCCAAGTGGTCATCACTACTCAGAACTCCTATGAAATATGGGAGGCTGTGTAAAATGTAACATGATGAGATTCCTTTCCTCTCTTGTTCTTTCTTCCACACTTCCGCTTCTCAGTAGAGGGCAGCACCACCATCCTCAGCGTTGGAAATTATTGATTACTCTTCCTTCTGACTGACATGAGTTGCTGAGTCCTGTCAATTTTATCTTCTAAATAATTTTCCAATTCTCTTTTTCCATTATCATACACACTACTTTAATTCATAATGTTCTCTATTATACAGGCTGAGAATACCTTTTCAACAATGCTTGGGACCACAAGTGTTTTGGATTTTGGATTTTTTTCAGATTTTGGAATATTTTCATATATAAAATGAGAGATCCTGGGGATAGGACCCATATCTAAATATGAAAGTCACTTATGTTTCATATACATCTTATACACATAGCCTGAAGGTAATTTTATAAAATATTTTAAATAATTTTGTGCATGACACAAAGTTTGTATATATTGAACCATCAGAAACCAAAGATGTCACTCTTATGTTGGTGCTCAAAAACTTTCAAATTTTGGAGCATTTCAGATTTTGGATTTTGCATTAGGGATGATCAACCTGCAACTGCCTTCTAATTGATTTTCCCTTCTCTAATCAGTTGCTCTTGCAATCTATCTCCAACTTTGCTGCCAGGAGAATGTTCTATAATGCAAATATAAAAATAAAACTGCTTCAAAACCTTCCTATGATTCTCTCTTGCCTTCAGAAAAAAGTTCAAAACTCTTGTCCATCTTACAAAAATCATCAGGGGGTCGTGACTACATAATCTCAAGACTTGGTATTAGCCATGTTATCAAATGCTCTCTTCACTCGCATCATATTGACCATTTTTCTGGTCCTGCTAAAGTGCCCTTTTCTCTTGCCTTTCTACTTCACTACATAAGGATTCTTCTGCCTGAAAGGCCTTTTCATTTTTTTCCACCTCCCTTCCTTTGTCCTAATCATCCTTAAACTCCCAACAGAAGCTCCTTATCTCAAAATTATTTTCTGCATCCTTTGCCCTCTATGGCCACTCCTCACAGGGCTGTTATGTTTTATGCTCTGTACTTTCCCAACATGCTTTGAATTCCTGAAACATAGCTCTTGATGTGTTAATTTCCTCAAGTCTTCCTACTCCCATCAGTACTCTCAACACTTAACACAGTTGCTGGTACATAGCTGGCACACTAAGCAGTCAACAAATAAAAATATTTAAAAGTACAGTAGACATAATAGCCAGTTTCATAAATTTCTGTATCACAAATCTTTTATTTTGTTAAAACATGAGAAATTATGCTAAACTACTCCAAGATTTTTGATTAATTTAAAACAAGTACTTTTAACTCATTATAAATTATACTTGTAATTTACAATACATACTTTAGTAAAATAATAAGAGTGTTCTGAAAATATTCCACACTGGGTAAAGTGCCCTTTCCAGAAAGAGCCGCAGCAAATCCAGGTAAAAAGTTTAGTCTGGGGTGATGATAGAAACAGATTCATAGAAAATGGTTTTTTTTTAAAGTGACATAGAAAAATGTCACTTAAAATACATGTACCATTCTTCTCATCACTGCTGTATTTCCCAACTGGAAATCTCATTTGTTTCTTTATTTACATGTTTATTTAATAAAATAAAATAGCCATGTTGGTTTCAAATTTTGATAAAATGAGAACTGGGGTCATTTTAATTTTTGTCTACCAAATATGACAGTGGCCCCACTTAACTATGCTTAAAACAGCACAATCTGATGTTGATATTTAAGTATAGTCAAATAAGCTGTAGAAACAGATATAGGACAATAAATACTTTGACAGATGCAGGACATGGTGCCCCCTTTCCTTTTTATCATCCAAGCAGGATGATTCAGGATGCCCCCTACTAGTAAGCAGATTTCTCAAATAAAACATAATAATAGCTATATACAGCTAATATTTACTGACCATTTACTATGCAACAGGTACTATTCTATGTGCTTTTTAGGCATTAGCTCATTAAATTTTCATAATAATTCCATGAGGTAGGTGTTGTTATATTAATAATTCCTGTTTCACATACAAGGTGAATAACTGAAGTTTGGATTGGTTAAATAACTTAGTCTACAGCACAGAGCTGATGAATCATGGATCTGGAATCTAAACAATCTATATTCTCAACCATTATGTCAAAAAAAAGGAACATAACTTTTTACATCTGTCAATGATACATGTCAACAACTACTAAGGAATAGCTTAACAAATGGAATAGGGACCATATGAACTTCTTGTTGCTATTTTGAGATTTCCTTACAGCTTACTTTACTGTTTTCTAGCACTACACTATTACACTACACTATTCTCCATTATTACCCAGAAAGAGGCCTATAGACGATGTACCTGCAACTGTAAAGAAGAAGCCATGGAAAAGGCAGGGCCATTTCAGAAGATACGTACCACTTCAGATTGGAATTTTAGATGTTCTGTGATCATGGAAGTTGCTACCCCACCATAAGAAAAACATCCCAAGGGATCACTGCAGCTTTTGGGCCTGTCCTCTTTGTATCATTATACTCAGTAAAGGACAGTAATGCAAATAAATGCATCACAGATATATAAAATCTCTATATAGCCCTCAAAGTCAGTTCATAAGCTAAAAAATGACCAAAGAAGAGGAGAAGGGATAAAGTCACTAAAGAGTATGCCTAATCCATAAACTATCCCCATTACTACATTGTGCGACTATGGACAAGGCTTGGCTACTCTATAAACACACACTGGGGTAAAGAGTAGCAATTTTTAGAGAGAAAAAGCACACAATTATATTAAGGAATGAAGTGTGATAAATTGTCTGAATTCGGCTTTGACAAAAATACACTTGCAATTGGAAATGGGGGAGACTTTCAAACACTGGGTTGAGTAATACAGGCAGATTATAATATCCTTAGCTGGGCCAGGCACGGTGGCTCATGCCCACAATCCCAGCACTTTGAGAGGCTGAGGTGGATGGATCACCTGAGGTCAGGAGTTTGAGACCAGCCTGGTCAACATGGTGAAACCCCGTCTTTACTAAAAAAAATACAAAAAATCAGACAGGCATGGTGGCACACACCTGTAATCCCAGCTACTTGGGAAGCCGAGGCAGAAGAATCGCTTGAACCTGGGAGATGGAGGTTGCAGTGAGCTGAGGTCACACCACTGCACTCCAGCCTGGGCAACAGAGCGAGACTCCATCTCCAAATTAATCATCATCATCATCATCATATCCTTAGCCACTGTCCCTTAAAGGTAAGAAGACAAGCATGAACCCACTTGTTGGAGTCCCTGGAGCCAGAACCAGGGCCAGAAACATGCACAAGTAACAGATAACTCCTAAAGGTTTTTTCCATGTCTAAATACTTTAAGCTCCTGAATACATACTTAAGAATTAATTTTAAAAAGGAAGCACCAACAGCAAAAATAAACAGTTCTTTTTAAGGTACCAGAAATAGACTCTCTAATTCTGATATCTCAGATCAGCTCATCTTTTATATTGTATACTGAATATACTCTTCATAAGAGTTACTGCTTGCACACTATTTTCTCCAGAAATTTCCTAAACATATGTTCAAGAAAACGACTCAATTTTTGGCATATCAGATTGAAAGCAGCTAACTATTTCTGGACTGTACATTCCTGAAATAGATAAATCCCCAAGCAATTCTGTGCACATTTAAAAGATACCGCTGTGTTCATTTTGTTTGTTCTGTATTGATTATCATAGACTAAATCATGAAAATATGTTATATTATTTCTATAGCAGCAGAGAAATCTTTCCATTGTTCTGCATATGTATCCAGTAACGAATGTGAACACATCGATATGTGTATACTTGCTGACAGAAGCTTCTTCATAGCTGACTCTATTATAAGGTTCTATGTAAATGTCAGGACTCTGATTCATTGAATTCAGTAATTTTGTGCCGTTTGTTTCCCATCGTGCCTTAGCACATACCTTGGCTAAGGATGACCTTGAATATTCCCTACTTACTTATTAACTAGAATGATTATGGCAATTTATCTTAGCCATAACCAATTTTTTCTGTTTTCTTTATCTTCAGGTGTCTTATCCACAATTTCAGATACTCAGTATCTCTAAATTCTGTATTTTGTATTTTACTAAGATTTTGAATATCCTCCAACCAATAAGCTTGTCACTATAAAATCAAGCAATGGCATGAAAGTGATAAATTAAGGAAATAAAGTAGCTTGTAAATCTCATACCATAAATTGTATTATAAAGATGGAATATAGATATGGTAACCATTATCTTACATGGGTACAACATTTTATTGCTTTTAGGCTACTCTGCATACATTCTTTTAACAAATATTTAATAAGCATCTATTCTGGCACCTAGAATAAAAGGAACAACACAGACATGACCTCTACTGTTATTAGGGCTACATAACACAAGGAGAAAGTGGGCAAAAATAAGAAAGAAAATAAGACAATTAGAAGTTTTCTTCATTCCTATGAAAGCAAAAAAATACAATATAAAAGTAGAATAGGCCAGAGGCTTGGTGTCTCACGCCTATAATCCCAGCACTTTGGGAGGCCGAGGCAGGCGGATCACAAGGTTAGGAGATCGAGATCATCCTGGCTAACACGGTGAGACCTTGTCTCTACTAAAAATACAAAAAATTAGCTGCACGTGGTGGCGGGTGCCTGTGGTCCCAGCTACTGGGGAGGCTGAGGCAGGAGAATGGCGTGAACCCAGGAGGCGGAGCTTGCAGTGAGTCGAGATCGAGCCCCTGTACTCCAGCATGGGTGACAGAGCGAGACTCCGTCTCAAAAAAAAAAATGAAAAAAAAAAAAAAGTAGAATAAATAAGAGAGAGCATACTAGATAGGATAGTTAAGGAAAGTTATCCCTGAAAGCCAGATTTTTTTTTTAGACTGAAACTAAAAGATGAAAAGGAGTCAGCCCCACGGAAAACAGGAAGAATAATATTTTAGGAAGAGAATACAAAAACTCACAACATAGCACACAACACAGGAAAGATACTGATATTTAGAAAGAAATTAGAAGAAGTCTTAAGTATTTTAGATACAACAAATGAGAAAGCTGTTAGAAGGAAATGAGGTTAAAGTAGGTAAAAACTAAACATGCATGCAGTGTAAACAATTTTCTTAACTGCAGGCCATGATCCAGTAGTGGGTCATGACATGAATTTTAATAGGTCACAACAGCATTTAAAAAAGAGACTAGACTAGACTAGAAAACATCAGTGCTTATTACACTGAATAAGAATCATTTTTAGAAATTTTGTTTCTATCATATACAGAACATACACATAAATGATGTGTGTGTGAATGCCCGGGTATGTATGTATGTACTTACCAGAGTATGAAATGTATGCCTAACATTCTCACAGTGGGTGATAGTTTTAAAAGCTTAAAAGCCACTGTTACAGACTATTGTAAGAAGTTTGGATTCTGATTTGGGCTGGGATAGTGGTAAAGGCCTTATGGGTAGGAGGAGGTAGGGCAATGTTCTAGCCAGAGAGACAACCTACAAAGTCCTGAGGCCAGACAGGTAAAAATACACCATGAGAAAATGGAGTTGCAATCAGGGACCATGACTGTGATGGGCCATGTAAGATGATTCTGGAACCTGCGAATTAGATACAACAATAGGAGGTGATCTTATTGGAAGCTTGCTCAGTGAAGTGAGGGCATTTATATGTCTGATTGAACTAGACTGAGTTAATAACTAAAGGCAGTCAGAATGAGCCACTTTTTAGTATCTTAGAAAAGTTTGAGAGCACAAGAGGTGCATTTGGGAACCAGGGACAAATGTTTTTAAGAGACAGGGGGATATATTATCTTCCTTAATCTACATGAAGTTAATCATACAGGTTAGAAGTTGTTACCCCACTTCTATAGATGGGGAAAGTAAGATGTGAGGAGGTAAGAACACTTGCTCTGAGGATGACACAGAGAGTGAAAAGATGAAGGAAGACTGGAACTCTGGTCTGGCTATCTCCCAGTCCAGCGCTCTTTCTTTTATGCTACCTCTGTTTGAAACGTGTACACACTACCAAATAAACTGGATTTAAAGAGGAATGGCAAATTAAAATTTTCTTAGAAAACTCGCTATATGATTGAGGAAATCAGCCATATGGTTTGGAGCAGGATAAAAACTGGCCCTACACTTTTTTGTTTTATTTCTAAGGACTTGGAAGAGAAAGTAATATTTGGTTTTTAGAGAAATCTAGTAAATATTTTATTTCTTGCTGTAGAATTTTCTTGTTTTTTTCAGAAAATGTCCCATGAATCCACACACTCCTTACCAAAAATAATTGACCAGGAAAACCATTTCAGTCAATATTAAAAACAAACAGTAAAAAGAAGGTAGGACGCTCTTTTCTTCTCATTATTTAATTACTTTTTAAATTACTTTCAAGCCCACTGGTGTGTAGACTCTTTTCCAATTAAATTTATATATTAACTTCAAAGTGTCAAATGGATAAAAGTAGAACATGATCCAGTTGAAGGGGGGACACAGATGATGGAGCAGAGTCTGTTTCTCTCTTTCCTTCCCAGTACAGCCACCTCTGCGCCTCTCCTCCACCGTAGAACTCCAGGGCTCCACACAACACAGACAACCAGTGATTAATTGATTGATTCCAGGGAACACAGACAACCAATAATTAATTAAGTGATTCTGTCAGTTGATCAACAGATAATTATTGAGTATGTCTCAAGAACCATATTTTGTAACAGATAAAACAGCATATAAAGCATAGCAAAGTCACTATCCACAAAGGATTTAAAATTCTTTAATTCAAAGGAATTACTAATATCCTAAATACTTATTCCACAATTTTAAGCATTGTGATTTATGGCCAGAAAGACCTATAGCCTATATCCCTGCCTAGGAATCTAGTCCATTTTTATCATGTTGAAGATTCATTGAAGTAGAGATACTCACCGTAATTTCTGTTCGTTATACAGCATCTGAACTCTCTATGTTTGTACAGTTTCTTAACTTGTGAATGTTGGTGGGAGACTAATTCCACTTTCAAATATAATAGCTCAAAAAGCCAGGTACTGGCTTTTCCAACCTCCCTTATAAACAAGCTAAAGGAAATCAACTTAGCACTCAAATAATCAGGTGGACTTGCTCTAAATAAGGAGCTAGGGGCACAAAGCAATGGAAATGGTGACACACTGTGAGAGACATGTCAAGTTTACAGTGGCAGTAGGGCCAGGATCCAAGATCAGTATCCGGGGGTAGCAATGGCAGACGGTGTTTGGGATGGCTGCAGTGGTGTGGTGTCTGTACTGCACTATCTCTGTGCTATGGTTTTGTGCAAGGTCTGCCTGCTGCCTGACATCACTTGTGCCTGCCTTTTCCCAGCGTGATTCTCCAGACTTCCTGGAAATTCTGTGAGTAACAAATATCTTTCAATAAATTCTTTGTCTTAAATAGGCCAGAGTTGGTTTCTGTTGCTTGAAACCAAGAACCTCTGCCTTAAACAGCTTCAAATTATGTAGTTTTTACATGGACCACCAAAGCCCTGCAAAGAAGTAGCTACATTATTTGGAATCTTCAACAAATTGCATACACACACACATACACACACACACACACACACACACACACACTACACACGTATATATGTAAAATCTCTGACTGGCCCACATGCACTACTTATTGACTTATTTAAGTTTCAAAACAGATATTCTCAAGTGCTCCACATCAGACTGAAGGCAGAGGATACACCAGAAAGATGACATGTCTATTTTGTGGAAGACACCAAAAGGAAAACAGTACTTCAGAAAGGAATTCAAGTGACCTGATATTAAACCTCACCTTATTACATAAGAATAAAAAACAATAGGTTAAATATAAAGTGATAAATACTACTGAATATCACTAACAAAACATCTGCTTTCACTTATATTCAAAAGACATACTTATTTCTTCTAACTTCAACTGCCATAATAAAAAGTAAAACAATAAAAAGCATTTATTCAGCCACTGCTATACCTACTGGGGAGGAAATGCAAGAATAAATGTTAAAAGTCAGTAATACTTCTTGTAATAATTTACTGAGTTTTCTCCTTCATGTGTCGTATTTTCATTACTATATATGCTGATAATATAGAGTACTGGAATCATAACTTTATACCATCCTATGATTATTTTGTAAGGAACTGCACATCTTTACTTAGCATTTAAATTCTTTATTTCTGTAGGGTAGAACAGTGGTTCTCACACTTTTGATGTGCATCAGAATCACCTGGAGTGCCTGTTGCAACACAGAGAGCTAGGTCCCACCCCCAAAGTTCCTAATTCTGTAGAACTGGGGTGGGCACCAAAAGCGGGCATTTCTAACAAGTTCTCAGTTGATGTGAATACTACTGGTCTGGGAAATACACTTTGAGAACCATTGTACTAGTTGATACTACAATTATGAAACCTGATTTTCACAGGAATGAAAGGGAAAAGGTGTTTTAAAATTTATTCTAGGCCAGGTGCGGTGGCTCACGCCTGTAATTCCAGCACTTTGGGAGGCCAAGGCAGGCAGATCAGGAGGTCAGGAGTTCGAGACCACCTCGGCCAATATGGAGAAACCCTGTTTCTACTAAAAAGTACAAAAATTAGCCAGCTGTGGTAGCGTGCGCCTGTAGTCCCAGCTACTCAGGAGGCTGAGGCAGAAGAATCGCTTGAACCCAGGAGATGGAGGTTGCATTGAGCTGAGATGGCACCACTGCACTCCAGCTTGGGTGACAGAGTGAGACTCCATCTCAAAAATAAAATAAAATAAATTAATTCTTTTAGCCTACTTGAGTTTAAAAAAAACCCCGAACTCTACTGTTATAAAAAGTAATTTTATATTCTGTGGCAGTTGCTCATGATAACATTACCAAAATTTCCAGTGCTATAATGGTTTTTGAAGCATACCAAAAAGATATACATAGTCAGTACATATATGAGTCACTTGCCCTGACAACAGAGGTCAGGGAAATAAATATGGACTTAAATCAATTTTAGCAGAAATGCCATTATAAAAGATTTGATTTGAAGTCACTGATAAAAATTTATAAACAAGAAAAACTGAGTAACCACACACATGTAAGTCTCAAAAGTTTTTCACCAGAGGAAAAAACACAACAAAACAAATAAGAAAGCTATGTGAATGCTACATCAGCAGCATCTCAATTCAGTTTCATTCATTTTTTCCCTGTGTACCTAAAGCCACCAAGTAGTCAGCTCCTCTCTCACCTATCATTCAATGCTAGTCTTTAATTCATTCAACAAATATAGATTGAGCACCTATCACGGGCCACTGTTCTAGGTATTAGAGAGAGAACAGGATGCAAACAAACCAGGTCCCTGCCCACATTAAGCTTACATTCTAGTGGGGGAGAGATAAGTGATCAGTTAAGAATGATAGCCAAGAGAATGACAGATAGTTATACATGTTATGGAAGAAATGTGGTCTCTCTTAGAGAATACCAGAGAAATATGTACACCAATATGCTTCTGAAGCTAAAGTCACAGAAAACTTATCTGGTCAATAATAAGAATGAGGAGAAGCAAATAAGATATGAAGAGAAAAGAATATAGAGTCAGAGAAGCCAGAAAAAGACACTGATTTAAGGATAGGGTGGTTGACTGATTGATGGCTAGAGATTAAGTAAATTTAATCTAGAAGGATGTCTGTTAGATTTAAACAACTGAAGGTCATCAATGACCTTGATAAGGGCAATTGTATTGTAATGTGGAGAAGCAAGCAAGCTTGGAAGGGGCTGAAGAGCATGTGGGCAGCAGTATCTCAATTCAGTTTCATTCATTTTATCTCTGGTACTTAAAGCCACCAAGTAGTCAGCTCCTGTCTCATCCATCATTAAATGCTAATCTTCATTTAACTCATTCAGCAAATACAGATTGAGTACCTATCATGGGCCATTGTTTTAGGTATTAGACAGCGAACAGGGTGCCCTTTCATGGTCTTTTCCACATAAGGGCAGTCCTCTCTCCAAGAGAAATTTCTACGTAACCAGCCATATACAATTACTGAAATCTAAATGGCAAGTGGATTCAAAAACCAACTCCTATACCAGTCAGAATGTGTACATAAGTAGAAGCATAAATGAAGAAAGCACCTCCGCATCTCAATTACAGAATTCCACGTAACCATTTCTCTTAAGGAGACAGCATTTGAATAAGAAGAAGAAAGCATAATTTCACCTGCAAATACTGAAATTTCATATTCCACTTATAGAAGAAAAGAGACTGAAGAAATATTCCTTTTAAGGTTTCTTATTAATCATTTAAACTGTATGGAAAAATAATTAGATGACTTCAAAAATGCACTAATACATGATTTTTCAAGAGATGACTATAGGTATAGTACTTTAAAAATGGATTTTAAATTATTCAATGTCAATATATATTAGTGTACCATTTCCCAAAGCATAACATGTGATTTTATTAGATATTATTCAGGTAAAAGTGTTCTGTGGTTCTACGCATTTCTACAGGACTTTTCAGAGCTTTTAAAAGGGTAACAGGAATTGAGTGTTCTAAAGAGAAAGTGAATCACATAGTGTTTCCCTGCTTGTGTAACCACAGAACTCTTAAGGGACTAATGTATAATGGATCATGGTATGAGAAGTTATGTATTGGAGTTGAGAAATCTATAATCTAAACAGGAACACTACTAGAACAGATATACACACAATGAACAATTTTGCGTTTTAAAACACTGATTATCTCTAAACAGTGGGCAAGCTTCAAAGAATGGTTTTATAAGAAAATCCTTTAAAATAAAGATTTCTTAATTTGACCACAATACAGCATGTCTCTATTTTCACTTTGACTAGCATGATGTAGGAGCAAGTGGGGGAGGTATGAGTCAAAAAAGAGTGGGGGAAGAAAAAATCTTTTTATTTAAAAAAAATATTTCTTAACTACACCAAGAAATTTCCATTGAAATGATCTCTCTACATGGTATGCAATGTTTCCCAGCAGGTTTAATCATAGTATTCTAAATGATTAAATATCATAAATAGTAAGAATTTATAGAAATAAAGATAATGATCAAGCCTTTGGGAAAATCTTGGAAAAACTACTGCAAGGAAATACACAAATGATGTAGCATAGGTTCCTACAGAAGCAAGGATAAAATAAACAGGGGCAAAAGTGAATTAAATTACCCTCTCCCTTGAGCAAAAAGCTACTATATTCCAACACACAGTGCTGTAAAGCAGTCTCAGTTGTTTAACTGAAATGTACACTCACTCACTAACCCACACTGTTATGCCTGCTTTGCTGGCAGTAATTGTCCATATTCACAGGGAGAACCAGGTAAACACTTTAGTATCATCAAATTATAATGATTACACTTTTTCATAAGTGACGACACATATCTGTGAGAGCTGTCATCACCTCTTGAGTGAGACACCATGCATTATGGCTACATGACATGGGGACACTGGTGACAAGAGCATTAGTAAGCATGCACAGGTTGTAGGGCCATGTAGTGGGTGCTCAAAAGTTCATGATAAAGATCAGAGTCCCTATCTTCTGGAAGTATCATTAGCAAAAAGCATTTATTATCACATAGAAGTGGGACTCTGACTGTGATACAAGTCAGGGATCAAACACTAACTTGCTATTAATTCAGTGTGGTAGAATAGAAGAATATGGAATATTCTTTCCTAACATACATAGAAGTGTGCCAAATAAAAAGAAGTCACAGAAAGACCCTAAAATGAACATTAGAGACAAAATTTGTAATAGTCAAATGTCAGCACTACAAAATTACAGAAAGACTGAAATAGCTTATGCTGAAAAAAATTGTCTAGTCCTATTTGAGAAAAAATATTCATAGTCCCTAGTTGCTAAAATTTTGAGTATAATTCATGGCAACACAATGACATTTCCTTATTAAGTATAAAAATGATGCTACAGAACCTTTAGTCAAAAATCATCCTTGATAGTAAAGAAAGGTTTTTAAAGATGCATCTTCTTCCTCTTGACCAAAAGTGCACATTTGTGACATTATCGGCTAGAGTTGAGGATACAATTTGAGTCCACACAGACCAGATCAAAGCTAACTGGACTTTGTGACAAATGACCTCATGACCTAGACCTCATTAGTCATGATCTAACCAACTGAGCTAGTGGGCCATAGAAAATACATGTTAGCACTAGATATTTGCTTTGAATCATTTCTGCACTTAAACGGGCTCTATAGTTTTAAAGAACCTACCTTACAAATGCTGTTTTTCTAAGGTTTTGTGAATGAATGAATTCATTCAACTCATGTTCAGCTATTATGTGGAAGACCCTAAGATCATTGGTAAAGCAGTTTAAAAATGCACAAGACAATATGCAGAATTTAGAACTATAAGTAGTAGTGAAAAATGTAAACGAAGTGCATAATTTTACAGCAATAACTAATGTTTATTGAGTGCTTACTATTCTTTAGATGATACATAAAGCACTTTTGATTAACTGAGGTTACAGGTTGAGTATCCTATATCCAAAATGCTTGGAACAAGCACTGTTTCGAATTTTTTACTTTTTCACATTTTGAAATATTTGCATTATATACTTACCAGTTGAGCATCCTTAAGCTGAAAATCTAAAATCTGAAATGCATGATGAGTAGTTCCCTTAAGCATTATGTTGGTGCTCAAAAAGTTTCAGATTTGGGAGTATTTTGGATTTCTGATTTTCAGCTCAACTGGTACTCCATTTCATACTTAACAGACTAATCTCTCCACCTTAGCTTGGACCAATACAAAATGAGAAATAACTGTGATAGGTACTATACAGTTAACTCTCTCAATACCCATTCCAACTGCCCCTTTCCCTTGTCACATTCTACCACAACAGTCATGAAAGCTACAAACTCCCATTCTCACATTCCCCTGCAGGTGACCATTACTGCTTATCACAGACAAAGATGAAATGACAACTGACAACTGGGTGACCTCTAGCAGTGTCTAGAAAGCCATTTATTTTCCCTGAGAGCATAAAGGTCGAAGTGGCAGGCGTCTTTTTCATTTGGTATAAATGCCAACAATAGTTTAAGTTTACGGTAAAGATTCCAAAATCATGCTCCAGGGGGCCCTGGACCTAAACAACAAGTAAGTAGAGTGAAAAACATTCACAGTGTGTCTAAAATATGTAAAGAGGTATAGATTTAAGAGGGTAACAGAAATTTACTGACTTTATCATGGGCCAATCACCTAAGTAAATGTAAATAAAACAAAATGCCAAGTTTCCACTCAGGGAGAGTCCTTCCTACTATGGGAAACATAAACAAGCATTCATAGTACAATGCTGTAAGTAAAAGTCAGGGGATAATGTTGCCCTTTATAAGGGAAGGATAAGCTAACTGCAGAGAAGGAGAGTCAGGGTCCATGTCACAAAGAAGGGAGTAACATGTCTGTCTATAAAGATCACACTAGACTGGGTTTGGGGAGACTGGGAGGAAAGGAGAGAAGACAGAGAATGCTATTTCAGCAGAGAAAATGACATGTCCAAAAACATAGAAGTATGAAGGGGGAATATTTGGGGAAAAATGCACAAAGTTGGTTATGCCTAGAAGGTAGAAAATAAGGCTAGGGAAGTAGGAATGGGGAGAATGCCAGTGTGGAAAGTTAGATTTTATTTTATAGGGAATGGAGGTAGCGTTAGGCAGTAGTGATGTGGGTAGATTCAGTGACCAAATATAGCAAAAAATGAGAGAAGTAAGAGTCAATGAAAAGCTTCTAGTTTTGTATCATCTATTATGTACCAGGCTCTGTATTCAGTACTTTAAATATATTTCCTTGTATCCTCACAAAAACTCAATAAGAGTGAGATTATTCTCCTTCCACTTCCATGGAAACAATAACAAAAAGCTCAGAATATTTAAGTACATTGGTCACAATTATAAAATGAATATGAAGTTAACCAGAATTCTGTTTTTAGTTATAATAATAGATAACAACAACTGAACTCACAGGTCATGAATACTTCTGATGTTAAAAGTTATTACAGAGGTGAATAAAAAAAAAAAAGTCCTGCCTTCATGGAACTTATAGGTTGAAATCATGGAAATACATGAAATCACTCAAGGAAAGAGTAGATGTAGTAAGAATAAAGACAGCAGAGGTTATCATCCCGGGGTACACCAACATCCATGGGAGGTGGGCAGAAGAGTCAGTGAGAGAACCTGAATTCATTTTAGGTTAACCGAGGAAGCCTATGGGTTGCAAGCAAAAAAGCCAATTTGGAAACAATCCTAGTGACTTACAATAATTCTTAGTTCCTTTATTTATAATAACATTCTGCGTCTTATTCCGAAGCAGCTAAGAAGCCCAAATAAAAATTTATATTATTGTTGAGGCAAAAGAGATAACCTGGTTTCAGGCAGGGGGCAGGTTTAGGTAGGAAAGTAAGATTTATTGAGTAGCAGGCAATTTTATGTGGAATATCTTATTTTAAAAAAGTTTAAAAATCCCAAACTCCATCACATAAAAATTGACCTTGTACATAAAAACAAAAAGCATAGAGTTTAGAAGCTATCATTAAAATACAGATATCACTAACAAGGGGTATATACATTTTTTCTCTGCACAAGAATAACTATTAAAGGGCATAAGACTTTTAATAATTTAAAATATCCTGTGGGGTTAAGTGAAAGGAAAATGAGTGCATATTCTTAATAAATGTAGATAAAAGCTCTAAACATCAGCTTAATTTCAGTAACTCTGTTCTAGTACAAAGTTACTTTGAAAAAAAGGAAAAAATCTGGGAATAGTGGGAGGTGTTCAAAAGTACATTATTTTTCTCTGAGTGGGGGAATTAAAAAGACTTCCACATATAAACTTACATTGCTCCATTGGTATAGACGGTATCGCTTCCTTCCACATACTGCACCTGAGCTGGATAGACATGTTGTACCTGCTGCACAGTCTGTACCTGTTGTACCTGAAAAACAAGTATTAGGACCTTAGTAAGAGGTAGGTATGATAGGAAGAATACACAGCATTAGATCTACCTCAAAGGTTTCTCTGGTATTATTGATAAATGTGAGAATGACTTATAAGAAAAACTATTAGATTCATGCTGTAGTTTCAAGATAAGTACGTGTTGGTTCCAGAGCAACTACAACATTTATGTAGAATAAATTCTGTAACATTCCTGCAGGTATAAATGTATAGACACATTTCAACTGTTCAGGTTTAAAATTATAAAAGTTCTTGGCCAGCCACGGTGGCTCACACCTATAATCCTAGCACTCTGGGAGGCCAAAGTGGGCAGACTGCCTGAGCTCAGGAGTTCAAGACCAGCCTGGGCAACACACTGAAATCCTGTCTCTATTAAAATACAAAAAATTAGCCAGGCATGGCGGCGTGTGCCTGTAGTCCCAGTTACTCGGGAGGCTGAGGCAGGAGAACTGCTTGAACCCGGAAGGTAGAGGTTGCAGTGAGCCAAGATTGTGCCACTGCACTACAGTCTGGGTGACACAGTGAGATTCTGTATCAAAAAAAAAAAAAAAAAGAAAAAGTGAAAAAAGAAGAAAGTTATTATTTTGAGGACATGAAATTCTATTCCATTTTAATTTAAAAAATTAAAGCTGAATTTTTTAAAATTAAGAACAATTCATAATAGAAAATTTCAAACACTCAAATTTGTAAAAAATATTGTAATAACCCTATGTACTTGTCATCCAAGATAATGATCTTTTCTGTTTATTCCCTTCACAGGATTATTTAAAAGTATTAACAGAAGGCTGGGTGCAGTGGTTCACCCCTGTAATTCCAGTACTTTGGGAAGTGGAGGCAGCTGGATCACCTGAGGTCAGGAGTTCAAGACCAGCCTCCTGACCAACGTGATGAAACCCCATCTCTACTAAAAATACAAAATTAGCCAGGCATGGTGGCGCATGCCTGTAATCCTAGCTACTTGGGAGGCTGAGACAGGAGAATCACTTGAACCCAGGAGGCAGAGGTTGCAGTGAGCTGAGATTGTGCCATTGCACTCCAGCCTGGGCAACAGGAACGAAACTCTGTCTCAAAAAAAAAGGAATTCCAGAGATTATATCATTTCACTGGTAAATATTTTCATTTGTATTTCTAAGAGATAGGAATTGTTTTTAGCATGAACACAATAATATCACATATAAAACATTAGCTATTCCTTAACATCATCTAAAACTCAGTCATTGTTAAAATTTCCCTGATGAGTCCAATCACTATATTACTGGTTTTTTCAAAGTAAGATCCAAACATGGTCTACTTAATGCATTTGGGTTGATATTTTCTTTCTCTTTGAATCTCCAACAGTTCCCCCATCATTTTTATTTCCTGCCTATTACTTATTCAAGAAACTGGGTCATTTATCTTGGAGAATTTCTGGCACCTAGATTTGATAAACAGCATCCTGAAATGTCATTTAATATGTTCCTCTATCTCATGTATGCTGTATAAACTGGTACATGTTGGGGCTTGAACAAGTTCAATTTTTTAAAAGTTGTGTACTTCCTATGGTACCATATCAGTTGACATATAACAACTGGCTGTCCCTCTTCAATGTTAAGTTTGACCAGTGGAGTCACATGTTGTCAGCTGGATCTGTCTATTAATAGTATTCTGCTCCCTATCCATGTTTTGCCTGAGGATATTAGTAGCCATTGATGATCATTTCCTACAGATATTATTTTAATAAATAAAGGTTGTTAACTTGCGGTAGTCTATTATTCTTTCTTCATTTATTAGCAAAATCCTTCTATAAAGAATAAATTCCTCTCATTAATTATTTAGTTACTTTGAAAAGTTTTTATGGGAAGAATAGGATAAGTACATGATTCTTTTATATTACAGCACTGAAAATGACTTTATCCCCCAGTAACCTCCAGAGGTGATCGATGTGTTTTTCCACTTTGTTTTGTTTGTATCCTTATGATTCTCAGCTTTTGAACATATTGAATGACTTTCAATCCTAGCAGTCTTTTTTCCTTGCTAAAATTGGCCAATGGTAGTCTCTTCAAACTGGTTCCTATGACATAACCCCATCTTTCTTAACTCTGCTACTTTCTGCTATAACAAATGTTCTAGACTTTTGTCATATTTTCTACTCAAGATCTGGAATCAGACATTTCTTCAAAAAGCCCTGGCTCTTCTCAGTGGAAAATGGTATTCAAAGACTACAGCTGGAACCCATGAATGCTCACTGCTAGGATGCTATTCATATTTCTAGGTCCTTTCATTGATCAAAGCTAGAAATACAAGTATTTTTGAAGGATAAAAATACATATAAATTCATACTAATTTTTTCATTGAATTTTAAATAGATACAAATTAAATATATCTTTGATATATTTGCCCATCTTTGCTCTTAATGCTACAAATTTTGGTTACTAGAGATTTTAACACGATTACTTACTTGCTTTATCACGAAATTTTATGGTTTCAAAATAAAAATACCATATTACTAATATTTGAGTATCAAATATTATTTGTTTCCTCCAATTTTTCTGCCCTTAAGATATATGCCCCTAGAGATGTATAACTGTATTACTATAAAGTCACTTAAAATAAGTCATCAGCTTGATACACAGTTAAATTCATGTGTTTAATTTTCTTTTTAATTTTAGGATTTGCTGTATTTAATTTTGATTTAATTTTGCTTTATTATTACATAAAATATCTATGTGGTTCCAAAGCCAAAACTATAAAACAAGGAATATATTTGGACAGATGATCCTCCTTTCATCCCTGTTGCCTCTGTCATACTAACTGCCCCCCACACCCCCCATAAGCAACCATTTTCACTATTTTTTGGTTTATCCTTTCATTGCCTTTTTCTCTGTATCTTTTTAGACATACATGCAAATGTATATGAATGTGTATAGAAGCACTCACATGTGAATACATACACACCTCATTCTAAGAAAAAACCCCAGCATTTTACACACACTGTTCTGAACCTTGCTTCTTAAACTTAACAATATAGCATACATTTGAAGATCATTCAAGTATGATACATTATGACATAAAATAAAAAAGGAACATATTTCTTTTTACTTGGAATTATGAAAAATTTTCCTCACTATAAAATTCAGAAGTGATAAAAAATACTTTTAAATAAAACTGTAAACCTGTTTGCAAGGTTAAAAATATAATAAGCAAAACCAAAGACAAATGAGCATCCAAAATTTTGAGAAAGAAAGACTGATAATCCTATTTTTAAAATGTATAGAAAATCTAGATAACCTTGGGTTGGATGATGCCTTTTTAGATATAACACCAAAGGTATAATTCATCGAACAAATAATTCACAAGCTGGATTTCATTAAAATGGAAAATTTCTACTTTGAAAGACACTGTGAAGAAAATGAAAAGACAAGTCACAAACTGGGATAGAATATTTGCAAGACTGATCTGATTAAGGATTGTTACCCAAAATTTACAAAGAGCTCTTAAAACTCAACAATAGGGGGCGGAGCAAGATGGCTGAATAGGAACAGCCCCAGTCTCCAACTCCCAGCGCGAGCAACACAGAAGACCTGTGATTTCTGCATTTTCAACTGAGCCTCTGCTGCTGACACCCAGGCAAACAGGGTCTGGAGTGGACCTCAAGCAATCTCCAACAGACCTACAGCTGAGGGTCCTGACTG
>NW_012103465.1:1487862-1493210 GCF_000951045.1 Mandrillus leucophaeus
GGGGAGGGATTGCATTGGGAGTTATACCTGATGTAAATGACGAGTTGATGGGTGCTGACGAATTGATGGGGCAGCACACAAACATGGCACAAGTATACATATGTAACAAATCTGTACGTTATGCACATGTACCCTAGAACTTAAAGTATAATAATAATAATAAATTAATTTAAAAAAAAAACTCAACAATAAGAAAATAAACAAGCTGATCTTAAACAGGGCCAAAGACCTTAATACAGATGACAAATAAGGATATGAAAATATTCTCCCATCATAAGATACCAAAATCTAAAACACTGAATTACAATGGCCAAAACCCAGAACACTTACAATACTAAATGCTAGCAGGGATGTGAAAAATACAGAAACTCTCATTCATTGCTGGGAGGGATGGAAAATGGTACAGATACTTGGGAAGGCAGGTTGGTAGTTTCTAACAACACTAAACATAATCTAGTCATATGATCCAGTAATCACGTTCCCTGGTATTTACCCAAGGAGTTGTAAACTTATGTATACACAAAAACAGGCATACACGTTTATAACAACTTTATTCGTAATTGCCAGAACTTGGAAACAACCAAGATGTCCTTCAGAAGGTGGATGGAAGAATAAACTGCACTACACATCAAAACAATGAAATATTGTTTTCATTAATTCCAATAATGGAATATTATTTTGCACTGAAAAGAAATGAACTACCAAGCCATGAAATGACATGGAGAGAACTTGAATGCATATGACTAAGCGAAAGAAAGTAATCTGAAAAGGCTACATACTGTAGGATTTCAACCATCTCACATTCTGGCAAAGGCCAAATGACGGAGACAGTAAAAAGATCAGTGGCTGCCAGTGGGGGAAAGGAGAGATGAAAAGGCAGGGCCCGAAGGATTTGCAGAACAGTGAAACTACTCTGCATGATACTGTAAATGGTGGATACATGTCATTATACATTTGTTCAAAACCATAGAATGTACAACACCAAGAATGAATTCTAATACAAATTTTAGACTTTGGTTGATAATGATGTGTCAATGTAGGTTCATCAGTAATAACAAATGTACCTCTCTGGCGGAGAATGTTTATAATGGAAGAGGCTATTCATGTGTGAAGCAAGGGGTTTTATGGAAATCTCTGTACCTTCCTCTCAATTTTGCAGTAATACTAAAGGTGATTTAGAAAAATGAAGTGTTCTCAAGAAACTAAAATCTTTTTTTAAATGTGAATGCACATACATATGTCAATATACAAACATATTCTAGTTTGTTTAAATAATATACAAATGAATAGAATAAAATAAAATCATGCAAATATTTATAGACCTTGAAATGAAGAAACCTCCCTAGAAACATTCAAGAGCCAGATGCCAGAAAAGCCAGTCAGATTTGAACAACAACAACAACAAAGACAGTTTAGAACAAATAACACCATAAACAAAGTTCAGAATCTAGACATCATTGAATAAATAGTTTGCAATATACTTAATAAGGTATAGTATCCCATATATATAAATACTCCCTATAAATAAAAAAAAAAGAACTAAAACATGTTGGAACATAGGTGTGTCACAAAATTAAAATTACAGATGAACGACAAATGTCAAAGTTAAAAGCTCAACATTAAACGTAATCAGAGAACTTCAAATGAAAAGAAAACTACTTTTTACTCTCTAGAACTATAAAAATTACCAAGGGATTATATTAATTAAAGACATTATTTTAAGAAAACAAGCATGCTTACATATAGTCAGTAGTAATATAAATAGGTTCTTTAGGCAATTTAAAGGTAATTTATAAAATTTATAAATTATAAACAGGCATATCATTTGACATTTTTGTGAATTTCCTCAACAAGAAAACTCAGTATCTGAAGAGTTGCTGTACAAAAAAATTTCAAAAAATATGTAATTTATAAGAAGAAGGAAAACCTTAATGATGATGAAACCCGACATTATCAAGTCAATTTTAATTCGACCATTCCATAGAATACATGGCCGATATAAAAGAATAAAGTAAGATTTATATGTATTTTAGTAGCAAGATTTCCAATATATATTACTAAGTTAAAAAAGTATGTTGTGGAACAATACTTATTCTTACAGTATTATTAGCTTTGTGCTTACAAAAATAAATTTATGAATATAGAAACATAAACGTAAATAAAATGTGTGTATGTGTGTGTGCATATATATATCAGCATATATGTTTGCATGTGTATACGAATTCATATAAAAGAGAACCGAAGGATATACATCAAACTTCTAAAAATGGTAACTCTGCTGAATGACATGAAAAGAGGTGAGATGGGTGAAAAAACTATCTTTTATTCTGCATATTTATGTTGCTGTTAGATTTTTTAAGTGAAAATGAATTCATATATTATGTACATATTAAAATCATATTAAACATAAAATCATACTTAAGGTCTTACCACTATGGCTGGTCACATTTTAAACATCTCTGCACCTTACACATCAAACACCTTACACATCATATTAAAATATATTGAAAGTTTGTAAGACTTCCACTTCAGGCCATGCTGGAGTAAATACTACTGGAAATGCCCTGCCACATGAAACAAATAGAAAACTTGACAAAATATATAAAATAATGTTTTCAGTCATGTGACAAAAGGCATCATAAGATGGTGATCCTTAAGAGAACGGACACAAACAAGGTGAATCCTGCCATGATCCTGGCTTCTGACCTAGAACCATTTTCCACACTGCATAAAAGGAAGAGAGAAACTAGGACAGAATGATGGTCTCACTGAGATAAGGAAACAAAGATTAGAAATGGGAAGGCTTAACGGCCGCTGAAAGGTGGGAGCGGAGTATTAGAGAAGGCATTAGAGAAAACGACAGCAACAGACCCAAGAGAATCTCTCATCATTTTCTGAACTGCACACGCGTAAGGTGCAGAGATGTTTTAAGATGTGACTACCCATAGTGGTAAGACTTTAGTGAACCCCTAAGGCATTCTGTAGATGTACCAGAAGGGGTAAAGCCTTAGTAGTAGGGCTATACTAGCTCTAGAGTAAAGACAACTTTAGGCTCATCCTAATGACGCTAAATAACAAGACTTGACAATATCAGTCTGAATTACAAGCAGTGTAACCGACTACCCAAAACAAAATGTAATATGTTTAAAGGAAGACAGCAAAATCCAGACTTACAATACCGTAAGAATCATAATGCCTAGCATACAATAAAAAAAAATTACACATACAAAGAAGCAGGGAAATGTGACCTGTAATCAGGAGAAAAATCAATCAATAGCAACAGACCTCGAAAAGTCAGAAATGAACTATCAGGCAGAAACTTTAAAACAGCTATTATGAATAGACTTATGATTTAAGGGAAAACATGAATATGATGAGAAAACAAGAAAGAAGCTATAAAGAAGAACCAAGTACTATTTGTAGAGTAGGAAAATATAATATCTAAAATGAAAATTTCACTGATTAGGATTAAAAGCAGATAACACAATGAAGAAAAGACCACTTAAAATGAAAGCCTAGCAATAAAATCTACTCACCATGAAGAACAGAGACTTTAAAAAAGAAATGATGAGAAATAAAGTATCAATGAACTACGGGACAGTATTTAGCAGTCCCAGACAGAGAAGTAACAGAAAACATATTGAATAAAGAGTGGTAGATTTCTTTTTCCAAATTTGATTGAAATGATAAACACAAATGGAAGAACATCATCAATGTACAGACAAAGAAGCCAAAGTAGCAGGATCACCTGAGGCCAGGAATTTAGGACTAGCCAGGGCAACACAACAAGACCCTATCTCTACCAAAAAAATTTTTTTTAAATGAATAGAGAAAGAACATTAAACCAAAATGCATTATAATTAATGTGCTAGACCCAGTAATAAAGAGAAAAAAAATTAAGCAGACAGAAAAAAGATAGATACCAGGCAGCAAATATTAGAATGATTGAAAACTTCTCAGTCAAAAATAATGCAAGTCTGAGACAAAAAAATAACAGCTTTAAAATAGTGATAGAAAAAAAATTTCAACCTAAATTTCCATAATCAGTGAAATAGCCTTCAAAAATGAAGAGAGGATCCTTTTTCTGACAAACAAAAGCTGACAAATACTTCTCCATCAGACAGTCAATGAAGATAATGACAAAAGAAGTTCTTCAGACTGAAGAAAAAGAATACTAGATGGAAACTGAGATCTATATAAAGAAATGAGAAACATCAGAAATAATAAATTTTTAGGTAAGTTATAGGAATTTTCTGTTTTCTTTTACTTTTCTGTAAAAGGTAATTG
The DNA here is from genome assembly GCF_000951045.1 of Mandrillus leucophaeus. NCBI lineage: Eukaryota > Metazoa > Chordata > Mammalia > Primates > Cercopithecidae > Mandrillus > Mandrillus leucophaeus. The sequence goes on from NW_012103465.1 coordinate 1,492,150, forward strand.
ACTACGTAGAGCAAAAATAATAATGCCTAGTGGGGCATTATTACAATACATGTAGAAGTGAAATGCATGAATGACAAAAATAGCACCAAGGACAGAAGAGAGAATTGAAAATACTCTTTTATAATATTCATATGTATTTAGTGGTAAATTATTGGTTGAACACAGACTGATAAATACATATTTTTAAAAATCATTGAATACTAAAGAAAAAAATAATGAAGATAGAGTGTCATACTAGAAAACAGTCAATAAATCTAATAGAAAGCAAAAATAAAGGAAATAAAAGAACAGATGGGACAAATAGAAAACAAATAACAAGATGCTAGAATTAAATGCAACCATATCAATAATTACCTGGAATCTACAAGATTCAAATCCTGATTGTCAAGAATGGGTAAAAATGGGTGAGATCCAACTATATGCTATCCACCAAAACACAATTTAAATATACAGAAACAGGTTAAAAATAAAAGGATGTAAAGAGATAAACTTTGCAAATACCAATTATAAGAAAAAATGAACTGGCTATATTAATATCAGTCAAAGTAGACTTCAGGACAAAGAGTATTACCAGATAAAAAGAGAAATATTTCATTAAGAAAAATATCAAGAAATAAATCCTATATGTGTCTGCTCCTAAAGACAGAGTTTCAGAATACCTGAAGCAAAAACTGATACAATGGAAAGAAGAAAATTGAAAAATCCAGTAACAATTGGAGGTTTCAGGGTTCTTTTTTCCATAATTGATATGCAAAAAAGACAGAAAATCATTGAGAATATAGAAATTATCAATCAACTTAACCAAAATGACTTTCACGACATAATCTACGTAACAACAGCAGAACAGGTATGTTCTGATGCACATGAACATGCTTCGTGAAAGTTCAAACAACGAGGAATAAAACAAGTCCCAACAAATTTAAAAGTATTAAAACAATACAGAGCATGCTCTCTGACCAAAAACATTAATTCGACATCAAAGACAAAAAGATATCTTGGCCGGGTGCGGTGGCTCAAGCCTGTAATCCCAGCACTTTGGGAGGCCGAGACGGGCGGATCAC
>NW_012103465.1:1493775-1592750 GCF_000951045.1 Mandrillus leucophaeus
AAAAAATAATTGAAACAATAGCAAGGTAGACTTATCAAAGAGAAAAAGAAGACATAAATTACAAATTCCAAGGATGAAAGGGGAAACATCACTATACATCTTTAAAAAGGTGGTAATAAAGACAATATAGTGTCAGTAAATTCAACAACTAAGATGAAATGGACAAAGTTTACAAAAGACACAAATGACCAAAACTTGCGCCAAAATACTCAATCCCACATCATATATATAAACTTGAATTGATTCCCACAGAGGAAACTCCAGGCCTTGATGGCTTCACTGGTAAATTGTAGGAAACATGTCAAGAAGAAAAAAATTGCCAATCTAACACAAATGTTTTAAAAAACAGAGAACAACAGAACATCTCCCAACTGTTTTTATGAGCCTAGCCTAAAAGTGAGACCAAAATTAGAAAAGATATTACAAGAAAAGAATACTACAAACTAATGTCTCGCATAAACCTAAATGCAAAAATCTTTAACAAAATATAAGTAGATCTAATTCAATAATATATTTACAGGACAATACATCATAATCAGGTAGGGTTTAACCCAAGAATGCAATGCCAGTTTAATAATAAATATTAAACCCACAAATACAATCCACGATATTTACAATATAAAAGAAAAAAACACATGATCACCTCAATAAATGCAACAAAACTCAACATCCATTCATGGACACACACACACACACACACACACACACACACACACACACACACAGTAAGCTAAGGATAGAGAAAAATTTCCTTAACCTGACAAAGCATCTATAGAAAAAAATACAAATATTATATTTAATAGTAGGAAACAGAGCGTTAGCACTTTCAAAAATACTCACATTTTTCATAATATAATGCCTCAGTTTAAATTCTTGTGTGTCCCAATCATATTTTAGATAAAAACAAAATAACCAGGACATAAAATCATTTCATTTATAATATGTAAACCTTGATGGATATTTTCAAACATAGCCTCTCCCTCCTTTATAATCATCCACTAAAATCTTGCATATTCTTGCTACCTTCTCATCACTTATACTGTTTTCTCTGCAGAAATTATCTCATCAACCAATAGAAATCCACTATTTCCGTTGAGGCCTAGGAAACCTAATTAAAAATTTAGTTTCTCTACTTTTCTAAATTTTTAAACAACATAGTATTTTTATTTTTGCAGTTATAATTACAAGATAAATTAGAACATATTTTGAATTTAAAGATAATAAAAACAAAACATAAAATTTGTGGCACGCAAGAAAGTAGTGTTTAGAGAGAATTTTTACTTAATTGCTTATATTAGAACCAAATTTCACCAGAGGCTGGGAAGGGAAATGGGGAAGGAAGGATGAAGAGAAGTTGGTTAATGGGTACAAAAATACAGCTAGATGAAAGTAGTAAGTTCTAGTATTTGGTAGTACAGTAGGGAAATTGTAGTAAATAATAACTTATTATATATTTCAAAATAGCTAGAAGAATTGTAATGTTCCCAATACAAAGAAAAGATACATGTTTGAGGTGATGGATATCCGAATGACACTGACTGGTTCAGTACACATTGCATATGTGTATCAAAATAACACATGTATCCCTGAAATATGTACAACTATAATATATATTTTAAAAATTAGTTTCTCTAAAAGGTCCTCTATAACTTATTTTATCCCATAAGAGACTATTCCTTTCTTTATGCTCTCAGGATTTATGAATACACAGGTAGTAACACATAGCTTAGTAATAATTCAGATTCTCAACTGGTTTCCTTCATGGTGGCCAATATGGTGAGATGGAAAAATTGGTTACTTTGAAATTAAGAGGTTCTTGTGCTGATACTGGATATTAGGGTGGTCAGTTATTTCTTTAAGCAATGATTTCCTTGTGTATAAAATACAAATGATATCGAATCTATCAAAAAGGTTTTTGTGAGGATCCAAAGCAATTAAGTGTAGATACAAAGCATGGTTTAGGTCTGTATGACAATTATAATACATCTTGAATAATTGGTGAAATTATGAAATACTTCAAAAACAAGAGTCTTGTCTTTATGTCTGTGCAAATTTCATCTTTAGATCCCATTTGGTTTCAGCCATAAATGTGCACAATAAATGTTCATCAAGGTTCCCTTAAAATCATGAGATTCTATAATTAAAGTAGAAATGAAACTTGGAAAATGTCAAGAATCTTGGAAAAGAAATCAGGATAGATGCTGGCTAACTCGTCTAGGACAGCAATATATAAATATGTCTCTTGATCACATGGAGACTTTACAGTACAACGTAAAAATAGGGCATATTTCTTTACACTACCTACCAAGTTAACAAATTGACAAAGTGAATGGAACACCAAATTAAATAGTGAAAATACTGAATTACAGCATATTTTAGAGGTAACACCATTTTTATGATTATCCAGTGTATCAGTCCATTCTCACCCTGCTATGGAAAAATACCCGAGACTGGGTAATTTATAAAGGAGAGAGGTTTAAGTAAATCACAGTTCCACAGGGCTTGGGAGGACTCAGGAAACTTCCAATCATGGCAGAGGGGGAAGTAAACACAAGTCCTTCTTCACATGGTGGCAGGAAGGAAAAAGATTGCCAAGTGAAGGGGAAAGCCCCTTATAAAACCATCAGATCTCAAGAGAACTCACTCACTATCAGGAGAACAGCATGGGGGAAACTGCTCCCATGATTCAATTATCTCCACCCAGTCCCGCCCTTGATACATGGGGATTATTACAATTCAAGGTGAGATTTGAGTGGGGACACACAGCCAAACCATATCATCTGGTATGTATGGTTTTTCTGCCAACCTTTAAGAATCTGGGCCTACGAGGCCCTTGAAACGATTTGGTGAAGGTAAGAAATGGAATTGGGCATAACGCTTATAATTTGAGAAGGGATTTTTTTCAAAGGCAAAAGATAGTGGAGGAAGGAAAGAGGGATTTAAAAAGGGCAGACAATGAAAAGAGGAACCAAAAAAGTATCTCATGTATACATATCTCATTCTACCAGTGAGAAGTTAAGAAGTTAAGACCCTCGAGAACATTTTCTTTACCCTAGTTTTTAGTTTAGAGTTTGTCATTTTTGTTGTTGTTGTTGTTGTTGTTTGGGCAATGAGGTTCTGCCTTTGTTATAACAGTAAAAGTGGACTGGAAAGCCATAGATATGCTCTCTTCTACCCAAAGTAAAGTCAGTTAGGTCCAGGAAGAGAACTGTGACCACAGAGCCAGTCTATCAGGATGTATACACCCAGACACAGGATGGGAAATGAGAATAAAAGAATTCCAGCCCATCCCTAGCCCTGGCCCAAGTGCACATACAGAGAGAGCAGCAGCATTTTCTATATTTGTTGGTATGTTCCCAGAGTCCAGTAGAGGGCAAATACACTATAAATATTTAAAAATTATTCACTAACAAACAATGCCTAGAGAATATTATAAAATTGATAGAATCTTCTAAATGGGGATGTGTATTTTTTTAAATAAACAAAGAAATGTTTAGTTTTTCAAAGTGAACTGATATGATCACTTTTAATACCATTAGTGTATCAGTAAAAACCAAAGGTGAAATTTTAAAGTAAAGACGCATGCTATTTTCTTTCTAAAATGATCAAATGTGATTCAAATTGTTCAAATATTAGTTGCTACTATGTTAAACATTAATTTTTGTTCAAATATTTACTAAGTTATCTATTAAAGCTTATTTTCTATTTTAGTTGCCATTATCTTAGTGCAGGAACTATTCAGGTTTGCTTTTCTAAAAGAGATGGGGAAACCAGCATCTTGTAGTCATTTCATTACCATCCCCAATAATTTTATTTCCTACCCATCTTTGTGAAGTCTTTAAACTAACACATTTACTATTTGTACTATCTAAGCACTTAGAGAAGAGATAATTAAATAAACTCTCTATGAAATTAATCATCTCAATTTCATTGCCTTTCCCAAAATAAATTCCCAGAAGTATTTCCAAAGAGAATAAAAAATATTTTTCACTACTTTAAAATGTAAAAAAAACAGTGAAATGGGCAAAATGTGAACTGAAAAGAGAAGGACAAAGGTGGAATTAGCAGGAATAATCAGTAATTTCAATAATTAAGTGTTCAATGAATTAAAATGACCTGATCATATCAGGTTTAAAATGAACTTGAGTTAACTTTTAAAAGGTTACCTAGTACTCATCAGTATGTTGGCAGCAATGATGTCTGACTGTAATAACATTCTGTACCAGAATTTATTCTGTCAACTGAAGGGAAAAAAAATTATCCCCAAATATAAATACATGCATGATGTATTTACATTCATAAACACTAGATGAATTAAAAAACTTAACACTCTCTTACTGATGCATATTTAAATATATGGAAGCACCTCATACTACTATTCAAATGCTGTATTACAAATGCATTTGCTAATTTTGTGTACTTTTTTTGTAATTTGTATTATTTATAAAAAAGTGAGTATCAAAACAAATTATATATCACAGGAAAATGTGCTAGCTCAACAGAATCAATTAGTATATTTTGAGGACAAATTTATACAATATGTTATTTTGGATGTGCTTCAAGAAAATAAAATGAATCACACTTCAAAACAGAAATCCTTTTCAATAGTAAATGAGTTCATTTATAATTGTTAAGCTTATTAGTCAGCTAAGAACAATGCTAGTCTCTTTGTAAAAATTTCTTTATTATGTCAAGGCCTTCATTGCCTTTCACACAGAAGAGCATTTCTTACACATTTGGTTGGCACCAAACATTTCAAACCTTAGTTTTCAGAAATGTGAAAAACTGTATTAAGATCATTCTAACAGACCTACAAGAAATATGAGAGCTCTTAGCAGATTAAAAACATAGGATATTAGAACAGTTATGGTAGAGGCTGCTATGTGACTGACCAAATGTGAAACAGGAGGAAAAAGGACCCACATTATAACAGCTATTAATAAAAGGACAGTGGAGAAGTAAGCCATCCAGAGTAGCAGCAGGGAGGTTAATTACAAAAGTAACCTTGTGAGAAAAGAGAAGGAATAGAACTCAGTCGGTATTTCTGGCCCAGTAAAACCATAGGGAAATGAAACAATAGAGGAAAGAGAAGTAAAAAAGTTGAAAGCACAGTATGGGTATGCTAGAAGGAAAGACATAAGAAAAGAAAAAGCATACAGGAAAAACTGATTTTCTCCATAAGCAAGTGTTATGAAAATAGAAATCATAAACCTGAAAACAGCTTTTGCACCAGGCACAATGGCTCATTCCAATACTTTGGGAGGCTGAGGTGGGAGGACTGCTTGAGCCCAGTTCAAGACCAGCCTGAGCAACATAGTGAGACCTTGTTTCTTTAGTGGAAAAAAAAAAAAGTAAAAAAATTGTGAGAACTTTGGGAGGCCAATATGGGAGGATCACTGGAGCCCAGGAGTTTAATATCAGCCTAGACAACATAGGGAGAACCTGCCTCTACAAAAAATAAAAAATTAGCTGGACACGGTGGCACACACCTGTAGTCCCAGCTACTCAGGAGACCAAGGCTGGAGGATTGCTTGAGCCCAGGAGGTTGAGACTGCAGTGAGTCATGATTGTGCCACTGCACTCCAGCCTAGTCAACAGAGCAAGACCCTATCTCAAAAATAAAGTGAAATAAAATAAAATAAATTATATGTCACAGGCTATTTAATAAATCTTGCCCAAAACAAGTTCTACAAGTATTATGAATGTTTGGTAAAATTTGTAGGTAAAGGACATTTATACTTTATGAGCACGGGATTACAGAGAACAAAAAGCATGGTTAAGGGGGTTGGAAAAAATATTAGTTAAATTCTCTCTCACTGTGTTTATTGCGCAAGAGCCAGGAGTTTCCCTGGATCTTTAACATTAATTTACAAAGGACTTCCTGGGATATTCAATGTTAAGTACAAAGTTGCTGTGAATCTTCTAGGAATGGTAGCCCTTCCATGTCAAAGAATGTGATGAATGTCAAAGATTAGAAAACAGTGTATTGTGAATTTAAATGACAGAATTCATTTTATGTAGAAAATAGAATTTGTTTATTTACATTATAAATTCACTCACTGCCCCTGTGCTAGATGACCCTATCACTTATAAACCATGTAGCTTCTTCTGTTTTTCAGAAAATCTTAGCTGTTTGGATATAGTTTTTTTTTTTCATTAGACCTTAAAAGATGCTTCCAGCAGATTCAAATCCAATAAACACCAAAAGCCTGCTTCTTCTACAGGGTTGCAGTTAAACATGAAACTTATGCTTCATAGGAATTATTTACTAAAACTACATGATTGCTATAGGCAACTCTAACTTGTGAGGATAGCGTAAGTGTAACAGTGTTATGCTTGAACTTTTTGAGAGAAATAATATGAAGGCTAACATAGCAGTAGGGTCCTGGCTCTCTTGACCTTGTGACCATCTGAGAAAGGAGGAATTAAATGGAAGTGAATTAGTTCAACAAATCATCCCTAGATGCCTACCATTTATTTCTCCCAAAATAGACTGGCATCAAAGAGCAGAAGCTACTTGGGAGAAGTAAAGCAGGTTTCAAAGGCGAGAGGGGGAGTGTGTCTGGGAGCAGGAATGTTTCTCAGAAAAGATTTAGTTTAGAATAATTTCTCAGTGACAAAACAGGATAGATATTACATAAAATACATAAACCTATTTTTGTGAATCAAAAGGAACATAGTAACCATTACTTCTTACAAAGTGAATAATATTTTATCAGGATTATAATGCTGTCTTAAGTATTATTTCCCTTGGGTCCTAGCAGAGCCACCAATGCTAAGATTCTACTAAAGTAAGTAATAATTTATTGTGAAAAGCATTTACTAAATAATACTATGGTGACCAGAAAGAGCAAATGAGCAAAAGATGTCAAGCTTACTGCAGTATTAGGAGAGTTCTTTGTAACAAGAGGCTTCTCTAGTCTTTCTAGTAATACATGAAACTACAAAAACATAAAATATCAATAAATGTATGCAGCACATCAAAATATCTAACTGCGCAAAATTAAGTTTGGCAACTCTAGGGAGATCATAAGAATATGTACTTTAAATGTATTTTCTGGTGTGAATACATAGATACAGATTCATATTTATTCCCAATGTCTATTGATATTATGCATATTTGCAGGAGAGTAAAGATCTTGGCTCTTTCAGGGTATAGTACTGGAAATTACAAGAATGAATTATTTGTTTCAGCCGAAGCACTATAGCCTAAATAACAGAACTTCTTACTTACACATGATTATTAAACTAGTGCTAATACTATTATTAATAGTGATATGCAATAATATTTCATTTGATCTTTGCAAAAATCCTAAGGTGAAGTAAAAATGGTAGGCATTTTTATCTCCATTTTATAAATAGTGACTTAAGTATAAAGATATAATAACAACGCAAAGACATGGTGTCAGCTGGCAGTGATTCCAGATCTTCTGACTCTAATCCTAGAATTCTTCTCACAATACCAGTGTTTCCCCAAATATGGAAATAATGATATTGGTAGTACAAAGGCAAGACATTAAATAATAATAAATCATATACTAAAAACTCCATTTTCTTTTTCTTTTTTTTTTCTTTTGAGACACAGTCTCACTTTGTCACCCAGGCTGGAGTGTAGTGGCACGATCTTGGCTCGCTGCAGCCTCCGCCTCCCGGGTTCAAGCAATTCCCCTGTCTCAGCCTCCTGAGTAGCTAGGACCACAGGTGCATGCTGCCATGCCCGGCTAATTTTTGTACTTTTAGTAGAGATGGGGTTTCGCCATGTTGGGCAAGATGGTCTTGATCTCCTGACCTCCTGATCAACCTCGCCTCCCAAAGTGCTAGGATTACAGGCATGGGCCACGATGCCCAGCCCATTTTCAATTCTCTTTACAATCATTCTGTTTTGTCAAGGAAAAGGTCTCAGCCTTTACCATCTATAACAATTACTAATTTCACTTTTTTTTTTTCAATTTGAAAGCAGTCACTTTAGTAACTGACTAGATTACATAAATAATCATGGGATACACCTTAGCTCATCCGTTTAACAAGACTGTTGGTCTGGTCTTCCCTGTTGCCAGCATCGCCACCTTTTACAAAATGGGTGGTCTTTTTCTTCATTCCAACTCCTGAAGAAGTTAATTTGAAGGGCCACAGGAATTTATTTGTTTCTTTGAAGTGCTTTCCAACTGTATAGATCTCATGAATTAAATCCTCCAGGCAGATGATGGCATATTTACGAAGAGACTGAGCAATCAAAATGTTATCTGTCAAGGCAATTTGCATCTTATTAATTTGGCCATAACCATGCTTGTAGATTAGTTCATTTGCTGACTTCAGGTTTGGATATTCCCATGCAATATATGGTTCTACAATCCTCAGTATGTTAACTGAAGCCTTCTTAAGCTTAACCAAGGTTCTATTGAAGAATAATCTCACTTTTTAAGAGAAGGTAGGTCTTAGGACTGGGTCTTTTCAAGCAAATGCAGCGAGCCAAATCTCATAAGTATTATTTCATTTTTACTATATTCAGTTTTATGAATACAAGATAAATCTTATATTTATATCAAGAGATGCTGGCTTTTCATTTTAGGTACAAAGTTTTTGTTTTAAATTAATTCTTTTAAGTAATTGTATAGAAAACAGTTAAGTAAAAAAAGTAACAGGCTGGGCGTGGTGGCTTACGCCTGTAATCCCAGCACTTCAGGAGGCCGGGACAGGTGGATAACGAGATCAGGAGATCGAGACCATCCTGGCCAACATGGTGAAACACATCTCTACTGAAATACAAAAAATTAAATGGGCGTGGTGTTGCACACCTGTAGATCCAGCTACTCGGGAGGCTGAGGCAGGGGAATCACCTGAACCCGGAAAGTGGAGGTTGCAGTGAGCTGAGATCGTACCATTGCACTCCAACCTGGTGACAGAGCGAGATTCGTCTAAAAAAAAAACAAACAAAAAAAGTAACAATATAATGGGCATCTTGGATAAAGCAAAAAAATCATGAGGTACTTTGCAAAAGATAGAACGTTAGAAAATAATGCACTGCGTATCATACACTATAAGTTACACTCTTCATAAAGACATGAACAAAAGACTTCTACTTTAAAGATTTACATTTCATGCATGAATTAAAACAGAAATAGCTGTTTCATTGTATCAACTTACTATTCATCTAAATCCCTGAAGAAAAGAAAAAGAGTAGCAATCATAATACTCCTCTAGCAAGAGTAAAGTTAATTTTGAAGCAAACTGCTTGTGTATTACCTACTTTTTAGGAGAATTGCATTTTATTGATCCCAGTATTCTGATAACAAAAATTATACATATACACAGTTTCATAAAGTATTCAGACAACGAAGAAACAATCCAAGTAAAATGCAACTGCATCCTTTATGCTCACAATTCCTGCTATTCCACTTCACAGAGATAATGTCTAACCACAGGATGGTATACAATCCTCCAACCCCCTACCAGTAATTTCACCCTCATGTGTTTATCTGTGTCTGCACTAACTAGGAGAGTTAACACTAACAGCCACAAACACAACTTCCCAGTGGTAACTCCAAAGTTACCTCTCTAACTTAGAAAATGTTTCTAAGTTAACTCTCTAACTTAGGAGTTACCACTGGGAGGCTGTCTGTGTGGCAGTTAGTGGTGTAGCAGGTCCTGCTCCATCTGCTCACTTACGGACCCTGGTTAACAGAGGTTCCACCACCTTTTAGTTGTGTCACTCTGATGTAGGCTTGCAGCAGTTGAGAGATTGTAGAAGCATACTAACTCCTAAATGTCTTGGCTCACAAATAATACATGGTACTGTTGCTCATAGCTCACTATTGAGAATATGCTACAGGACCCAATATAAATACAAGAGAAACACTATAGGTGAGCATTTTATGCCCCTGATGCAGTGTCTTTTATAGGAGAGTACACATAGTATAGGAACCTAGGTGAGATATGTGTGTTTTCCTACTTCTTTTTTTTTTTTTTTGGCACTTAACAATACATCTTTGGACTGTTTCCAAGTGTGTGTATACGTGTGTGTCTGCACATACATACATGCACCAACTACTTTGGTTTCAGAGTACTCCACAGTATAGACGAAGCTTAACTTATTTAACTATTTTACTATTAATGAACATCATGAACTAAGTTTTCATTTATACAGTGATGTGCTTATTTATTCCTGGTCTGATATCACTTCAGTTTTGATTACCAAAACTGTATAGTATTTTCTGAGATTAAATAAAACAAGTCCTTTCTCTACCACTAGTCTGTTTTTGGCAAATTTTCTTTTCTTTGCTTTGCTTTGTCATGTCTTTTTTCTGTTCTTTTCTTTCTTTCCTTCCTTTCTTTTTTTTGGCTATTCTTATGTATATTCAAAAGTCATCTAGATGTTTCAGTTGGATTGTATTGAAACCATGCATGCACTTGGGAGATAAATGCATTATTTATAATAAGGAGCATTCCCATTCAAAAAAGTAGTAGTTTCCCCATATATCCTTTGTAGCAAAACTCTCATTTTTGAGATTTTGTAGCAAAACTCTCATTTTAAAATTTAGGCCTTCTTAATGCCCTTTCATATGTGAGTTATATGCTTCATTCTAGCTCACTGGCTATGAGTAAAGTATTATGAAGACTGATAATAGATTTCAAAGTGGTAGGGTAAGCAGAATTCTAAAAATGCCTCCCCCTCAACCAAGATTAGAAACTCTAATTCCTGTAACTTGTGAATACAATGAGAAATCCTTCCCATGATTATGTTATGCTATGGTGCAGCTGACATTAAAATCGAGTAGGCCTGATCTAGCCCATGAGTCCTTAAAAGTGGAGTGCTTCTCTGGCTGGTGGCAGCAGTCAGAGTCAACACATAAGGCCATATTGTTGCTTTGAAAATGGAGGGGCCACAAGAGAAGTCAAGCAGGCAGCCTCTAGGAGTGGAAAACAGATCCCATCAGACAGCCAACAAGATAACACAGAGGCCTTAGTTTTGCAATTCTGCCAACAACTCAATGGGCTTGGAATGGATCCTTCCCCAGGATCTCTAGACAAAAGCCCCATGTGACAGACACAATTTCAGTCTTGTGAGACATGGAACAGAGAACCCAATCAAGCTACCCTAGACTTATGACCTACAAAAATTGTGAGACAATAAGTGGGTGCTGTTTTGAGCTACTAAATCATTGTGATTTGATATACAGCAATAAGAAACATAAGTCCAGACAGACTCCAAAGGAATTGTTACCAATATTTTACACCTCCTTGGGTTTTCAGAATTCCCCAGGGAAAAGGAAATACACTTAGAACCACTTCTGCTTTCTTTGCTTTTACCTTCATTGACATTCCCTAATTAAGAGTAACACACATAACAACCTAAATCCTTAATTTCCTGCTAAATGTTAAGGCTTTGGTAAAATACAAGGATAATTCCTCCTCAAAAAGTTCAAATATTTAAGTTACAAGCAAATTGAAAACTAAAAATATCAAAGGACAAGATGAAATCTCAAAGTCAATGAGTAAAGTATCTCACGAAAATTAAGGAGAATGCTATCATCAAACCCTAGAATTGGAAATCTATTTCACAAGAGGTTAGGATATATAAGATAACCAGAGCTATTTTAGTATTTCAGCTACATACATGCAGTGACTACAATGTTTACATGAGAATTCAACATTTTTGTAAAATAGGAATTAATCTACAATCTCAGTTCCACTAGCATAAATTGTTCCACTGTTGACCTTCTGCCTCTAAGTGAAAATGCAATTTATTGTATAATACATTACATTTCCAAAACTTTTCATACTCTAAGAAATATTACTCTGAAAGCAGTTTACAGAAATCCAAACTGCTATATAGCTGATTTATGTAATTTTAAAAAAGATATCCTAAAAGACAATTTTAATGATACCAGGATGACAAGACAAAATAAAATAAGCTTCACTTTGTCTGTGTGCTTCTATTCTATCTGAATCCTTTTTAGTAAAATGTATTGCCTTTAGCACTTGTATGACATTTTTAAAACAAAAGAATAAATAAGGTAAAGCAATAAAAAATTAGTGAATATTAAAGATAATGATTTCAATTTCAAGAGGACTGAGAACAACATAATTAAGTTTTAGAATCTTAAATCTAGAGAAAAGAAAAGTAAAAGGGCGTTGAAATAATTTAAAGATAAGAAAATGGTCTTACCAATAAGATAGACAGGGATCTCATTTCCTTAACTGATTTTCTTTGACATCTCCATGGTTTTTGGCTTAGTAAACAAAAGATATTATTGATCTAATTACCAAAGTGTCCCTGCACATTGATGTAACAAGTTTCAGTCAATTGACAGTCACTGGGAATGCCTAGTCACCTAAAATCCATCACCCACCTGCTTGGAACCCTTCAACAAAGAATGACTCCTAAGCACTGTTGTTTATAACGTGAATTGGATGACAGAGTTAATTTCCATGTTCTGTCATCCACTTACATCTTAGTATAACTAGCTTCCTTGCAAAAACAATGGTAGTTCTGACGCAGATGAGAGAAAGATAATTTTATTTTGTAAGTAAGCTCCATAAAGTCAGGAACAATGTCTATTTCTTCTTTTCTACTTATCACAATTGCTATTAATAGTACAGAGGGAATCCTTAATAAGGATTTGGTGAAGGAAAGGAGGCAGATACAAACTGAAATATGACAAGTAGCTTTGAGCTTCCAAGGAAAAAATCACACAGGCAAATGGCATACCAGAAGAAAAAGTTATGAAGATAGTGAAGAGTGCTGGAACTATTCTTATTTTAGTCTGTTCAGTCTGCTACAGCAAAAACTGGGTAACTTACGAACAACAGAAATTTATTTCTCACCATTCTGGATGCTGGGAATTTCAAGATCAAGGCAGATTCAATGCCTGATGAGGGCCTGCTTTCTGGCTCATAGATTGCACCTTCTTCCTATGTCCTCACATTGTAGATGGAAAGAGCGGTCTCTCTAGGTTCTCTTTTGTAAGTGCACTAATCCTATTCATAAGGACTGCATCCTCATAACCTAATCATTTTCCAAAATCCCCACCTTCTAATACCATCACTTTGGGGGTAAGGATTTCAATATATAAATTTTGTCCGCAGACAAACACAGTCAGACCATAGATATTTCCAAATAAAGGAGTTTTATTTTTCCTTATTTCATGACTTTCTTATTTAATATCTCCACCCATATTCTATAAGAATAAAAGTTATTGAAATGGTAGAAATTAAAATCCTACCATAAAAGGACTGCTTCTGAAGATGTAAAAAAGCTTTGTATGCAGTGACAACAAATCAGATAATTACTTAAATACTTTTACACTAGAGGAAGCAAATGATATTTTGAAGCCAACAACAAATGACTAAAGAAATGGATCACAAATTGCTGATGACTAATTTGGGGCTGAATTAATGACCAATTAGGTTTACAGAGCAGTTATTTTAAGATTGCTGGTTAGGATGTTTCAAATTATTAAAAAAAATTAAATGATCCCTAGAGCAAGTTATCCAAAGAGTACATAGAGGTAATATATATTAATTCAATTATTAATTCAATTATTTCCCCTCAGAAAACTGAACAAAATACTTATTAAAAAGTAAGTACTACTGGAAATTATATTTTTATGATTCCTTTTTCCAATCATAGTATCAATATTCAGTCCCTTGCCTACTCAGTGGTTCAAAACAGTCTTCAATAAATTGACAACTGTACCATTTCAAATAGTCTATGAAGTACATGATTTTAAAAAATCATTTGTTAAAAAACTATTCATTATATAATCTGTGAATCAGAACAGTGTTTGTTTCTGGGATCGAGGGATGGGGAGGCTAGAGACTGGGACGAGCCAGAGGAAAGTTTTCTAGAGTGATAAAAATGCCTTAATTTAAATTGTGGGTTATACAATCACTTTTCAAAACACAATAAACTGCATAAACTGAGATCTGTGCCCTTTACTGTAAATAAATTATAGCTCCCTAAAAATTAAAAGCAAAAAAGTATATAAAATATTTCTGCTTTCTCTACTACATAAAATACATGCTTATACAATATAACTGCAAACTGAGATTAAGTATTTTACTTTACAATGTCCAGAGAAGTAATTCAGATTGGTGTGTGTGTCTATGACGTGTGGTGTTTCCCCTCAGAAAACTGAACAGAAATGTATTAAGTTTCTCATAATGACATATGGCTACAATAGAATGACAAAATGTCTGTTGGAGTAATGACCAAGAATGTAATTAAAAGCAAAGATTCTTGAAAGTACTGTTTTAACATAAGATGAATCCTTTTTTAAAAAAAGCAAAATAATTACTAAATTACCTAATGTTTGCGGGAAAGACTAATTAGAAGTAAAGTCATTCAATTTATTCGCTATTGTATATGTATAACTACAAGTGAATATTATTAGTTGCTATCAAGGGTAAGTTCTCTAAACATCAGGGTTGCCTGTTTATCATTTACAGTGGCTCCTATTTTCAAAAATTCAGATGTTTCTGTTTTAATAGCAACAGTACTTTTTTATTTGCTAGTGGAGTTAAGATAAAGCAAAATGAATTTAGATACTTTAAAATAATGTAACCAAT
This sequence comes from Mandrillus leucophaeus, assembly GCF_000951045.1. Classification (NCBI taxonomy): domain Eukaryota; kingdom Metazoa; phylum Chordata; class Mammalia; order Primates; family Cercopithecidae; genus Mandrillus; species Mandrillus leucophaeus. The sequence goes on from NW_012103465.1 coordinate 1,508,344, forward strand.
TCCATTTCTTTAGCAGCACAATTAATTCTTACTCTTTAATTTTAATACTTTATATTAGAGCAAAGTACTTCAGATTAAATGAGTGTTTCCACTTACACAGCTCTAAAATATATTACAATAACTATCAAATAATTGATATAGATATGCTATGACTTTGGGGATAATTTCAGTGATCTGTATAACTAAAATCATTTAAATTACTATTCAGATGATGATAATTAATAAATTATGAAGTTTTACATGTGGCCAGAAATTTAAATTATATAAGACTTCTTTTCATTAATTGTATTATCTTGAAAGAGCAGCTATAGAAAATAGACTCATCAACTTAACTAGGATGAAAAGACACTGGAGGAAGTCCAAGAAAAAGTAATATAAATTACTAAATGATTGGGAAGTGGCATAACAAAGAAAACCTAAAATAATTTGGGTTAGTAGAGAACAGAAGGCTAGGGTAGAAAGTAATAATAGTCTTTATTCAAATAGATGAAGGAATACTACGGGAACTGACACTTTCAGTACTTTGCCCATTGAGAAAAGGATCTAAAAACAAACTCAAGAAGCAACTGGAAGGACTATGTTTAGGTACCAAGAAAAATTCCCTTTGCAGTTGCAAGACTTTACAGCCTAATAACAAAGGTGGCTATAAATTCATTTTATCTTTGAAAATGTTTAGCCACATTAGCTAAGGTAGTCATTATTCTAGTACCTAAGGGGTAAATATTTTGTGCCCCAAGTCTGTATACATTCACTCTTACCTCTTCAGTGTACACCAGTCAAGCTTCTCACTACAGCACCTGTATTTCTTTGCCTGAGAGATTTCTTGGTCCCCTAGTACCTTCTTTGCCTACCAGCACATCAGCTAGCAATACCAGGAAATTAACCACCCCTGTATCTCTCTGCCTGTGACCAAACAAGTGTATAAACACCGTAGGCTTCCTCACACCTCAAGTGGGATAACTCTGAGATGTGGGATAATACTGGCTCCCAGATTTCTCCATTGTGATAATTATCCACAGCTGTATCTTATATAATAATAAAAACTGTATTGGATAAAGCCCCTTTCTGTCTCATTTTCCCAATATCCTACCACTATTTCCAGGGATCACCTCCCAAATAAACTACTTGTACTCAAATCCTTGTATCAGTCTGCTTCTTTAGTACCCAAACTAAAGCAGTATATATGCCATCTCCATGTAGCACCTGCCAATTTTCTTGAGACAGAGTCTCGCTCTGTCACACAGGCTGGAGTGCGGTGGCGCAATCTTGGCTCACTGCAACCTCTGCCTCCCAGGTTTGAGAGATTCTCCTGCCTCTACCTCTGCCTCCAGGGTTCGAGTGATTCTCCTGCCTCAGCCTCCCGAGCAGCTGGGAGTACAGGTGCCCGCCACCACATCTAGCTAATTTTTGTGTTTTTAGTAGAGATGGGGGTTTTACCATGTTGGCCAGGCAGGCTGGTCTCGAACTCCTGACCTCAAGTGATTAGCCTGACTTGGCATCCCAAAGTGCTGGGATTATAGGCATGAGCCACTGTGCCCAGTCTCACCTCTTATCTTACATACTTAACAGTTCTTCCATTTTTTACTTAAATCTCTTGGAAAAAAAAAGTTGCAAACACAAGAAAAAAACGGAAAACTACTATCTTCCATCTTTCACTGTTTTAAAACAAAACTAAAAATAATATCAAAACAGGTATTTAGTACTAGCCAACTATTTGTTGCCATATCTCTATGTTTGTATCTCTAAGCTTGAATACTACTCCTTAGTTTCAGGTGTGTCAATAGGTATAGGGGAAGACTAGCAAACATTCATGAGGTTTTACCGATACTCTGCACCAAACTGACCTCACTGACTATTCCGAGAGAATGAGAGAGAATGGATGAGGGAATAATCTCATCACTCTGCAATTCAACATTTTCTTAAAGCTCTTTCCCAAAATCAACTGAAGTCCATCTTTTATCAGCTAAGGTCACCTAAAATCACTCCACATCCCAATAGAATAAACATTCCACACTTCAGACAATATCAAGCCACTGACTAGGTAACCTGAGAAAGTTAATTCACAATCCCACCCAGAAAAAATCATTAGAGATCGTTTAAGATTTCTTTGACACCTATATAGTTTAAGAAAACTTTTAGAGAATTAAAAATTTTAGTCCTGATTTCCTGTGTGGCTGCAGCCAATGCACTTCATTTCCCTGGGTCTCAGTTTCCTCAGCCTTAAAATAAGAAAGTTAAAGAGATCTGTGTTTTCTCTTCTGTTCTCCTCCTGACCCCTTCAGGAATAAAAGGGATAAGGAAAGGTGAATCTCTAGGTTTCCCAGTCCTGTGAAGTTCTGGGAAGATCAATTTTATATACAAACCTGTTTGCCAGAAGCAGGAGGACAAAAAGTATAGGAGGAGGAGAAGGTGAAAGATTAGGAAGAGAGAAAGAAAAAGAAAAATCAACTTTTAAAAATACAAGTACTGGCCGAGCGCAGTGGCTCATGCCTGTAATCCCAGCACTTCAGGAGGCGGAGGCAGGTGGGTCACAAAACAGGAGATCGAGACCATCCTGGCTCACACGGTGAAATCCCTGTCTCTACTAAAAATACAAAAAAATTAGCCAGGAGTGGTGGCATGCGCCTATAGTTCCACCTACTCGGGAGGCTGAGGCAGAAGAATTGCTTGAACCTAGGAGGCAGAGGTTGCAGTGAGCCGAGATGGTACCACTGCACTCCAGCCTGGGCAACAGAGTGAGACTCCATCACACACACATACACACACACACACACACACACAAACAAAACAAAACAAAACAAAAACCAACTACCACTTTACATCCATTAGGATGGTTACTCTCAAGAAAAGAGAAAGTAAGTGTTGGTGAGGGTGTGGAGAAATTGGAACCCTTGTGCTCTATTGGTGGGGATGTGAAATGGAAAACAGTATGGCAGTTTCTCAAAATTTTAAAAAAAAGAATTACCATATGATCCAGCAATTCCGCTTCTCAGTATATACTCAAAATAATTGAAAGCAGAGTCTGAAAGAGATATTTGTACAGTCTGCTCATAGCATCATAATTCCCAATAGTACAGCTTGTTCATAGCATCATACTTCACAAGGGCCAAAAGGTGGAAGTAACCCAAGTGTCCATGGGAAGATGAATGAATAAACAAAATGTGGTATATATCTATACAATGGAATATTATTCAGCATTAAAAAGGAAATTCTGATACATGCTACAACACGGATGAACTTTGAGGACATTATGTGAAATAAACAGATCACAAAAAGACAAATACAGTATGATTCTACTTATGTGGCAACTAGAGAAGCCAAATTCATATAAACAAAATTACAACAGCAGTTACCAGGGGAAATGGGAAATTGTAATGGGTAGAGAGTTTCAGGTTTGCAAGATGAAAAGAATTCTGGAGACTGGTTGCACAACAATGTGAATGTAATTAATGCACTGAATTGTACACTTAAAAATGGTTAAGACGGTAAAGTTTGTATTTTACCATAATTTTTAAAAACACAAGTTAAAAAAAAAAACTGGAGTAGATAACATTTAAGACTTCTTCCAGCTCCACAGTCTTCAAATTAGCATTAACAACAATTACGTAATTTATCATTGTCATGATACAAAATTCATGAACAAAATTAGAACAAAAAATTATTTATCCCATAAATATTATCCATACTATTTGCAGTATGTACATTATAACCATTAATCTCTATGATCCAAGAAATGAGCCTCAGGGACTAATACTCAAGTTCTCTACAGAGATTCTCTAAAGTATTACCTAAATGTTGAAAATCTTATGGTCAAATACAAAATTCTGCAGATTGAAGATTACTACTGATCTCTTTCCAAAGCTGTCATCTCCACTTTGAAGGCCATTAACTCCCAGTCAGAATTATAGGAGTGCACCTCATAATACTCTCTGGTCAGACAGGTATCAGGATGAGCTGTGCACATGTCTGCCATTTTACTTTGATTCTGATCCCAGTGAGCAAGCCCTCGCCATAATGTAGCTTATTTGCCTTATCTAACTCTGTCCATGGCATGCTGAGGCCACATTTAAATTTATTCAAATTAGCATACCATCTACCCATAAATTATCAAGTTTCTCAACACAAGCTGATAAGATTTCTAAATTAAACAAATTTCATATCATTTTTAGTATTCCATTTATTTCTTACCAAAAACATGACCTCACTTATGTTACTTTTTCATTATTAAAGTTATTTTATTCTTGCTTTCCTTGGTTTTAACTTAGAATTTTAAAAGGTTACTTACACCTATGTAAGTGTATTATAGAAATCCATTTAATTAGACACAAATTAGCCAGGCATGGTGGCTCACACCTGTAATCCCAGCACTTTGGGAGGCTGAAGCGGGTGGATTACAAGGTCAGGAGATCGAGACCATCCTGACTAACAAGGTGAAACCTCATCTCTACTAAAAACACAAAAAATTAGCTAGGCATCGTGGCACATGCCTGTAGTCCTAGCTACTTGGAAGGCTGAGGCAGGTGAATTGCTTGAACCCAGGAAGCAGAGGTTGCAGTGAGCTGAGATCGCACCACTGCACTCCAGTCTGGGTGACAGAGCGAGACTCTATCTCAAAAAAAAAAAAAGAGACACAAATTAGGTACTCACTATTTTAAATAAAAGTAGAAAGGGAAGAATAATAAGCTCTCAGTAGGCAAAGATATTAAAATATATAGTTGGTCAATAAGCACATAAGAAGATAGTATTATTAGTCATCAGAGAAATCAGATTAAAACCACAATGAGATACCATTATATAACTTACTTGCACAGCTAAAATTAAAAATATTGGCAATACCAAGTTTGACAAAGATGTCAAGCAACTAGAACTCCATATACTGCTGATGGGAATATAAAATAGTATAACGAGTTTGAAAAATAGTTTGGCAGTTTCTTATACGGTTCAAAAAACACTTACCACGGGACCCAACAAGTCCACTCCTAAGGATTTACCCATGACAAATAAAAACCTATGCCCGAAGAATATATGAATGTTCAAAACTAGAGACAACCCAAATGTTCAACAACAAGCGAAAGGATAAACCAACTGTAATAAATATTGGTATAATGAAACATCATTCAATTCATCAATTAAAAAAAAACCACACACTCATACACAGAATAACATGAACTCCCAAAACATTATGGTGAGTGCAAGAAGCCAGCTTGCACAAAAGAATATATGTTGTATGACATCATTTATTGGAAATTCAAATAAAAGTTGTGGAAAAGACAAAGCGATCTAACAGAAAGCAGACCAGTATTTTCCTAGAATTTGGATCAGGGAAGAGAGGTACTAACAACAAAGAATAGGGAAGTATTTGGGGTAACAAAAATGTTCAATATTTTGACTTTGGTGGTATTTATACAGGTATATATGTTTGCCAAAACTCATCAAATGGTACACTTAAATAAATGGATTTTATTGCATATAAATTATACTTCTTAGAAATTTTTTAGTTCAGTAGTTTCTGAATGTTTTTTATCATTTGCTTCTTGGTTAAAAATACTTACTTATAAATTATATACATGTTCTAGTGTATAAATATAAGTATACACTTTACAAAACATATAAAAATAGGAATTACAAAATAAAAAGCTAAAGATCAAAGATTTAAATATCCTGTTAATTGAGGCAACTTCATTAGTCTATTTTAGAGCACAATATATATTTGGGTAAGAATTCATCACCAAAAATAATAATACATACAATAGACACAAATCCATGTGTCAAAAATCTTAGAATTTGGAACTTTTAGAGCCAACTTCTTATTTAGGTAATGTCTTTAAATTGTTACATGACTGTCAAAGAATTGGGCAGGTACTCATTTTGCCCTTTTCTTGTTTCTGCCTGTAATACTCATGCAATCTTCAATCTGTAAGCTATATGTGGAAAAATTTTTAAGCCACTTGTCAATATTATGAAGTTAGTTTAAAATCAGACTACATAATCCATTAATCCCTGCTGAAAACAGAAAGTGTAACAAACAAGTTGCATTTTTGTCCCTCAGGATGCCTCATTTATATATATGATATGTATAAGTTTCTATATCTTGGCCATATTTATTTTTAAGTAAAAATAAATAGAAATAAAAATTCTAATGCATCTTTTCTATACTTTTTTTCTTTTCTTTTTTTTTTTGAGATGGAGTTTCACTCTTGTCGCCCAGGCTGGAGTGCAATGGCGCAATCTCGGCTCACTGCAACCTCTGCCTCCCGGGTTCAAGCGATTCTCCTGTTTCATCTTCCCAGGAAGCAAGAATTATAGGCATGCTCCACCATGCCCATCTAATTTTGTGTTTTTAGTAGAGATGGGGTTTCATCATGTTGGCCAGGCTGGTTTCGAACTCCCGACCTCATGTGGTCCGTCTGCCTCAGTCTCCCAAAAAGTGCTAGGATTACAGGCATGAACTACCATGCCTGGCCTTCTTTCTCATATTCAAGTAAGTCTTGTTGCACCAACCTGGAATAGAGATGCTCCATTTTGGATACATCAGATAGTGACTGCTTACAGTATTCAGAAATTATAGTTTAAAAATTGGAGTGTGTGTGCCTGTACATATTTAACAGTAAACATGTAAATAAATTACTGTCAATTTAGAAGGCAACTCAGTCATAACCTAGTTCACTCATTATTTCAACAAACATTTACTGAGGACCCATTATGTGCCAGACATACAGTGCGTGCAAGGTTGGACTATGGTGGGAGCAAAGGGAGACATGGTCCCTGGATCGTCAATGTACGATACAGTTTTGGGGAGAGACACTAATTACATGAATCATTTAAGACCATAGTAATGAAACAGTCTGTGAAGGAAAAGTACATGGGCTAGGAGAGTGCATAACAGAAAGTTAACCTGGATAGGATGAACAAGAAGGATTCCCTGGGGCCATGACTGCTGACCTTCAGTATTCACAAAATATTATTAAAACATAAGCAAACACAAAGTGAGGAATAAACAATGACAGGGTGGGACCAACTAGTACAATGAGGTTGGGTTGTGGTTTTTTTTGTATTCAATTTGCCTGTGATATCACTTAGCTTTAACATTTTCATATTAAGACTGGTTCTCTTCCTCATTAGTGCAAGACAATTATAGTAGTTCAACCTAGAAGGAAAGACAACATAAGCAAATACGAAATACACTGAAATTGAGTGGCAATATCAGTTATAATGTGGTTATTCAGCTCATTTAGTAATAGATTCAATTTGTAGTTTCATTATAAATTTTATCTAAACAAGCACGTACACCTGCACACACACACGGAGATAACTGAGAATATATCCATATACTACACTTTGAGAAACACTACTCTTTGCAGCCATTTGCCTATCTCCAGTTCTTAGCACAGTATGTGACATACAAATCAATAATTTGTACTTATATCTGTAAAACGCTTTGCAGTTTGCAAAACACCACTACATCAATTTTTTTTTCATTTGACCTTTATAACTTATGGGCAATTTATTTATTTATTCATTTATTTTTAATTTTAATTTTTTATTTTTGAGACAGAGTTTTGCTCTTGTCGCCAGGCTGGAGTACAATAGTGTGATCTCAGCTCACTGCAACTTCTGCCTCCCAGGTTCAAGCGATTCTCCTGCCTCAGCCTCCCAAGTAGCTGGTATTACCGGCATGCGCCACCATGCCAGGCTAATTTTTTGTATTTAGAAGAGATGGGGGTTTTAGTAACCATGTTGGTCAGGCTGGTCTTGAGCTCCTGACCTCAGGTGATCCACCCGCCTTGGCCTCCCAGAGTGCTGAGATTACAGGCATGAGCCACTGCACCCAGCCTCATTATGGGCAAATTATATTTCAAAGATAAGAAAACTAAGACTGAGGGGTACCTTGAAGAAGTACCACCCTCTCAAGAAAGTTTCCCACAGTTTCCTCCTCCCATCAACTGAGTCACCTCTTTGCTCCCACATCCCTGTATGTATACCTCAGGCACTACCATTCTCTATGTCATCTGTTTACCTGCCAGTCTCTTTGGCCTAACATCAAAGTTCTTTATATCACAGCACCAAACAGGTTCATGGCTCATAACAGATGCTCAACCAGTATTATAAAAAGTAGAGCTAAGGGAGGTTGAAGTGATTTGCTTAACACCATATAGCTTATAAGTGACAGACCCGGGATTCTGATTCACCTACATCCCATTAGATCATATTCAAGTCACTATCCCTTTAGTTCATATCTCTAACATTTTAGGGCAATATTATTACCGCTTCATAAGAAACAGGACAAAAACCACATTAACTGAATGCTAACTTGAAGTACCTACCAACCAAAACAAAGACAGAAATATAATTTAAGCTCAAACATTAACAATATTTTCCACGTGAAATAAATTGTCTACTTAGATTTAACACAATTAGTTAATAACCATCTAATTAATTAGCATTGTTAGTAATGCTATTTTTATACTGAACATTTTTATACTGAGCTATAAATTTAAAGAGTATGAATTTGTTTTATTACACTAGCTTCTCTAGATCCCTTTTTTCCCATGATAAAGTTTCTCAACTTCTCTGACGCACTTTTGCTTTGCTATTTTTACATCTAATATAGATATCTTAAAAATTAGATATTTTAAATATCTAATTAAAGTAATTAAAGAAACACTCCATTTTTCAAAATGTATTTCTAAAAGTGCTTGGGAAAATTAAGCATAATCACGAGTTTTAAATATTGTAACTGTCTACGAAATCAATGAACCCATAGGCAACAAACTCTCAAAGTCAAGGGAACCTCAAATTCAAGGAAAAGCCTTGAAAATAAGCCCAAAACAAAGACCAAAAAAAAATTCCAAATATTATTGGTAAAAAGGCTTTTCATAGAATTATTATGTTATGAATGGTCATAAACAGGACTGTAACTGATGATCTTATCAGTCCCATAAAAAAAAAATTCATAAAAAGGTTATCACTGGGATCTGAAGCTCAGGCTTGTTCAAAGTAAAATTAATTTATTTAGTATTACTTTCCAAAAAACTTCACAAATAATTTTGCTCTATCAATTCAACATGCAGATTTCATAGATATGTTTACAAACAAGAAGAAACATGTAAATCTGTATTACGGTTTAATTCTGCTAATGATGAGATACAAAGTTAACTTGAGATTCACAAATGGGACAATGCTTCTTTAAACCTAATTATATTCATAAGCATTTTTATTTAATAATATAATTCTGTTCTTCATACTTTCTTAAGTAAGATATTTTCCTTGATTTCTCTTCTTTAATCCTACTATTTATAAATAGCTGAAATTACTACTAATAAAAAGCACAGATTTAATAGGATCCAAAGCTATCAACACTTAATAACCTAGAAACTCCAAGTAATAAAGGAAGACAGAGAAAAAAAAATCATGAAAAATCATGTCCTTGGTTAGATAAGTAGATTTACGAGAAACAGCTTGACCAATCTGTAAACCAGAAATAAAAAGTTATATATATTACTACTTTCAGTTTTGAGCCTTTTTTTGTTGGTTTGTTTGTTTTTTCAACTGGAGAACGTTCCATTTTTCTCCATTTGACACTTTGAGGTTAATATATAAATTTATTATATGTTAGGGGAAAAACAGATTCCACTCTATCTCCTGTGTCCCCCTTCAATCTCTCACCCAGGCTAGAGATGCAGTGGTGATCATAGCTCACAGCAGTTTTCAACTCCTGGGCTCCAGTGATCTTCCTGCCTAAGCCTCCCAAGTAGTTGGGACTACAGGCACATGCCACCACACTTGGCCTGAGGCTTACTTTTAAAAGTCACCTGTTAAAACTATACTTTACAGAAATAAAAGATAATATTTTAAAGCAACATTTAAGAAAATTATAAAATGATGAAAAGTTGTACCTTTGTATTTAATTTAAAAATTTGTGTTCTGCCCCACATTCAATAATTAATAGGCAATCATAATATGAATTTGGGTGAGTTTAACAGTTTTAAAAAAATGCTGATCAGTTGATTTAATTAATCTAGGTTTTCTTAGAGATTGGGGTGGAAACTGCGGGACTTCAGTCTACTAGGATATATATCCTACTAATTAAAACAAAAAGCAAAGCCACAAACTGGCAAATCATAATTTTGAGTTTAGTACCTAATTTCTAATTTTTAGTGCTTTTGTCTTTTTCTTGAGAATCATTTAGTTTGTATTTTCTAGCAATGAGGTTTGTGAAGTAGTCCAATTGTACCACTAATTCCTTATACAGACCTGTTTTAAAAATAGTCCTTTAGAGTACCTGTAATTCTTAACTATCATCTGTTTTATGTGTTTTTCAGACAAATTTATTTTCTTGACAGTAATTATCAAGACAAGAGTTGATGGGAAATGTAGAGAAAATCAGGCAAAACCTCAGAATTCATTTTTCTCTAGATGATTTTCTAGGTGACAATAAAGTGGTTTAAACTGGATACCTTTTTAAAGAGCTCATATTGCTTAGAATACATAAGGCAAACTTTCAGTTTTCATTTACTTAAAGATAAAATACTAAATAAACACCTATGTCTATTGACTATAATTTATTAGTAGTTCATATTGCCACTTTTTAAACTTATTTCAGATTGGCAAAGTTATTTATTTTAAGATGTTCTTCTTCTAATACAACTTCAGATGCCCAGAAAAATTGCAAGAATTATACAAAACACTCCTTTCCACAGATTACTTGGTTGCTAATATTTTACTACATGGATTTTACCATTTTTCCCTCTTTTTTTAAGGTTCTATATTTATTGATGTTCATACTTAGAGTCTGAGTTTAGACAGGGCATAGGAGGTTCAAGGACCACGTTTTAAAATTTGCTAGTTATTTTGCTCAAAAAAAAAAAAAAAAAAAAAACAAACAAACTCCTTTATATCCTGGGTGCTCTTCTTTGCTTTCCTACTTTTGCTTGTGACACTTCTTGATAATGCATAGTGATTGACAGAGCTAAAATTAATCCATCTTGACATAAAGTATATTATGTTCTTTGCCATGGGGCTGCCATGTTTAGTACTGCTGTCAGAGGGCTTATAGCACTTAACAGCTTATCTTGTTTAATTCATTTGACTGCTTTATCTCTGGAAGTAGAGCTTGAAAGCTCATGAAGTCAGGTGACTTGAGAATGACTCTTGGCCAAAAAAAAGGGCTACAGCAAGGTATGTTAGTTAAAATATTAGACTTAAGACTTAGCAATGAGCTACTAGGCAGCCAGGACAAAGAGAGAGGCTCCAGTTTGCTCTAAATAGAAAGCCTATCAGTTCATAAGGGCTGTAAGGAAAATGAACCATCAGAGTCTTTTCAGAAACGGTTTGACTGATGTCAACACAAGTTTGGTTTTGTTTTGTTTTGTTTGAGGCAGGGAGAGAGTGTTCTGCATGGGGATGGGGGTTTCTGGTAAGTGGAAAGCCTGATAAATTCTAGAAGATATGTAAAACCTTCAACACACATTTTCAAAGAAAATACAAAGGCATAACTTGTGCATCTATTTCTAAAATCAGCCCTGCATTTTAAAAAAGGTACAATACTTAATTTTCAGGGACAGGAAAGTAAGTGTTCCATTAAATTAACCCTCTGATATAACGGTTCAATTTGATATAGACGTTGAAATTTTTTGATGACCAATTCACTTGGCTACAGAAGAATCCAGGAGAGATGATTCTCAAACTGTATTCCATAAATCCCTAGAGGTTCCACAAAGGCATGGCAAGAGCTGCTATCAGGGGCAAGTGGAAACTAGCAAGGAAGGCCCAAGTCCTTTCCCTTCCACGTACACAATGATGCTATCAGAATACCTCAGTGTTTCCATTATTTAATATATTTCTCCAATTCATACTGAGCATTTACTACTGGCCAAGTATTTACTGGTTTCATGAAAGAGCCTTTGAAAAAAAGAATCATTTGCTAAACAGATAATATGTGCCCCACTCCTGAAAGCAATGTAACATCAAGCTCACACACATTCATTTTCTAATTACTGCCTTGGAGTATACCTCTCAAATACAAGCACAGGCTGTCAAGACCAAACATAAGACTTGTTTATCCAAAACAAGTTATTTAAATTCCTTTAGGCCAAGTTTCCTCATCCATAAAAGGCAGATAATACCAATTACCTTATAGGGTTGTTTTAAGCTTGAGAAATAATGAGCTGTGGATTAAGCATAGGGAATGGCACATAGTAAGATGCTCAGTAGATGGTAGCTTCTATTACTATGATCCATTGTTTCAATTGGACTTCTGACAGAAGTAAAATGGTAGGTAAATTCAAAATGATAGCTATTATTGAAAACTTAAATACCTTATAGTACAGACGGAAATATTATTCATAAGCTGAAGATACCAAGACACCTGTTCAGGTGCCACCTAACACCCTACTTCAACTCTTATCACTCACCCCTCCCATGCTCTCCCCCAGCCATACAGACTCTGTTTCAACTCCACAAACCCACCAGCTCCTCTCTTGTGCCAGGTCTTCATACACACACTTCCCTGAATAAACACTCTCTTTTATTCCCTCACTGTTACCTCTATTCCTCAAACCTTAGCTTAAAAGTCAGTCCCTCTGGGGAAACTTCCTCGACCAGTTCATACTATAAATGACAAATTTGATCTGGACCTTAAAGTTTCCCTTTCTTTCATACACTGATGACAAACAGACTCAGCCATACATTGCGATCTGTTAGAATGAGGGTGTATTTTTAGCACACATAAATAATTCCTCTAATTTGCTGTGGCAAAAGGTAGGTGTTCTGTTTAAATTACGTTGCAAACTATTCAAATTATATCTAAGTGCAGGTGCCAGTTATCCTAAAGTTTTCTATTTTCTACTCATGTAAAACATTTTATAGGACACATTGAATTTTCCCAGCAAAAAAAAGTACTAATGTTAAAATTGATAGTTTGATAGACAAATTAGATATTAATAGGAAAGAAATTACATGTCTCCAAGAACAAAACTATGGAATCAACTAATGTAAGTCTATACATAGTCTTACACAGTAAGTGATTTGTTGAAGAAGAAAACTCCTTGCTTGGTGCAGTGGCTCATGCCTGTAATCTGAGAACTCTGGGAGGCGAAGACGGGCAGATCACCTGAGGTCAGGAGTTCATGACCAGCCTGGCCAACATGGCGAAACCCTGTCTCTACTAAAAGCACAAAAATTAGCTGGGCATGGTAGTGTGCACCTGTAATCCCAGCTACTCGAGAGTCTGAGGCAGGAGAATCACTTGAACCCAGCAGGCAGAGGTTGCAGTGAGTCGAGATCACATCATTGCACTCCAGCCTGTCTCAAAAAAAAAAAAATAAAATAAAATAAAAATAAAGAAAGAAAAGAAAACTCCTTGCAATTCAACTCTGGGACATCCTTGGGAATAGTTGCACTACAGGAATAGTTTAAGCCTCTTCTAACTAGAAACTCAAATTCCAATAAGGTCATCTAAAATAATAATATATTATTTCCACCCTAATTTCCTAAAGTCTTCTATCCTATCACAATGCCACACTTGAACCAAAACTATTATATTTTATGAGGTAGATAAAATGGTGGAGGTATCTTTATTGAGAAATCTTCTGGCATTTTTTCAAATGACTGATGACTACACTGGGTGCCTATTCAAAGTGAAAGACACCACCACCACCCCTGCAGATCAGATGAAGTTGATGTTGGTTCTGATCTGGAGTCTGAGCGTCCTCGACTCTTAATCCAGTCCAATACAAGGAAGGAGGAAGAAAAGTTCTTGCCTAGTAAAGAAAATGAAGCACTGGTTTGAAGACTAAAATAGCTACAGAGGATAAGTTACTTGAAAGTGAGAGCAAAGAGAAAGTGGCCAAAAGCCAATGTTACAAAAAAGGGAGTTTAAAAACTCCTAATTTTTTTATTAGAAGATCATGAACTCTACTACTATTACTACTATTAATAATAACAATGAAAATAATAATAGCAAAAAATAATAAATGTATTAAAGGCTTATTTACTACCCTAAATATTTTAATAGAAGTATTATTTAATATTTTTAGCTAAAAATGAACAAGATAGTGTTACAACTATTTTATAGATAAGAAAACTTGAGTTTCAGAAAAGCCAATAAGTTGCCCAGTCATATAAGTAAAAAGGGCTAGAGTCAGGATTTGAATTTATATCTTCCAACTATAAAGCCCACTCAGTTTCCACAAAATCTGCTTCCCTTTATGAAGCAGTCCTCAAAGAAATACAAGAGGAAGCCCAGAAGCCATGGAAGAAAAGAGAGATAATAGTCAATAGTATCAAGTGTCAAAGAAAAATCCAGAAAGATCCTCGAGAATAACGTTGGATTTAGCTTGCTCAGAAGTGCACACGTTTCAATAGTTGGATGGGCAGAATCCAAATTTCATAGGATTAAGAACTGAACATACAGAAAGGAAATGTAGTAGGCAAGTTCAGATATCTCTATCAGGAAAACTGGCAGTGGGGGAATACCTAATGAAATAAGTCAACTGAGTAGGAAGAAAATGAAAATGCTAGGGAGGGGACACATATGAAGGCACCACAAATGAGTCATCTGATTCAACCTTCTGCAAAGAGGCTCTTGTGCAACACTGTTCCATATCCCTCACTTCCCAGGTTCCTCTCCCACTCACCTTTACAGATTGCCTTATTTCACTTGAAATCTTTCATGCTTTCCTTGACCAGAGATACTTTCTACCAGTCTGTTTTTCTTGTGAATTCCAACTTTTCCTTCAGCATGCAGCTCAAGAGTCACATCCTTCACATTACTGACCCTCACTCCCAAAGACAATCTTCCATCTTTGCTCCTAAGCACTTTGTATCCAATTCCATCAAACTTGTATTTTCTTCAAAAGCTGGCTTCCTACCCATCAAATACCATCTCAAATTTCCTTAGAAACCCCAGCATTTAGCATAGTGCCTGGCACATTCGTCTTAGAACATGGTATCTAGAACTGATCATGATGATCTAACTCTGGATAAAAAAATATTTTTAAAATTACTTAATAGAGAATCAAAGCATACTATTACTCAACTACTTAAATAGTACAGCTCTCATTTTCATAAACATTCAGTAGAGATGGACAACCAAAGGGCCTTAATATTAGATTGGTACAGCAAGATTTGTTTCCATTGTAAATCAGCACGGTCCTTCAAAACACCTTATTTCTTTATATTGGATACCAAAATTTTGCAGTTCTGGTTCTAAAAATAAATCTTTCCAAGAGCTAAAATCATTGTCTTTTTTTTTTTTAAGACATTTATTTGGAATTCATTTTAAAATGTAACTCCACCTTTCAGGATGTCTGCCACAATCTTAATTATGAGAACACTGTCCCCCTCAGGGAACCAAGCCAATGGGAATCAAGTCCCAAATAAGAGCAAACCAGAAAAAAATGCCTTTGTTTCAGCTGCTTATATGAAATAATGGTCTCAAATGAAAATAATTCTATTCATGTCCATCAATGCTAGGATTCACAGAAAGCAAACCTCTTGACCTTGAACAGAAAAGAAAGATAAAGACAAGAATGATGGAGTGCACTATCTTGGGCATAGCTCCCTAAACTAACAAATTCATCTAAGATATTTTTTTAATCAAAATTTGATCCAAGAGAATATTCTGTTATGAATTTAAGCAAACTATAGGCAATTTAAAAAAATCACTACTGATTGTTTTCACAGCAATAACTTTATCATAGATATAATTCTAATTATCAGGGTTTCTTGCTGGTTGTAATGACATACTACTTAGAATACGGCAAATAGAAGTGAAGATGGAAATGACACAGTATTGAAACTATGGTCTAAGGAATGTGAGGATCTGAGAAGTATTCATATTAAACTTAAATTACTAAAATCTATTTCCTAAAGATTAACAGATCATTTTGTAGATACCCAAAATAAAGAGATCTAATGGAGGCTATTCATTTAAAACTTACCCTACTTGAAGATTGCCCTTCTCCTGCAACCTAATTTACAACTCTGGTTAGATTTGTTCCCCAAAGAAAATGTCATTTATCTTTTTGACCACAAGGATAATATGCTCAGTTTGCAGGATATACCATCTTTTATGTGGAAAGGGTAAATGTGTGACAGACTGATACCAACCAAAAAGAACCCAATATAGCCAACTAGCTATCCTATTCCTTTTAATGACTCAGATTATGAACAAAGTGTCCTTTTCTATTCTACTCAGGCAATTTATAGAAAAAACAAAGGTTCTTTCCTGAATATGGTCTTGAAATGAGCTTTTATCGCATAAAAAGGGGTTTCAAATATCCCAATTACAAACCAAAAATCTACCAGAAACAAACTCTCTGAGTCCCTTAGCAGGAAAAGGTAAAGACTACAATTTCTAATAAAAGAATTTCAGCAAAATTGAAAGCTTCTTTGAAAAAAAAAAAAATCTGGCTTTGAATTCAATAGAAGTCCCTCAACCCCAGGGTTCCACTGTACCTTACGTGTTACATTTAGAAGAAACAATATAGAGACAATACATTTGCTCATTTTGAGATAGAAAGATTTGTGCCCTTCTCCAAGAAAGAGGTAAGACAGACAGAGGTAGCACAGAGGAAGACTTCTGTTGCGAAGGCAGTTAAAACTGAAAAACCTAAAAAGGAGAAAAAAAAAATCTTAGAGCCGTGGTCAAGATGGTTTAGAAATTATCCTCGATGTTAGCAGTACTTGTGGAATACCTGGAGCCCAAGACTATAACAAGGAATAAAAGTTCTGACTTCTTTCAAAGTTCTACCTTGAAAATAAAACTAATCTGGCTGGCTATGGAATAGCAGGAAGACATTTTCCTTTGTCTTTCTCCTGGATGTTTAACTCAGTTCTAGGACAAGCAGGGGTTAGACAATCTCCTAGGTTGGGGCATAAAATGAAGAACAACGAAAATCTACAAGAAACTCTTTACTGAATCATTCAAGAATGAAGATTGAGAAGGAGCAATCCATTGCTAGTTATATTCTATAGAGACCCATCAGTCCAAAAAGTCTTTATAAAGATGATAAGACGGGTAATATCAAATTTTGAGTTCCTAGTCAAAATACTAAAGATATTTTTATCGATTTTATTGAATTGGACAACAATGTCTGTATCTGGAAATAAGATTCTACGATGTTCTGTGAGATAATGAAAAGACAGGAAATTTCATATAGCATTTCAGATTGAGTATCCCTAATCCAAAAATCAAAACGCTGAAATGCTCCAAAATTCTAAACTTTTTGAGTGCCAGTATGATACCACAAGAAGAAAATTCCACACCCGACCTCAAGTAATAGGCTGCACAAAATTACTTAAAATATTGTTTGAAATCATCCTCAGGATATGTGTATAAGGTATACATAAAAAGACATATATTTCATGTTTAATGCCAGGTGCCACCCCCAAGATCTCTCATCATGTATATTGCAAATATTCCACAATCTGAAAAAAATTCCAAAGCAAAAGTACTTCTGTTCCCAGGTATTTCAGGTAAGTAACATTTGCCCTGTACATAGTAAGATCTTGCTATTCTCTGTTCAGAATTCTCTATCCTTGAACCATATTGTCTAAGAAAGTGTGACAAATGGATACTTGAGGTCATATAAAATAAACAAAAAACCATAAAAACAATTTTAGAATTGTTTTATTCAGTACTTACTACACAGTGAAATTAGAAGTCTTATGGCTTTGAAGAAACAGAAGAAGTGTGTAACACTGGAATCCTGAAATTTTCTGGTTTCTCACTGATATGGTTTGGCTGTGTCTCCACCCAAATTTCATCTTGAATTATAACTCCCACAATTCCCACATGTCTTGGGAGCAACCCTGTGGGAGGTGATTGAATCATGAGGGGTGGTACAGTAAATTGGTACCAGTAAAGTGGGGCACTGCTGAAAAGATACCCAAAAATGTAGAAGTGACTTTGGAACTGGGTAACAGGTAGAGGTTGGAACGGTTTGGAGAACTCAGAAGAAGTCAGGAAAATGTGAGAAAGTTTGGAACTCCCTAGAGACTTGTTGAATGGCTTTGACCAAAATGCTGATAATGATATGGACTATGAAATTCAGGCTGAGGTGGTCTCAGATGCAGATGATAAACTTATTGGGAACTGGAAAAAGGTGACTCTTGTTATGTTTTAGCAGAGACTGACACCATGTTGCCCCTGCCCTAGAGATTCATGGAACTTTGAACTTGAGAGAGATGGTTTAGGGTATCTGGTGGAAGAAGTTTCTATGCAGCAATGCATTTAAGATTTGATTCTTGGGTGCTGTTAAAGGCATTCAGTTTCAAAAGGGAAACAATATAAATGTTTGGTAAATTTGCAGCCTCACAATGCAACAGAAAAGACATTCCCATTTTCTGAGGAGAAATTCAAGTCAGCTGTAGAAATTTGCATAAGTAATGAGGAGCCGAATGGTAATCACCAAGACATTCTTGACTGAAAGGGACCAACACAGAGCTCGGGTGGTGGCTTCAGAGGGTGCAAGCCTCAAGCCTTGGCAACTTTCCACATAGTGTTGAGCCTGCTAGTGCACAGAAGTCAAGAACTGAAGTTGGAGAACCTCTGCCTAGATTTTAGATTTTAGAAGATGTATGAAAACACCTGGATGTCTAGGCAGAAGTTTGCTGTAGGAGCAGAGTCCTCATGGAGAACCTCTGCTAGGACAGTGTGAAAGGGAAATGTCAGGTAGGATTCCCCACACAGATTCCCTACTGAGGTACCACCTACTGGAGCTGTGATAAGAGGGCATCTGTGTTGTGGGAAGTCAGAGACCCCAAACGGAGGAACCGGCTGGAGCCGTGGCAGAGGAACATAAATTGTGAAGATTTCATGGACATTTATCAGTTCCCAAAATTAATACTTTTATAGTTTCTTATGCCTGTCTTTACTGCAGTCTCTGAACATAAATTGTGAAGATTTCATGGACATTTATCAGTTCCCAAAATTAATACTTTTATAATTTCTTATGCCTGTCTTTACTGCAATCTCTGAACATAAATTGTGAATATTTCATGGACATTTACCAGTTCCCAAATAATACTCCCAAATAATACTCTTATAATTTCTTAGGCCCGTCTTTACTTTAATCTCTTAATCCTGTTATCTTCATAAATTGAGAATGTATGTCAGGACCACTATTGTACAAGCTGATTGTAAAACATGTGTGTTTGAACAATATGAAATCAGTGCACCTTGAAAAATAACAGAATAACAGCGATTTTCAGGGAACAAGGGAAGATAACCATAAGGTCTGACTGCCTGCAGGGTTGGGCAGAATAGAGCCATATTTTTCTTCTTGCAGAGAGCCTATAATTGGATGTGCAAGTAGGAGAGATATCGCTGAATTCTTTTCCCAGCATGGAATATTAATTAATACCCTGGGGAAGGAACACATTCCTGGGGGAGGTCTATAAATGGCTGCTCTGGGAGTGTCTGTCTTATGCAGTTGAAATAAGGATTGAAATACGCCATAGTCTCCTGCAGTACCCTCAGGCTTATAGGGTGGGGAAAAGATCCTGCCCTGGTAAATTTGAGGTCAGAACGGTTCTCTACTCTCAAACCGTTTTCTGTTGTTTAAGATGTTTATCAAGACAATATGTGCACAGCTGAACATAGACCCTCATTAGTAATTCTAATTTTGCCCATTGCCTTGTGATCTTTGTTTTGCCCATTGCCTTGTGATCTTTGTTTTGCCCTTTGCCTTGTGATCTTTATTGCCCTTTAAAGCATGTGATCTTTGTGACCTACTCCCTGTTTGTACATCTCCTTCTCCTTTTAATGTCGTTAATAAAAACCTGCTGGTTTTGCGTCTCAGGGGACATCACAGACTCTCCGATATGTGATGTCACCCCCAGCAGCCCAGCTGTAAAATTCCTCTCTTTGTACTCTTTCTCTTTATTTCTCAGACCGGTTGACACTTAGGGAAAATAGAAAGAACTTACATCGAAATATTGGGAGTTGGTTCACCTGATACATCGGTCCTCCAGACCCCAGAATGACAGATCCACTGACAGCTTGAACTGTGCACGTGCAAAAGCCGCAAACACTCAAGACTAGTCCATGAAAGTAGCCAGGAGGGAGGTTGTAGCCTGCAAAGCTACAGGAGCAGAACTTCCCAAGACCATAGGAACCCACCTCATGTATCAGCATAACCTGGATGTGAGACATGGAGTCAAAGGAGATCGTTTGGAGCTTTAAGATTTGACTGCCCCACTGGATTTCAAACTTGCATGGGGCCTGTAGCCCATTTGTTTTGGCCAGTTTCTTCCATCTGGAATGGCTGCATTTACCCAATGCCTGTACCCCCATCATATCTAGGAAGTAACTAACTTGTTTTAATTTTACAGCCTCATAGGCAGAAAGGACTTGTCTTGTCTCAGATGAGACTTCGGACTGTGGACTTTTGAGTTAATGCTGAAATAAGTAAAGACTTTGGGGGACTGTTGGGAAGGCATGATTGGTTTTGAAATTTGAGCACATGAGATGTGGGAGGGGCTGGGGTGGAATGATATAGTTTGGCTATGACCCCACCCAAGTCTCATCTTGAATTGTAATTCCCACATTTCCTGCATGTTGTGGGAGGTAACTGACTCATGAGGGCAAGTCTTTTCTGTGCTGGTCTCATGATAGTGAATAAGTCTTATGAGATCTGATGGTTTGAGAAATGGGAGTTTCCCTGCAAAAGCTCTCTCTCTTGACCTGCTGCCATCTGTGTAAGACGTGACTTGTTCCTCCTTGCCTTGTGCCATGATTGTGAGGCCTCCCCAGTCACATGGAATTGTAAGTCCCTTAAGTGCTTTTTCCTATATAAATTACCCAGTCTCACATATGTCTTTATTACCAGCATGAAAATGGACTAATACACTCATCATTCTAGTATATTAGGTTGGTGCAAAAATTAAATTAAAATTAATGGCAAAAACCACAATTACTTTTGCATCAACCTATATATAATATTGAAATGTCTCAAAATTTTAAAACATTAGCTATAAACTTTCTCTTTATGTCAAAATCGACAAAGCAAAGTTACAATGAAAAATTGAATCAATAGAAGTAACTACCTTTGACATCAATATCATAATTGCTATATCCATTACGGGTCAGTAACAAAAGCTAGAAACTTTTAAAGGATTTTACTATAGTTTGCAAACCCAAGATAACAGCAGCACATTAACAATTCAAACATTATAGGCATGTCAGAGGAGTAAGGAATTACAGCACTAATCTTGTCAGTTATAGACAATTTACATCCACAGGGATACCGCTGGAATATACTCGGGAGCTTAAACCTAACACTGTTCTACTTAAGAAAAAAAAATAATAATAATGACAAAGAAGAAAAACAGGCTTCCAAATAATTCTGGGAGGACAACATAACAAGGGTCTCCAGGCAAATATCACAACAAAAAACTGCATGAAATAAAACACTTTGTTGACAAAAAGAAAATGAGAGTTCTCACCTTCTTTGCTTGGTGTAAAGGAATATAAGGTATCACCTGCCTTGAATGTCCCAGAAGAAAAAGCTAACTTGAGGAACTGAAAAATATGCCTGCTTGGGGGTGAGCCATATGGTACAGTACAATGTTTTTTCCAAAGTGTGGTCCAGGTGTACACAAGATTAATTTTTATGAGGTCAAGATTGAAGTGTTGCGGGGGGGTGGTGAGGGTGTGTATGTATAATCTTCTATTTATGGTTAGTGACACTGATTTTCCACTTCTGACAGAAATCCAATTTTTTGTTTTTAATATGTATTTAATATAAAACGTGATTCTATTTAAGAAGCAATCAGGCTCCCTCTACCAACCCCTATGCAGTAAGGTGACTGGCCTTCCCTAACTTTAGTAAAATGTTTGGAGTTTGTTCTTTGGTTTAATCTCTGCATTGAGGAATACCAAGCACGGGTAATATCACATGAAAAAAGAGAAAGATTAATTAAATTAGTGCAATAAATACCCAACTCTTTCCCCAACTCAGCTCCCAGGCAGCCAAGCATTCCCCTACTAGGCAGGAAGTTGGACAAGTCTTCTTAAAAAAATTGACCAGCCAAAGAGGAAAAACAAAGATACTGAACATCAGAGGGTTCTTAATTAAAAAGCCTCGTCAGTGAGATGACCCCATTTTGAAGTCAATAAGACTCACTCATACATTCAAATCAGTATCTTATACCCACATTTTAAAATATGGATAAACACCCACAGATTATCAGACATCAGAGAAAAGCTGTTAACATGAAAGACAGAGACATAGTAAAAAACAAAAGAAAACAGAATAGGGTACCTTAAAAGAGACAAGATAAAGAGAAAAAAAAATTCAACAACTTAAAACAAATTAGTATCTTCAGAGAGGAAAAAGAAAACCATGAAATAAAACATAATATTACGAAAAGGAACACACAGGAACTTTTTTAAAGTTCTTGAAAATTAAAAAAAAAAACTGATAGAATTTAAAAATAATAGAAAGGCTGAACAATGAAATTGAAAATAGAACAAAAAAAGTCCAGAAAGTGAAAAACACAAGAAAACAGAGGGGGAGGGAATCACAAATGAAAAAACTGAATAAAGTTTCCCAGAAATGAAAAAGCATGAATGTCCAGACTGAAATGGCCCATCAAAGGTTCTAGCACAGTATTTGAAAATAGGCCCGCATCAATGCACATCATCAAAAAGTTCATAAAACTGGAATTTCAAATATTCTACAAAGTTTCAGAGAAAAAAAATCACATAAACCACATAAAAAAGATCAGAAATCAAATTGGTGTTTGGCTTGTCCATGACAATCCTGCAAACCAGAAGAAACACAATCATTAAATCTAAGAAAAATAAATGAGTTTTACGGGAAAGGAAGGTAATCAATGCTTACTACAAGGCTGGATTTGAAAAGCATTTATATATCATGGTAGTGTAAACACTGAATACTTATTTACTAAAATTAAAACATAACATAGATTGAGACATATGAAATTATTGTTTTTGTACATAAAAAAAAATACGGTTCGATCTGTCAAGAACATGAGGAATCTGAAGGGTGGGCGGGTGGGTCAGGTTGTGTGTTTGTGTGTTAGGGACCAGAAGAAGAGTATGCTAAGATAATGCTTTAAATGCTTAAAACTAAAAATTCAAGATGCAGTAAAATATGTATATTATCTTTAAGTAAATGGAAGTAAATATCAAAATAACAAGCTTAAAGAAGTCAGTGTAGTTGCCTATGAGGAGTGGTTTGTGGGAGAACGGGGAAGGTTAAAGACCATATTTTTAAAATAACAAACTGTGCGAAATTTTTCGACTCTTTACACTATTATATGACCTATTAAGACCTGGTGTAAATATTTGATAATATGTAAATTCAATAAAAAGAAAACTTTTTTCATGTTTACAGAAGGCACCTTCTGGAGATAGGAACACCATTTTCATCACACTCTTGTTAGTGATAGGCACTCTCTCAAAACCATTCTTCCATAGAGATGAAAACCAGAGTGAGTTAAATGTTCAACATTGCCTTTAAAAAGATAACTGTTACCTTTTAAAAGTTAGTTATAACAATGTCTGCATTGTTCTTTACTTGCTCTTTGGATGACATGACATAAGCTATCCCTTTCTCAATACGGTTTGGAGTCTTAAAATTGGTGATGGCATTACTAATAGCAGAGCCTTTTAAATCACCATTTTGAGGACTCATTTTTAATGGTTAAAAAATATATAAAAAGATAAAAACATAACCAATAATGTGGGCACTAAACAACGGGTACACATGGACATACAGATGACAATAATAGATACTGGGGACTCTAAAAGGAGAGAGGGTGGAAAGGGGATAAGTGTTGAAAAATTACCGATTGGGTACAATGTTCGCCATCTGGGTAATGGGTACCCTAGAAGCCCAAACCCCACCATTATGTAATTTATCCATAAAGCAAACCTGCATATGTATCCTCTGGATCTGTAATTTTAAAAAAGACAGAATATGTTTAAAAGAAATAAAAGAAGCATAAGCAATAGATTGAAACATGTAACACTGTTTAAAGATCAAAACTACATATAGTTCAATCGAATAAACTGGGAGCTTGTGGGATGGGAAAGATGTATATGTATATATGGTAGAGTATGCTAAGATTTTTTTTTTTTAATGTCTAAAAAATAAACACAAAACGGCCAGGTGCAGGGGTTCACGCTTGTAATCCCAGCACTTTGGGAGGCCGAGGCGGGCAGATCACGAGGTCAGGAGATCGAGACCATCCTGGTTAACACGGTGAAAGCCCATCTCTACTAAAAATACAAAAAATTAGCCGGGCGTGGTGGCGGGCCCCTGTAGTCGCAGCTACTTGGGAGGCTAAGGCAGAAGAATGGGGTGAACCCGGGAGGCGGAGCTTGCAGTGAGCCGAGACCGCGCCACTGCACTCCAACCTGGGAGACAGCAAGACTCCTATCTCAAAAAACAAACAAACAAAAAGAATAAAACACAAAACGATTATTTCAGATGTCTTTACTTATCCCAAAAGCCAATGACTTCTGTACGATTCCACCACACTCCCTGCCCAACCCAATTCTATATCCTTTAAAGAATATAACCTTGTATCTATCATTTACAAAAATGTCCTTCATCATCTATAACCCATCTATATCCTTCTCCCTAACCACTTATTTATAATTGTAAGAGCAACGTTTGCTAAAGAGTCTCTTTAATACTAAGAAATTATAGGCAAATCTTGAATCTCAAGATAATGTTATATGACATATGATCTTTCTCACTTATGTTCTCACCACTCTTTAGAAGAAATCACAGGCCAGTGTGTTCACAATCCACATACATGAACAGCATTACTTTGTCAGTATCTTTCCAAAACAAGTCAACTGCCCTGCATATGAATAAGACCTGTAGTAAATATCTGATGATAAATTCGCTTCCAACTTTTAAATGGCATGAGTCAGATCTCCAGACCTTTAAGATTATTCTATTTTCATTCAACAGTATTTATCAGCCACCTAATGCCAAGGCACTTTCTAAAATACCACAAAGGCAAAATCCCTGCCTGGAAGGTACATACATCCTATTAAGTACTACTGTGAGCCACCTAATAATGAATAATATTGCTGACATTTCAATACAAAAGAAATAGAAAGTTGTGATAAACAATGGGGAGCGAAGAGAAGGAGAAAACTTTGGGTGGTCATGTCAGAAAAAATAACTCATTTCAGGAGTCAAGACAGGCTGTTTGAGAATAGAGATTGTAACTTAAGTATTCATTTTTGTATCCCTATAGCCTAGCACAGAAAGAAGCTGGCATATCCAAGAAATGCTCAAGAAACATTTGCTGAATGAACCTAAAAACTGAAGTATGCCTGTCATAGCAAGACAGTAAAGTCCAAATAATCTTTGGATACAGGTATGTTGGACAGCCAATATAATGAAAGTAACAGCATCTTATCTAAGTTCAGCAGCTCCTTACCTGTTGTTGTACTGGTACTTGCTGTACCACCTGCGTAGGCACTGCTGCTTGACTAGCCACCGAAGTTTGTAAGGTCACTGTCGAGCCTGTGTCTGACCCAGTCTCTGATGTCTGCATGATGGTCTCTGAAACAGATTAAAATGAAATTAAAGTTTAAAATGTTACTCCTCCATGACTAGCTTCCTTACAATTGTTCTTAAAATCCTATACTAAAACTAACTTTCAACTCTTATACCTCTTATCCCAACATACTACCATGACAGTCCATGCACATATGTATATAGTCATTTTGACCACTTAATAAATACAGAAAATTACTTATCCACGTTCTTTAAAAAAATTCCCATTAGCACCACTTATCCTGAGACTATCTGGGTTAAATTTCATTGAAAGCTACCTTCTATCTCATCTGTTACAAATTGTTTAAATCCCTTCATAAACTATCATCCAAAATTATGTCAAAATGCTCTTATAAGCCAATAAGCCACCTGGGAATGCATATCAGAAGATAAAACTACCAATAAGCCACCTGGGAGAGCATATCAGAAGATAAAAGACATAGATTTGGAAATTCGCCTTCTATGGACTATATTCGACTCCCCACTCCGGTTTTGTTTGATGTAAATGTCACGAATTCTACTTTCTAGACACTTTTATAGGCTGTCAGGATGTCACCAGAGCATAATTTAGAGTAAATCATTTCTAAGGTCCTTTCCAACTTAAAACAAACAGAGAGTCAAATCATGAGTGAATTCCCATTCACAATTGCTTCAAAGAGAATAAAATACCTAGGAATCCAACTTAAAGGGATGTGAAGGACCTCTTCAAGGAGAACTATAAACCACTGCTCAATGAAATAAAAGAGGACACGAACAAATGGAAAAACATTCCATGCCATCCCCATCAAGCTACCAATGACTTTCTTCACATTATTGGAAAAAACTACTTCAAAGTTCATATGGAACCAAAAAAGAGCCCACATTGCCAAGTCAATCCTAAGCCAAAAGAACAAAGCTAGAGGCATCACACTACCTGACTACAAACTATACTACAAGGCTACAGTAACCAAAACAGCATGGTACTGGTACCAAAACAGAGATATAGACTAATGGAACAGAACAGAGCCCTCAGAAATAATACCACACATCTACAACCATCTGATCTTTGACAAACCTGACAAAAGCAAGAAATGGGGAAAGAATTCCCTATTTAATAAATGGTGCTGGGAAAACTGGCTAGCCATCTGTAGAAAGCTGAAACTGGGTCCCTTCCTTAC
Organism: Mandrillus leucophaeus; assembly: GCF_000951045.1. Classification (NCBI taxonomy): domain Eukaryota; kingdom Metazoa; phylum Chordata; class Mammalia; order Primates; family Cercopithecidae; genus Mandrillus; species Mandrillus leucophaeus. The sequence continues at coordinate 1,535,054 of NW_012103465.1, forward strand.
ACCTTACACAAAAATTAATTCAAGATGGATTAAAGACTTAAATGTTAGACCTAAAACCATAAAAACCCTAGAAGAAAACCTAGGCAATACCATTTAGGAAATAGGCATGGGCAAGGACTTCATGTCTAAAACACCAAAAGCAATGGCAACAAAAGCCAAAATTGACAAATGGGATCTAATTAAACTAAAGAGCCTCTGCACAGCAAGAGAACTGCCATCAGAGTGAATAGGCAACCAACCTACAGAATGGGAAAAAATTTTTGCAATCTGCTCATCTGACAAAGGGCTAATATCCAGAATCTACAAAGAACTCAAACAAATTTACAAGGAAAAAAAACCCCATCAAAAAGTGGGTGAAGGATATGAACAGACACTTCTCAAAAGAAGACATTTATGCAGCCAACAGACACACGAAAAAATACTCATCATCACTGGCCATCAGAGAAATGCAAATCAAAAACACAATGAGACACCATCTCACACAAATTAGAATGGCGATCATTAAAAAGTCAGGAAACAACAGTTACCGGAGAGGATGTGGAGAAACAGAACACTTTTACACTGTTGGCAGGACTGTAAACTAGTTCAACCATTGTAGGAGACAGTGTGGCAACTCCTCAAGGATCTAGAACTAAAAATACCATTTGACCCAGCAATCCCATTACTGGGTCTATACCCAAAGGCTTAGAAATCATGGTGCTATAAAGACACATGCACACATATGTTTATTGCAGCACTATTCACAGTAGCAAAGACTTGGAACCAACCCAAATGTCCATCAATGACAGACTGGATTAGAAAATGTGGCACATATGCACCATGGAATACTATGCAGCCATAAAAAAGGATGAGTTCATGTCCTTTGTAGGGACATGGATGCAGCTGGAAACCATCATCCTCAGCAAACTATTGCAAGGACAAAAAACCAAACACCGCATGTTCTCACTCATAGGTGGGAACTGAACAATGAGAACACTTGGACACAGGAAGGGAAACATCACACACCAGGGCCTGTTGTGGGACTGGGGGAGGGGACATGTATACATATGTAACAAACCTGCATGTTGTGCACATGTACCCTAGAACTTAAAGTATAATTAAAAAAAAACTATTTGGTGATCTAAAACAATTAATGTATATCCAAAAGCCAACTGATATACCCTAAACTTAGCCAAAGAATCAAGTTAACTAATTTTGTGTATCGTATAATATGGTACTAAAATCAAAATTTGATTATAGTCTTATACAAAGATAGCCCCAAATCCATAACATTTAATACAGTTGAAAGATGGGGGAGACTACTATCATGTAAGTGAGATTTGTAAACAAAGACATGTACTTTCTCTCATTCACAATTAAACATGTCACGTTTCTCAGTTTTGCCTGACCTGCCAACATAGGAGTAAATTTTGCATTGTTTACTCTAACAAGAATGCTTTCTCCGGCTTCCTGGCCTTGACATCCCCTTTTACTACTTATGCATTCAATGAAATGAATATGAATTTCCTTGTTATTGAGCAAAGACCAGATTTCTCTTTCCTGGAGGAATGGAGCAAAAGAAACAGTGTTTAACTGATAGCATAAGAAAAACACTGCATCATAGTTTAAATCTATATGAAGTATAGTGAACATGAAGTTTCATTAAGAAATTTTTGAAAGAGTATTCAGTTTTTCAAGGAGAAAATTAATCCCTCTTGGCATCTTTTGTCACAGCATGACTTCTTGTAATTTTCCCCCAAAACCTTCAATCATATTCAATTTCAGAAACGGACCTCTAAAGACAACACATGTATTTGTCTTTTTTATAAATGAGGACACTAAAGCCCAGAGAAATTAAGAGACTTGTTCAAGGTAACAGGAGTAGACTTGGGACTGCGCTTTTTCTCTTTGAATCTGTGCTTAATTTTCTTTCTACACTTTGACATTGGCATCGTTCTAAGTGATTATTTTCTCATTCTTTTGTTAGTCAACCCCTAAAGCGGCACAATAAACCTTGTACATACAAAAGACATAGCAGTAACAACTAGCATTGATTGTTTAACATATGCTAAGAATTATTTTAAGTGCTTGATATATTTATTAATTTAAAAATTAATCCGTGTAACAACCCAATGCGGTTGGTATGATCATAATTTGCATTTACAGATGAGGAACCTCAGGCATAGAGAGCAAAAGTGACTAGAGGTTTACAAAATAAAAGGAAAGTGATACATTCAGTGGCTAATTCTCCTAGATGGGTTAGCTAATGTTCAGCTCCAGCTTATCGTATGTGGGAAACTTCCTTCCATTTTCCAAAAGAAGCTGAGAATCCAGATTTTTATGTGAAATCTCACAAATGGTGGTTTATTTAAATGTAGTACTGATCTCCAAACACACACGCACACACACATACACACCTTTGAACTAGCATTAAGACCACATAAATGACCAAAAATGTTTGCGAATGACAGTATTTTTTACTACACAAAATTCTTGCCTAACGAGTATTACTAGAGGACCTACAGTTCTCAAAATTTGTGGAGAGAATACACAAATTAAGAACCCAGTCTGTGCCTCTTCCTCTTTCTTCTACCATAGACGGGGGGTGGTTAGGGGGAGTGGGGAAGAAAGCAAAAGCCAGGGTCCTTTGATTTATTATATATTTATATGTCATTTGTGCCATAGCAGAGGAACTATTAGTAAGAGTGAGGCAATGCTTTTCTGGAAAGAATAAGGAATGAACCAGACATTAGATATCATCTTCTGTGAGGTTTTTTTCAGTCTCTCTTGCCAACTCCAAGATGGCTGGTGGCCTCTGTCAGTTTAGTGTACAGATGAGGAAGACAGCGTTGCCAGTTATAGCTTCGCCTTTAAGCTGTTCAATTAAGAGTAGATGAATTTCTTACAATGATGTCACTCGCACTAAATCTGCCTATTTCCCCCAAAGCTGGATGGGAATGTTCCAGAGGCTAACTTGTTTGTGCATACATTGTATTACAGACTAGTCTGCATACTTTTTTGGTAAATGACCCATACTTTGACATCTACTGTTTTAGATCAAACACATGCAAGAATGTAAAGAAAAAAGTTCTCTTTAAAAATTAAAACTACCTTTAAAGTAATTCTTAACAACTCCCAATAAGCCTCCTGGGAGAGCATATCAGAAGATAAAACACATAGATTTGGAAATTGGCCTTCTATGGACTATATTTGACTCCCCACTCGTGTTTTGTTCGACTCAGAGTGATTACAAAATTCTTAATTGCTAACATTTGAAAATCAGAAAACTTTGTACTAGAAAACAAATTTCCAGGCTGGGCACAATGGCGCAAGTCTGTAATCCCAACACTTTGGGAGGCCAAGGTGGATGAATCACCTGAGGTCAGGAGTTCAAGACCACCCTGGCCAATATGGTGAATATGGTGAAACCCCATTTCTATTTTAAAAAAAACAAAAAAATAGCTGGGCGTGGTGGTGGGCGCCTGTAATCCCAGCTACTACGGAGGCTGAGACAGGAGAATCCCTCGATCTCAGCAGTGAGCTGAGATCACGACACTGCACTCCAGCCTGGGTGACAAGAGCAAAACTCCGTCTCAAAACAAAACAAAACAAAACAAAAAAGTTTCCAGAATTTCTTGAAATATCTGAAAGTTTTAAAGAGGTGAGCACATATTATGTGTTCTACAGGCAAATTATTTAAATGGCTATACTCTTTTCAATTGACTGGCCTCTATAGGAATTTGAGTTTGTGACTCATTCGAGGGTAATCAGAAATCTATTTCTACAAATAAAGATTGAAAGTAGAAAACTGCTTTTTGAGGGGGCCAGGCGCGGTGGCTCTCGCATGTAATCCCAGTACTTTGGGAGGCCAAGGGGAGCAGATCACGAGGTCAGGAGCTTGAGACCAGCCTGAACAACATGGTGAAACCTCGTCTCTACTAAAATACAAAAATCAGCTAGGCGTGGGGGCGCACGCCTGTAACCCCAGCTACTCAGGAGGCTGAGGCAGGAGAGTCGCTTGAACCTAGGAGGAGGAGGTTGATTTGAGCCGAGATCGTGCCACTGCACTCTAGCCTGGACGACAGAGAGAGACTCTCTCTCAAAAAAAAAAAAAAAAGAAAGAAAGAAAATTGCTTTTCGGGTTTAAAACAATATTGATGACATTTATACTAATTTTACACAGAAAAGTAATACCCAAGCTTAGACCATTTTACTGCTAGAAATGTATCACTAGATTAAAACTATGATTTTCCTCATTTTAAAAATGAGTTAACTGAGGCCCAGAGATGTTACATCACTTACCCAAGGCCATATAGACACTGCACAAAGAGAAGTAAAGAAAGGCAAACTGATGAATTTTTAGAATGAGATGGGGAAAAAAGAAAAAGTTGTGAACTATTTAATAGGAGGAATCTTTATAGAATAGAGTGGGGGAAATAAGATAGGTAAAAAAACAATGGTTGTAAAACATAAAGCTAGTGGAGTCATACAGAACTTTCCATCTAGCCTCCAACTATATCTATAAACCACATCCAAACTGTTACATAAAGCCTAGTCCTGCACAACCAAGTATCACATCAAGTATCAACCAAGTCCTAGCACATGTTCTATTTATTCCCAAATGACTGCTCATAGGTCTGATCGACTTGGTTCCTGGATTATTGGGTCATGCCAGTTGATAAAAACTTAGCCTCTCTTTCGTGTCTCCATTTTCCTTCATAAACACAATTTCATTTTCCTCTGATTTCACGATCTTCGGTCTTGACAGAGAGAGGCTCTCTTTGCCATGCTTTATGACATTAGAGGGTATCAATCACATCCGTTCCACAGATTGACTGAAAAGATCATAATTTGGCCTCTCATTTAATAGGTCTTTTCCTGGTGCCAGGCATTACACTAAGTGCTTTAAATACATTTTCTAGTTCAATCTTCAGAAGAATCCCCTGATGGAGGTGTTATCCCCACTTAAGAAATAAAGAAACTGAGGCACAAATGGATTAAATAACTTGCCAAAAGCCACAAAACTAGAAAGAGAAAAAGCCTGAATTCACTTGATGTCTGTCTGACTCTAAAGCGCATGATATCAACCAGTACATAGACTGCTTTGCAATATCATGATGGTAGGGCTTCCAAAGAAAAGCTAGAGACTGTTGGTCTAGACAGCAATCTTTGGGGTTCTCAATCGATAGTACATGATTTACACTTCCAACAACAATAGAAAGACATCCCCTCTTTCTGACACCAAAGTTAGGAAGTATTTCTTCTCTTTCAACTGAGACCATATAACCCAACGAATACGTATCTTTCCAGAGGCATTTTTAGTGATTAATTCTGAAGACCTGATAAAAACAGCAGATCAATTAGAATGTTAAAGGATGTTTGAGGAGTATAACTCTCCTGCCAAATTCTGCTAAACAGATCACTGAAGCCCACTGACATATTCATAGTATTCTGGTAGGCTTCCAACATTTCTGCAAAGTAAGGATCATCACAGGAGAGCAGTGTCCTAGCATGCTCCATTTTAGGTTTTGTTTTATTCCCAGCATAATCACTTATGAGTACATTTGAGGTGTTCCCATTCATCCAGCAGTGGTTTCTGGTGTTTTGTTTATGTTTGGGAGTAATTTGGTTAGTTTACTTTCTTCACAGCCTTCTTTCAAGTGATATTTGTTTATCAGTCACAAATGCCATCACATTAATCCATTTTGATAAGCTAAATAAACCCCTGCAGTTTGTCAATGATGCAGCCCATATGTAAATGAGTTGTATATTCTTACAGGAGAGATATGCACAATTTCAGTCTAGTCATTCTCGTCTAATGTGGCTGTCAGGTGTGTCATGAGCAACAGATGCTTGTTTGACAAAGGACCTTTTTATTCTGGCTAATTAAGCAGTTGGACACACCCGCCTGTTAACGGTTCTGCTTTGTACAGCCAGCTCTGACTGAATCATTTGAATCTACAGCTAAATAGGCCACATTTTGAAAGAAGGCTAATTAACCCCTAGGAGAAGGAAAAGATATTGCAAAAACCCAGCTGCTGAATGGAACAAGATTAGCATTTCTTCAACCTGATGGGTAAAACCTAGGCAAAGCAAATGTGTTTGGAACAAACATGTATTATTGCAAGTTTTAAGGCATTCGAATGTTCTTTGTGGAACTTCCTGAACGTTATTTAATACACTCAAATTCACAGTTGGATTCCTTTTATCACTCACAATGTACATGCCAGATTAAATGGATTAATAGTCTGACCTAATCAATTACTTATCAAACACAACTATGTTACTGGGCTAGCTTAAAAATAGGTAGTATCCACCTAATTTTTATTGGGGTCTTTCATCTTGAAATAATTTGCTCTCCTAAAGAGCAAAGTGTGCAAAGTTTGGTTCCACTACACTTACTGTATTATTTTTAACACTGAGGAATGTAACAGGTTTTAATTCAGTATAGAAAACAAAGACCTGTAATTTAATTTTCAAGCTCAACAGAGAATTTCCTTCCTTTTTCCTTAGCATAGAAAGACAAAAGATGCTAGCTCCCATTCCTACTTGAACCAAATTAGCCAAAATTATGATGATAGTTACTTAATGGGTATAGTGAAAATAAACGACATCTAAAATGTGATCATATTCAAGAATAACTTATTTACAAGAGCATTAGAAACCTGGTTCAACATAAGATCATAGAAATGTCATTTACGGAAAAAAATGTTTTGCAGGTGAAAATTACTATTTTTAAAACATAGAACAAGGAGTTTAACATTGGTGTGTTGGTGTGCTTTTACATAAAGACCCAAAATTATTGTAATTGAAGTTCTGCAGCATAACACTTTTATTACTAATGCTCTGATTCAGCATCAGCATTCCTAAATAAAAGCTGGAAAATAATAGTAGCATATATAGTGTCTATAGCAATTAAGATTTCTAGTAAAATTAAGACAACTAAAATGAACAATGCTTTTGGGGAGGAAATTACTGACATTTAACATAAATTTAGTACAAAATGTACAAAATTCTGACTATTCTGGAGTAGATAATGAACAATATTAAGATAACTGTAACAACAACAAAAAAAAACCTAAGGACATTAGACAACTTCAAGAAAGACAATGTACAATGATGAGACATAGTAGAAATTATTAATGCATATATATGTTACACATATATAAGTATTTTAAACATGTTTAGTCACATGCTACATTTAAATATATGTTTAAATAGTCACGTATTAAATTTAGTTTCTTAAAACTCTGGCAAAAAATATATTGAGCTGATTACTTCACCTACAAATTTCTTCCACCTTCACCCAGTACAAATGAAAAAACTAGTTAAACTACAAACTGTAGTCAAACACCAACCCTTCTTTATATAAAACACATCCTTGTGAAAATTTATTCATTGTAAAACACGGGGCTTTATCAAATCAATAAATCAAGTAAATGAGGAATGTAAAAAGAAAATTCATGATTTTCTGTATTATAAAAATGCTGCCTCTTTATTTAGGTCTGATGTTATAATCCTCATGACTGTGTACAATAAATCTTTGTACTAAACTGATCTGTAGAAAAATGATGGAATGATAATAGTGTAGACTGTTCAGCAGTCATCTTCCTGTGATAACTGATGACAGTGATTAATGTTGAAGATGATTAATCAGCACACTGGTAACATATACAGGTTGCCTGGGTAACTTTTTTCACTTTTCAAAGGTTTTCTCTTAACTAATTCTTTCCTTGACTCGGAATAGATTATGAAAAACTATTACTTAAAGAGAGAAATGAAATTACTGTAATTTTTATCTTAAGGAACTAATTACCAAAATCTAAAATAAAACAATCCCCTTAACACTGAAGCCAAAGTGCTGGAAAGACATACAGGACAGGAGCAAAGGGAGGCAAAGATTAGCTTAAAAGGCAGCATTATTTACAGAGCCACAAAAGAAACGAGCAGATAATACTGAACCAGAGTTTCCTTTAGATTTTATAGGGAGTGACAGCCAGAACAGAAATTCTTAATTTTCTTCACATCAGAAAAGACTCCAATGACAGTGTTCCTCTTAGATTATCTTGCCTACACAAGAATTTTTTTTTCCTCTCATCTCTTTTTCTTTTTATAAAAGTGCAGAATAGAGTCTTTTGCAGTTGCTAACTATTCTGACAGGCTCAAAGAGATCAACACATCTAAAAGAGAAAAATAATACTGTATAATAACATTGCTAATAATGGAAACAATATACCCCATTTTAAATGTACAATATCTTAAAGAACAGAATTCTCATTACTGCCATTTTCTGGCAAATGTAGTGAACATGGGTGTAAGTAAACCTCAAAAAATCCTCTATATATTCATATACACATAAATTCTGAAAACACTTGCTGTAAAACATAATGCTTATTAAATTTTTACATTGATTTTCATTATATGTATATACACTTGGAATAAAGACTTGGCCAAAGGATAAAAATGTAAACAGATTAAAGACTACAGCCAATTCTGTAAATTCAGATACTTAACAGAAAAATTATTTCTCTGTAAAAATCAGTAAAATTTGAAATAAGTCATATACTGAATTACAAACAGTTCCACTGGTACTTATCTATGGGAACTGGTGATGCACTCCATGGATGGCTGTCCTTCCAATTTGGTATGAAGCATTTTCTTGCCTTCAGAAACAAGAATTCCTTTAAAATCTCATTACTATATAGCTACATCGTCTAAAGTTGGTTATCCTCGGCTATCTCATAAATCATGAGTTAAAATCCTTAACTGGGTTTATTATAATGCTCAAAATCAACTGTAAATTCTTTACAAAAATATAGTTGTCATTATATAACATTTTAGATAAGTGTGAAATTTCATATAATAAGTTTCATTGTCATCTCTCTCATTATACTTTGGTGGTCTTCCATAGAGACTAAAATGGGGAAAAAACTCTTCTTTTATCCTTGATAATACATTAATTATAACATCCCAATCACTACTTTCATCACCAAACTTGTTCAGAAGAGTTATCTACAGTCACTGTCTTCATTTCTGCCCATTCTATTCCACTGCTGACACCTTGTTATTTAGTTTCTGCCATATCCCTCCAAGAGAAGATCATCTTTTCCAAAGTCACCAAGGAACAATCTTTTAATCTGCAAATTCTATGACCTTTTCTTATTTTTCACACTCACTGTACTATCAAATTACACTTGAAATTAATAACAATCTCTTTTATCAAAAAGCTCTTCCTCCTTGCCTTCCAAGACATTCAATTTTTCTGATTTTCTTCCTAGCTGTCTGGCCAGTCTTTCTATTTGCCTCAGAAGTTTAATTTCTTCCCTTTGAACAGGAAAAAAAAAAAAAAAAAGAGTTGAGCTGGGGTGTATTCTGCTCTCTCAACACTCTGTTTTAAAGAGTTTGGTCACTAATAACTATTATCCGTATGTGAATAACTCCCAAATCTGTAACTCTATCAATAATCTTTCCTTCTATTGAGCTACAGTTCTGTATCTTTAACTACCCATTGAATCTTTTTAAATACCCTATCATCATTACTAGTCCACCTGTTTACATGAAATCATCAAAATTCAATTTAGATTTTCATCCTTTCTGTTAAACTTTCTGCCAGTAACTGCTGTTACATGCCTTGGGGGATACACAGTCTGCCCTCAATGAATTCAAATTCTACTGACAGCATAAGATAAAAGTGGTAATCTTGGGATCCAGTCATCTTGGCATCATTTTTTCTCAAAGAAGCCTAGTAAGAGCCAGATTTCTTTTTTTCTCTCATCTTCCAAATTTAATAAATTACCGAGTCTGCTTCCTAATTATGTCTCAAAAATATACCCACATATCTATATCTCACCACACAGATCCCTAGAGTTCAGGCCACTACCTACAATAGGTTCTTAGTGCCCTCAGAATAAACTGCAAACCCTTAACAAGGCTTAGGAGGCTCTTTAGAATATAGCCCCTGCCTACTACTGTCTTCCCAAGAGTATATACAGTCCAGCCTTATGGAACTACCCACAGTTCCCCAACCCTGGAGCATTTGGTTTTTTGTCTTGTTTTGTTTTTGTGAGACAAGGTCTCACTGTGATGCCCAGGCTGCAGTGCAGTGGCACAAACTTGGCTCACTCTGCAGCCTCGACCTCCCAGGCCCTGGTGATCCTCCCATCTCAGCCTCCTGAGTAGCTGGGACCACGTGCACGTACCACCACGCCTGGCAACTAATTTTTTGGATTTTTTTTGTAGAGACAGGGTTTCACCATGTTGCCCACCCTAGTCTCAAAGTCCTGGATTCAAGCAACCCACCTGCCTCAGCCTCCCGAAATGCTGGGATTACAGGCATGAGCCACTGACTCAGCCAACCCTGGGGACATTTGAACAGGTATTTTCTTCTGCTTGAAACAATTTTTCCTTCTTACCTCCTCTAATCTTCACTTTGTCTTTCAGGTCTCAGGAGAAATCCTACTTTATCCTGATAGCTTCCCAAACAACCACTGCTTTTCCACCTTGCTCTTAACAAGTCCGAATCTAGTGTCCTCCTGGTATTCCCATAGCACACTATCTTTACTCAGTACACAACAATTATCACATCTATAGTGTAAGTGTGTCTCCAACAAGACTACAAACTCCATGAATTCATGGACTATACTTATCTTTTTTACCTACATATGTAGCCACAGCACCCAATATATACATAGAATCTTTGATTTGTTGAAAGAATAATCTCCAAAGAAGATGAGTTTAAGACCCTATTGAAACATTAATATTAGAATATGCTGTACTAGAGGCATCTTCTATATAATTTTTTAAAAATTCTACATAAACGTAATTGTATATCACAGCCATTTTAAATCAAATTATTAAGTGTTTTTTCTTAATTTTCTAATGTGACTTCATGTTCAATTTCTATTACAACAGAATTTTATAACAATTCCCATATTCAAAGAATTATAAGACTCAAAAGACTTTGGGTATAGTTTTTTAAAATAAAGAAACAAGATAAGGATTAAGTAAACTCAAATGAACAAATCAAGTCTTCAGCTATTGTTCTGAACCTTCTGACATATCATTTACTGTGTTTTAATAAGTACACCTGATTCACTGAATTGTGGATTCAGATCTAATGCTCTAATCATGTCATCTTAGAATAAGTGGCCTGGTATGATTTCTTTGTTTTTATGAGACAGAAGCACTCAGAGATCTTTAATAGCTGAAATGCTAAGAATAAGTAATTAGCCTAATAGTAATTGTTCTGACTTCATTGTTAATTAACCACTTGAAATATATTTGAGCTTGGTAACATTCAACTGATATTCTGCTATGTTCTCTTAATAATCATTGAAACTTTCTACCAAAAAAAGGTATTCTAAGAAGCCTCTAGTTACTAATTAGTTAACACACTTAGAAATCCTGATGTAGGTACTATTATTATCCCGTTTATTATGGATGAGAAAACTGAGGCATATAACTTAAACAATTCTATCAGCACCAAGGTCATATAACTTCATATAACTAGAAATGGGCAGAGTGAGAACTTGAATATGGTATACCACCTACTAAGTCAAGGAGCAACATTTTGTTTCATTCTTTTTTAACCTACCCATATGCAGTATTAGGCTAAAAATATGACAACTATTTAGATGTTTAACACACCAACTATTATGTAGTCCTGTCTAGAGTCTTTTCTATGTTTTCATTCTTCTATATTATGGAAATTAGATATGCTGTAATTTTTTAATCCAGTTAATAGTTTTCCATGATAGATCATCCTCTAAAAAATATCTTAATTTCATTTCCAGCAATGCAGAGTATCTGACAAGATGACTGTTTATTCTGTAGATCTTAGCTAAGACTGATAAAAATGACTGAATCATGGAATATTCAGAGTTTATATACTACCTCTGCTGAAGCATCCATACAAATGGGCTTGTTGGAATTTGAATTAGAGCTCAGAAAATGTTAAAAATCAATGTGCCACAATACAATATCTTTTCTTTCTGAAATCTCAGAGTTGAGCTCTCAGGTACACACCATCACACCTACTTCTAAAGGAGTAGGAATGACGGCCTACAGCTTCTCAAGACGCCAAAAGAAAGGGCAATCTCAACTCATTCATTCACCAATGAGTTGGTTTCAGTGAGTCTCCGGCACAGGTGCCAGGGGTTGTTGCTCCCTGACCTTTACATTTGATCACAAATTGCATTCAGCAATGGCAAGAAAATGATATTTAACTCTACTTACTAATGGCACTGCAATCAAGAGCAATAACTGAGAAACAGACAGAGCTTTAAGGAAGGCTGTAGGCCAAAGACACTGTTCAGGGTAATTAAGCCCCATAGCAATCCCATAGGTAATCCTGCAGTACAACTAACGTCTCTATTCCTGCTTGAGCACAGGGCCACCCTTCCTTGGTGCATGCCAAATAATTCATCATATACCCTGATCTTTTCATTTTGTTGTTTCAGTCAATCATGCTTATATAGGACATGTTTTGTTACAAGGATCGGCCAAGCAGAGGAAAGTAAAAAGCAATTTTTCAAGTCTCACCCAGGCCTTTTTATTGTATTACTTCGTTATTTCAAAAAAGTCTGTGCTGTAGGAGTTATCTCTGTCTCTCTCTCTGTCTCTCTCTGTCTCTCTCTCTCTCTCTCTCTCTCTCACACACACACACACACACACACACACACACACACAGCCACACATACAGACAACAGGTCTTTGGTATCAAAAGTTAAGTTGGACACACAGTACATCACACAGGCACATGCAAATAAACACAGAGGGAGACCTTCCAAATGGTTCCTACTTGGCTTATAGGGAGTGACTGAGGAAAAAAGTGTTCTAACTCCAAATACAGTAGTCTTCCACTACTGCCTCTTTTTCCCCATCCCTGGCAGAGATGGTGATGGGGTATGATAAAACTAGGTCTACTTTGCCAAAAATAAACTTACTTTGCCAAATGGCCAATTTGACAAATTACCCAGTCAGTCAAAACTTTTCTTTTAACCATTTACATTGTTAACAGCTATTTGTACTGAATAAAATAGTTTCAAAGAATCTTTTAAGAATTCTTTGATATTTAAGTTGATGAGTTCAAGCTTTTAATTTACCTGAAATACTGTTGTAATCCAGCACTGTGGTCTACCTATGTTATATTCTGCCATTTTGCTATTTTCTGGTCTAACAACTTTTGGGGATCAGAATCTATTTATTTTAAATCAAAGGGTTATGAATGTTTTGAATACCAAAAAGTGTATAAATTATAGTACAGAAGATTTGTTTCTTTTAACACACTTTCTATCCACTTAAATACATTCTATACTTCCCTTAATTCACACACTTCTTAACCAATTGAATTGGATGAACATGTTGCTTCCATTTTAAGTAACTAAAAAGCATGCAGTATTTGAAGTATCAATGATAAAATTGGCATTCAGCTGAGTTAGACTGATAAATAATTCTATTGCAAAATATCAGGCTTGAAATTGTGATGGAAAAATTAAAGTCAAATTAAAACTCAATAATTACTTCCCACTAAAAATTTCAAAAACTTTTGCAGCTATTCTATGCAGCATGATTTGTGATAAACTTTCTATGTAGCTAATACAAACACATTTCAGGCAGTTTATAATTTAGAAAACTGGTCATTGGACAAAATGATAAATCAGAGTATTAGGTAAATTTAACAAAATAGCCATTCAGTGAATTTATGTTTCAGCAAACTGATTTTTAAAAAACTATCTATCTATTCACTGAATTGATCACCCAGTAAATTTTCTTTTGGTGAAGGAGTAATCAGTTTTCAGATAATTGACCTGCTTCCCAAAATCACAGCCCTTTAAAGCTTAAAGTATTCAGATCATCGAGTGCAGGCTCCCATTTCACAAAGAATCTGAGAAAAATCAACCAAATGGATCCAACAGTATCAGATCAAGCATTGGAATACAAGACTCCCAATTCCCAGTCAAAAGCTCTTTCTAACAGACTATGGTTAATAAAAGAAAGGAGGAAGGCACTCAGAGGTAGGAAGGCCTGACATATGTGCAAAGCGCTTATTACACAATGAAAGAAATACTCATATAACATGGAGAATGCAATCTTAAGAGTTTCTCTTAGATGTTTCCAAGTTTCTTTCTCACATAAATGAGTAAGGCTCTGTTTCAGGATGTTTAACAAGATTTCAAGTGAGGCAAACTCTGCGTGTGTGTGTCTGTGTGTGTGTGTGTGTGTGTCGCTATCAACTAAAATGGTTCACAGGACTTTATATTCTATAGGAATTCTGAACCATCTTGCCAACTTGTTTTTCTCTATCTACCAAAATACTTTACATGGAGTATCTTGGTGTTCCATGCTCAGTATTTTATTATTATACAGCGTTTCTGAGTGTTTCAGGCTCAGAATTTTATTGTTACATCATCTCTGGATGCCATTTATAATATGCAAACTGACTCTATTTACACTGAAATAAAGAAACCAAAAACACTAATTTCTAGTTTTCCTGGAAGAGGCAAAAAGCAAAATTCAACACAACAGTAATTGTAACCAAAATAAAGAGGGAACAAATGCTGAATTTTCACTTGCAGCAAATAAGTGTAATTTTGGGGTGTGAGATGGAAACCTTTTCAATGTAATGGTTTGTGTAACAGCTTTTACAAGGTGCACTTTTCACTGTCAAACAGCATGAAATGCTCATAAGGGTAATCAGTTTTAGATGGCAGGTTTACAAGCTTTCCACAACATGTACTATTTATCCACGTTAAAATGCTTCCCAATTACCTCTTTACATATTATGTTCATGCATTCTTTTAAAAATATTTAAAAACTGCTTTGTATAAATATAACTCTGAAACCAACCATACTGCTTGATTTCTTTAATCATCTGATGCATACTATTGGCTTTTACTAGCTCACAAGTTGCCTATGCCTAATTTTCATAAAAGTAGTATTTCTACAATATGATATTAAGGCAAGGTAGAAGCAAACACCTCCCAGTACAACTGACTCAAAAATTTTATTTTCTATGTAATCTTCCTTATGAAGGTAATATAAATGATATTCTTGTTGTACCATAACAGTTAGCTAATATTTACATATTATATTCAAAATCAGATACAAATATGGGCTGATTATTTCTCATGATCCATGGAGCCACTTTTCTCACAAACCAAATTTATAAGGATGGTGTTTTCTAAATAAAACTAAAAGGTTATTTACATACAAAAACTCTATTCCCTTTCCCTATAAGGTTTACTCAACATTGAATACATAAATTCTTTTTAAATTAAGACAGCAATGGAAGTTTTTTAAATGTAGGACAGCGAATCAATCCATCTTCCCCTCTCTCTCTCTTTCTCCCTTTCTCTCTTGCTCCTTTCTCTCCATTTTTTTTTTTTTTTTTTTTGACAGGGTCTCATTCTTTTGCCAAGGCTGAAGTGCAGTGGCACGATCTTGGCTCACTGCAACCTCCGCCTCCCAGGTTCAAGCAATTCTCCCAAGTAGCTGGGATTACAGGCACCTGCCACCAGCCTGGTTAATTTTTGTATTTTTAGTAGAGATGGGGTTTCAGCCTGGGGGAGCCTCTGCCTCCTGGGTTCAAGTGATCCTCCCACCTCAGCCTCTTGAGTAGCTGAGATTACAGGTGTGTGACACCACACCCAGCTAGTTTTTTCTTTTTCTCTTTTTTTTTTTTTTTGTAGAGAGGGGATTTCACCATGTTGGCCAGGCTGCTCTAGAACGCTGGACCTAAAGTGATCCTCCTACTTTGGCCTCTCAAAGTGCTGGGATTACAGGTGTGAGCCACCACGCGGGCCTCTTGTTCTCTTCTCTACCTTTCCTCCACCTCCAGTTATAAGGACCTAGTCAGTCGCACAGCCAAACACTGGCTACACAACAGCCCCTCCAAAATACTCTACATATATAAGCCGAATCAGGAGTGCAGCTTAATTGTATCATTTCCTTCTTTGAAATTATTTTCACACATCTGGATGACTACTTGTAACATTATCCATAGGATCTTATAGTCACACCATTTTAAACATTATGGGCATCAAAAATAACAGTTAAGCTATTTTCAGTACTTAGACATAAGCCACCTTGGCCAAAATATTCAGTGTCTCAAAACAAAGCTTACTGTGAAATAGGATCAGTATCTGATTTGAGTATTCCTGGCTTGTTCTTTTCAAAGTACAGTAGAATTACTTCATAATAAGACCACTGAAGGTCAACACTAATCATGTCATATTACTTTACTTTATCTATGTTCAGAGAAATGTAAGCTCACAGACTCTAAAGCTGGACAGGCCTTCAAGGTGACCTTGAGTCATGGTTAGTGCCATGATCTATTTGAATATCCACAATGAAGCTCTACCATACCACTTTATAAGGAATGTTATGAATTATAGAATTGAGCTCTTAAGTTGACTCAACAATAATGCTATTTTTGTTTCAAGTAAATAAATAGTAATTACCTATAGAGAAGTAAAAGAAAGGCTTCAAACCATTTAATAAAGATATATTAATTTGTTTTTTTTTTCTTCTTCTTGAGAGGGCTCTAAACAAAAATATCATCTTCCTAAGGTAAATATGTAAGTAAAAGGTTGTAAAAGAAAGGTGCAAAGGGTGAAGCTGGTATTTCCTGAAGCTCAGGGTTATTTCAGGAGATGCAACATGGTTGCAGTAAAAGCTATCACCTGGCTTAAAATAATAGGATTCAGTCCACTTTTTAAGCATACCAATTCTGTTAGTTATTCTTAGAAAGAGAGGGAAATTTATAACTAGCTTTGAATGACCAGAAAAAAACTGCAAATTTCTTACTTTTAAAAATTATTGATGCTGGCAATTCTACTGGTAAATTCATTTTTCTTCCAAACTGAATATTAACAAAGCTACCACCAATGTTGAAAATTTGTTTATTATTTAATGTGAGCTGAATAAAAATCAATAACTATAGAGAATAGGGTAACTTCAGAAAATAAGATTCTAATATGTTTTATATTGAGTCCAAAAAAATCACACTTCTTTAACTGGTTAAAGCACAGGCTTTACATATAGAAAATTTTCTCAATTTAACAGGAAAAACCCAAAAACCTCTCTCCTTGAGAAATACACAGAAATTTTTACAAAATTGTCATTTTATAGCAAGACTGAATTTTTTTTCAGCTACAACCTATTCTCCTAAGGATACTAGTCCCAGCTTTTAATCCAAATTTCCCAAACAGAAACAACGGCATCTTCCTAAGAGAATATTAAAATACTTGTTAAAGCACAAGGTAATGTATACCAAGTAGAACTCTTTCAGTGCATTCAATTTACTTAGTAAATTGTTTTGTGAAATACTATAAGACTTAATAAACAATTCATAATTTAGGTAATTTATGTTCTTTCTCAAGGATACACAATCAAATTATTTTTATATGGGAGTTTAATATTTTAGGAACATCATACTATAGCTTATGATTTGTTTAAGTTGCTGAGAAGTGAACACTTTTATTTTTAAGTGGCCCACCTTTAGTATTTAGATTATGCTCTTTTTCATGTTTCAGTTTAACTTTACAAGACAAAAAAAGAACCTCAATAAAGAAAAATACCTAAAACTACTGCAGATCCTAGACACAGTTTCTTTAAAGAATTCATCCCTGTTTATTTCTCCTTGCTCTGAAGACAAGGAACAAATGCTTCCTGAATGTGAAATTTACCCTAACAGTTCATTGCTTTAACACCTTTTGAGTAGAGGCAGTTGGAGCAAATATAAGCTAAGTTCTGCAGTGTAGCAGTTCTCTTGACAATTCTTAGTAAGGTTGTAAGTGAAAAACCTTTATGCTTTTTTGAATAACATCCCAGTGTGGGAGGATGAATACTAAGTAATAAATCAGGAAAAGAAAAAAATTGTACTCTCCACCTAGATAACATGAAGAATGGTAAGGCTAGTGTTTGGTACTTGCAAATTCTCCCAATAAATCTATAAATCAAGATCCCAACAAATCAAGATTGTCTTCTTTCATCTTTACCTCCTCCGTTACATCCAATTAAAAATTTTTAAAGCTGCTATTTATTGAACACCTATCACATATCTGCTACTAAACTTAATACTTTAATTTTCACAATAACTTTGTGTGAAAATTACGTGTGTGTTGGTTGCGTACTTTATTGAAATGGGACAGTGAGCTTCAGAAAGATCAAATATTTTTCTTAAGAGCTCAGCATTGGCAAGACAAAACCAGGACACACATGAAACTACATCTGACTGTAAAGGCTATGCTCCTGCCATATTCCAGTCTGCTTAAAATACCTGTAATGTTTTCTGTATTTCCAAGCTGAAAGAAACAAAATTTGCATTTCATATTTGAAATATTCAAGTTATGAGAATGTCAATCTTGAGTAAAATCATTATCTTGCAAAATCAGTGAGAAATTAAAAACACTACAGAGTTAGTTAGCTTTCATTGTTCATACTAGTTGAAAGACCCAAAGATGTATTTGCTGCCTCACCAAAAGAGCACATTGCAGTAGATACCACTATATATATAAAGAGTTGGGATCTTGCTCTGTTGCCCAACCTGGAGTGCAGTGGTGCAATCATGACTCATTGCAGCCTCGAACCCTTGGGCTCAAGCAATCCTCTTGTATCAGTCTCTCAAAGTGCAGAGATTACAGGCATGAGCCACCACGGCTAGTCAACCAGTACCATTTTCCACCATGCCTGGCCAATGACTAGCATTTTTAATATACACAATAATAGTTCCAGATCTATTTAAGAATAAAACTAACAAGACCTACATCCACTATAAATTCAATAAAATATTCCATTACTGAAGGCAGGTCACTGTTGTTAGATGCTGGGAAAGATCCCAAGATGAGGAAAGCATTAACTTCCTTGGCTATCTCCTCTTTCTTCTCTCCTCAATAAGGACTAGTCCCCTAAGATACATCCTTTGCCTTTTCTGTTCCTCTCTGTACACACTCTCCCTGAAATATTATTTTGCAACTTCAACTTTCACTTGCATATCATGATGACTTTCTAGTCTCCGGCTCCAAATCCTTCTCATTTACCTAAATTCTAATTCTATAATATGAACTGCCTCATTGCAAATGCAACACAATGAGATCCAAGATTATATTCCCTCTCACATCACATCAGTGCTGACCCCTCAATCTCTCTATCAATTCCTAGAAGACAGCAGGCAACGTTCCTGAATGTCCCCACCACTAGCCTTCCTGAAGCTTTATTCACTACCTAGATCTCTTCAAACTCTGAACCTATTTGGTTTAATTATCATACCCGCTCATAGTAACTTCAGTTATATTAATCATTGCTTCTCTAACATGTGCACAAAATGTTTCAAGGTGTAAAGGACTGGTTAAAGTCTGTAGAGATAATTTACTGTGTAAGTAAAATAAGAGCACTTACTTGGGAGTCAGCCAATTACTTCCAGAATCTTTACATGACAAGTATATTTGAAGTCCTGCCAAGCAATTTAACTAGGTGCTTTATAAATACTATCCCATTTAGACAACCAAGATAGAAATCAAGTGTTGTATGAGCACATGGGACAACAGCCCTATAAGGTGATTATTCTCCATATTTTAGCATGAACATTATACTGGTTAATTAACTTGTCCAAGATCACATATCTAGCAAGCAAGAGTTACTAGAGTTCAAATTCAGGTGTAACTGACTTAAAGACCAGTATTCATTATATTATGCTATGTTGGGCCTGTTTCTGCCATTTACTAAAGCCACTTTAACCTGAGCCTCAGTGTTCTCATCCAGAAAAAGAAAGGATGTTATCAGTATCCTTATTAGGGGCAAAAAAAGGCAATAGAAGGGCATCTGAAGTGAAGAATTCTCAAAGCTCCTATATGTGTACCCAGTATGATTCCAGTACGGTCCTTTATCCCATTGTCCCAGGTGCTGTTGAGAATCACTGGCTTTTCTTACACTATACATGAAGTGACGCATTATTTGAAGGTACACTGTGATAAGTTAAAGCAGCATACATTAAACCATATAGTAACCACTGAAAGAGTAAAACATAAATAGAGCAATAAGCCAATTAACAACATAAAATGGAATCATAAAAATTATTCAATTAATCCAAGAGAAGGAAAGAAAAAAGGAAAAAAGGAACCAAAGAATAGACAGAACAAACAACAAATAAATGGCAACACAGCAGATTTAAACCCAACCATATCAATAATCACATTAAATAAAATTCAAACACACCAATGAAGACACAGAGATTGTCAAACCATATAAAAAACAAACTAAATGCTGTTTACAAGAAATGCACTTTAAATATGACACAGATTAAAATCAAAATTATGTAAATATATATAATGCTATATTAATGTCAAAGGAAATTTCAAAACAGGAAATATTACCAGGAATAAGAGGAGTCATTTCATAATGATAAAGGAGTCTATTCATCAAGAGAATATAACAATCCTAAATGTTTATATACCTATTGTCAGAACTCCAATATACATAAAACAAAACCTAGCTAATCTGAAAAAGAAATAATAAAATGCAGTATTATTGATGGATACTTTATACCCTTCTTTTAATACTGATATAACAAGTAGTAAAGATATAAAAAATTTGAACAGCATCTATCAATTTGTACAAACTGACATTTATAGAACATTCCACCCAGAAACAACAGAATTTATACCCTTCTCAAGTACATACAAAACATTTAAGAAGACAGACCATACCTGACCACAAAACAAATCTCAATGAATTTTAAAGGATTCAAATCTTACAAAGTAAGTTGTATGATCACAAAAGAATTAAGTTAAAAATCAATAACAAAAATATAAAGCAAATCAAATATTTGGAAACTGAATAATACATTTCTAACTAACCCATGGGTCAAAGAATTAAAAGAGAAAGTATTTTGAATTGAATGAAAATGAAAACATATTATCATCTGTGAGATGCAGAACCCCCTCAATAAATTTGGGTGAAGAACAAAAGAAAAAGAATTAAATGACTAAACAAATCAACAGTTTTACAAGTGAACAATTTCAGGAATTAAGATTAAAGGAAAGGGGATCATAAATTCATAAAATATTAGAACAGGAAGAATTCTAGAAATCCTTCTAAAATTTGTAAACTCACAAAATTCACATAGAAAACAGGAAGAACATATGATTTACTTAATAGGGTTTATAATAGCAAGTATTTTTTAATAAGCAGTCTTTGCCAGTAGTGACATTATATAAATATCTGAGTTCTTTAAATGACTATTTTCACCTAATAAAAGCAGATATAGATTCTACAAAATAGATGTGCATATTTGTTGGCCTTAATCTGAGTAATGTGAGCATTTTGTGCTTTATCTGTAAGTTTTCTATATTTCACAAAACACAGTGAATAAGAATGCTGAATTCTCTATCCACATTGCCTAAATTCATACTGTAGCTTTACCACAGTTGAGTAGCCATGATATTGGTCAAGTTACTTAAGTAGTAATGCCTTAGTATTCTCAACTGTAAAATAAGAATAAACTATAAAATGAGTATAAATAGTTCTTACCTCCTTACAGTGATAATAAAGATTCAACAAGTTACTGCCTTCTGTGGGCTTACAACAGTGCCTGGTGCATGGTAAGAGCTCAATAAATGTTAACCATTATTACATAGCATAGCATTGATTTATAAATACTTGAAGCTTTTTTTTTTTTTTCCCGGAGACGGAGTCTTGCTCTGTCACCCAGGCTGAAATACAGTGGCACGATTTCGGCTCACTGCAACCTCCGTCTCCTGGGTTCAAACAATTCTCCTACCTCAGCCTCCCAAGTAGCTAGGATTACAGGCCCCTGCCACCATGCCCAGCTAATTTTCGCATTTTTAGCAGAGACGGGGTGTCACCAAGTTGGCCAGGCTGGTCTCAAACTCCTGACTTCAGGCGATCCGTCTGCCTTGGCCTCCCAAAGTACTGGGATTGCAGGCGTGAGCCACCGTGCCCAGCCAAATACTTGAAGCTTATTAATCAAAACACTGATTTGAATTTTTTAAATTAGGTAACATCAATTAAAATAGGACATCATCATAGAAAAGTAAGTTGCTTAGAATTCCTATTTTTAATAAGACAAGTTATTCAAGTTATTTGAATGCCAATGTTAAAACAAAGCTGGAACAATCTCTTTTCAAAGCATGAGAGATGATCCAATGGGAAATTATGTATTACATGGAGTATTTTTGGATTAACCAATACATTTAATAATATCATATGAGATGATACAAAAGTTACCTATTAATGTTGTCCTGCTGCCTTCAACTATTTCTTATTATATGCTCCATTCAACCAGAATTTATAGATTTGAATACTTTAATTTTGAAGGTTAAAACATTTATTTATGAATTTGTTTTAAATGGCTAAAAGGCAACATTCAGCCTTTTAGCACTGGAACAATTTCCATTTGGTTAAAATAAATAAATAAATAAATGTGGAACACATTTCACATTTTTTTATTTTGTGCAACTTCGATGCTTTCAACGCTGCATACATTACTAAAAGCATAAAAATAGATGCTGTACTATCAAATTGTAAAGAATACCAAATTGATATAATTATACTTTATAATTTCTTCCAAGTATCAAAAGGACAAGTTTTTGTTTTTTCTTTAATTAAAATAATCTCATGGGTCTCTTATATGTTTGAGAGAATAAGATAAAACAAGTATATTTTTTACTAAATATCTTAAAAATATCATATTTTAATAAAAACTGCTATTTGTAATCCATGCGGTGTTTTTTGACACTGAGGCAAACCCTTCTTACCTGGGCCAAATGAGCATGCACCTGAATCAATATGGTAATAAAATACCAAATAAGTCTGTAAAGTATCAACTTATCCTGTTGTACTCTTTTGAGAACTAAGTGCATTATTAAATTTACTGTACCTTTAACAACCTGCAGTTGCCCCTTGGTATCTGCAGGGTATTGCTTCCAGGACCCCCTAAGGATAAAAGGATCCATGGATGCTCTAGTCCCTTATATAAAATTCTGTAGTGTAAATTCTATGTAATAGTTGTTATACTGTATTTTTCATTTTTTTATTAATTATGTTGGTACATATGTATGGGGTACATATGAAATTTTGTTATACGTAGAATATTTAATACTTTTTTAATTGTTTTTATACTCAAATATTTTCAATCCATAATTGGTTGAATCTGCAGATGCAGAACTTGCTCACAGAGGGCAAACTGTAAAATTCCAACTACAACCTCTGCATTTGTAAAATCAATCACCTTTTTCTTCTCCTCCTACCACACTCAAAATTATAAGGAAGTTTGTCATCATGGTACATGAAGGCAGTGAGGAAGACTAGGTAAATGCGGCAGAAACGGGGCCCACAGCACCACTTGTTCCTCAGAACCACCTCCCAGCCTCCATCCATCCTTCAGTTAGCCAGCAGTAGATTAAAGCTCTCACCATGTGTGCTGCCTTCTTCCAGATTTTTGCAATGAAGCACAATAATCAGCAGCTTTCACCACTTGGGAGAATGATCAAGGCCAGGAAAACACTCATACACAGGTTGAATACTAACAGGACATTCTATGGTTCATGAACCCAAATGCCTCTACACAGAGGACAGCTGAAATGTGAACACAGAAGCCCAGAGCAACATAAGAAAGCTATCGTAGTTGCGAAGACCAACTGTGGTCATAAATATCATCACCATCAAATACTTAGCTACAGCTTTACTATTTACAAAACATTTTTACATACATTATTTTACTTGAACCCCGCAACAGCCCTTTTAAGAGGCAGTATAGATATTTTTATTAATACCTGTATTTTGCAGGTGAAGAAACTGAAAAAGGTTAAGAGACTTGTCTAAGGTCATTTTAAGTGAGCAGTAACTTGACTTCTATCTTCCCCCAAACTAACTGTAGATTTCAGAGTCTTTCAGCTGCAACACCATATCCCACATAGATAAAAGAGGAGTAAATTTTAAGAGGCAGGTTCCATAGCAAAGTCAGTAATTATTTCTATAAACCCCTGTATTCTCCCATAACTACCTTTATTCATCAGTACTATTATTTCCTTTACTTCCTTACCTCCATTCATTCCTGGTTCTTTTCTTCAGATAATCCAACATGTCAGAAACCATTTTGTCCATTTAAATCCCTTAGATCCTGATCTGCACAACCAAAGACATCCTTGGGTCAAATCTAAAACCAGTAAATATGGATCTTTCCCATCTGTAAAGTTCTGTGGCTACTACAGAAACTAGCCTAAGGAATAATGAAATCTGTGGACTCTCAGAGATAAATATTTCTACTATGTGCCAAAAAAAAAAAACCCCAAAAAAACAAAAAAAAAAACCAAAAAACAAAACAAAACAAAACAAAAAAACAACCAAGAAAGCAATAAATAATCAACACAGTATCTCCT
Source organism: Mandrillus leucophaeus (assembly GCF_000951045.1). Lineage (NCBI taxonomy): Eukaryota > Metazoa > Chordata > Mammalia > Primates > Cercopithecidae > Mandrillus > Mandrillus leucophaeus. Next base: position 1,559,431 of record NW_012103465.1, read on the forward strand.
GAGGCTCTGGACTGACTATTCGCTACAGGATGGCCACATTCAGTGACTGAGCCAGAACAAACATTGAGAATAACTATTAAGCCACAATCAACAGCAAAATAAGACATTAATGAACCTCTAAAGAACTACCCAGATCATCATGTTAAAGGTTTACAGTATGTTCTGAACTCAAAGCTTACAAAGTCTTCAGGAGCTAGTCAAAACCAAGTAGAGAAAGCTAACAAAAACAAGGGAGAAGAAACCCCTATTGATTAAATGCAACTGTTAGGCAGCATTACTTATAAAGAGTGAATATCCTCCTTTCATCTAAAATTTAAAGTAAAATAAACTTTATTATAGAAAAAAGGAACATTTAAATTACCAAACATCCAATTCCATAGAAATAACCATGGTTAACATCTTCTAGTCTATTTTGTAAAAATATACGACAGAAGGTGCGCGCATTTTTAAAGTAAATACTTTCGTCCTTATTGTTGTACAGAATAGCAGAAGATTAAAACTCTCAGCATTTCAAGTCCTTGACCTATATGAATTCATTTGCTCATCCCATTAACCTAATGACACCGGTAGTATTACTCTGTTTACAGATGGACAAATCAAAGCACGGAGCTGGTTTACTGTCTTTGTAGGTAGAGTTGCTGTGTGACACAGATCACATATGGAAAGTAAACCCTCATAGACTAATGCTGGCTTCCTCTCACATCACCTCTAATATATTTTCTTATCCTCTGCCCCTCTGGTCTTCCATTCCTAATGCAATGGCACCTAAGAGAGCCTATCACAAAATTACTCTAGCAGGCAATTTTATTCCAACAACAGTATGTACGGTTCTGCTGACAGGAACTGATAAGAACTCTGAAGCCAGAGACTGTGCTCTTCTATATTCTCCTGGGGATCATGATAGTGTTGTAAGTGACTTTTCTTTAAAAAAAATAAATAAATAAAAGCTAAGGAGGCATTTGGATAAGGAGACCTGATTTCTTCTTCAGAGTAGAAAAGATACCTAAAGGAAGGCAGGAGAAGCCCTAAAAATGACTAGTATGACAAGAGGCTGAAGAACAAAACTCAACCCATGGGATTTACCTCAGGTGAAAACTCTAAATCTTCCTGGCACATATATACAATGAACATTATCCCACTCACCCAAAATGAAAAGTAGTCTTGTTTCAGCTCGGCAGGGCTGACTCCAGAGTCAACAATGGCTTTTTTCTACATTCCCAAACTGATCCTGAAACAAACTTGGGCTTTGTGTTGCTGTTGTTGGTAATGGTGGTGGTAATGGTGGAAGTTCACGTGTGTGTGTATTTTAAAAGAGAAGAGATGACCTAAAGTTAAACACAGAAACACTGTGGCTGTTCCACCCTGGCATGGGGTACATCTGCCCAACCTTACAAGATTATTTTGAAGTACTAGACAAAGCAAAGGAGAAACCCTTCTGCCTTATTAGAAGAAACTCTTTTCTACCTTTGATGCTACTGGGAATCAAAGATCTTTTAAGTGATTTACAGATCAAATTCAACAACTTGAATCATTCATTATGCCAGTTAAGAAGACTTCAAAATAAGTCAGACTTATTATTTTACAGTTTTGTCCAATTTAGCTACTGGCATGAATGGTAAATAATATACATTATGAAGTAAAAATAAGGTATTCAAAAAATGGGCACTGACTGAACATCTGCACTATGTAAGATATCTGCTATATATAAGACACTGGGGTTCAGGAGGTTTTATAAAAATAAATGGATACAAAAAGAGAAATGTATTTCAGAAATGTGATTTCTGTATGATTACAGTAGGATTGCCTATCTGGATTATGACAATGGAGCTATATTTTTAAAAATAATAAAAAACCTCTATAAAAATAGTACTTTTGTCAAGAAAATAAAGATCTATGTGAAAACTGACAACCTTGGGAAGATAAAAGACAAAAAAATAAGTTATTTCCTTATCGTTGAACTATCCTACAGTTTAGTCAGACCAAATACAGACTCCTGATGACTACAGGCTTCTTTCTTAATATTAATTTAACACTATCCAAACATATGGTGAGAATTCTATTCAACTTTAAAACAATGAGTAGATACAGAACAACTGGAGCTCTCTGTTAAGGAAGGAAATGTTTTCAAATGGTACAACCACTTCAGAAAGCACTTTGAAAGGTGCTTCTGAAGTCAAACATACAGTAACCACATGACCCAATGTTCCACTCCTAAGTATTGACCTAACAAAAATGAAAACATTTGTCTAAACAAAGACTTACAAAGATTCATAGAAACTATGTTCATAATAGCTAAAACTGAAAACCAAATATACCTCAAGAGGTGAACGGACAAACTGTAGTATATTCATAAAATGCACTACTACTCTGGAATAAAAAGAACTATTCATATGCTATTCATACACATAGCACCTGAGTGAGTCTCAACATTAGGCTAAGCAAAAGAAGCCAGACACAAGTGTGCATAATGCATTTGTTAATCCATTTATATGAAATTCTAGAAAACAGAAATCTTACCTAGAGAGACAGAAAGTAGATCAGTGTTTGCCTGGGGCTGGGGATGGGTACAAGGGAGCTTTGGGGAGTATAAAAATGTTCTATAACTTGATTATGGTGGTGGTTACATGGATATAAATTTTAAAAACTCAACTGAACATTTTTTAAAAGGGGTATTTCATTTTATGTATTATATATTTTCATGTATGTATATATTTTGAGGTAATTTTTAAAAAGAACAAAATCTTAGAATACATTTAAAACAAGGAAAAAATATCCACACTATACTTATTGTACTGTTCAGATCATATTAAGGGAAAGAAAATTAACAGGAGGGTAAGCTGAATGGTGAGTATAGCTAGTAATACAGATACAGGTGGAACTAGGATCTATCTGTTTGAATCAGAATAAATATCAGGACTTCTGTTAGAAATACTGAAAACAAATACTCTTTTTCCCAGTAGAGGTAAATATAGAACTAGTAAGTCTTAGAACCTATCAAAAGCCATAGCAGAACCATTTTATCAGAGCCATATCAGCCTATCAGTAGTAAAACGACTACTAAATGGCATACCAAGTAAATATGGAAATAATAAGCCTTAGGAGCTCCTAAAAGCCATATCAAGAGCATCACAATAAAGCAAACACCAGGAATCCAGAAGAAGGAAATGGAAGTCACTAAGCTGGTGGAACACTGCTGAAATAGCCCTATCTTTGGACTTTTGAGTTAATTAGCTAATGTATTTCATTTGTGGCTTAAATCCACTGGAGTCATTTTTTAGGCTTTTTTACTTTTTATTTTTTTATTATTTGCAACAAAAGTAAAGTAATGCAAAGGAAAATAGACTGGAATGAATAAGATGCCAGTAAGACTTTAAAACTGGTTTCAAAATTTATAGCTAAATCTGTAAAGTAATTCTGCTGTTGGATAATATAAGTTCCCATTCATTGAGCATCTTTTATTTGTCCTATGTGGATATTTCTCATAAGCACTTATTTTAAAACTTGTAAATATTTTTAGATTCATTTCAACTACCTGCTCCACATCAGCCCCAGACTTAATGGGTCTGGACTATAATTCTTGAATTGGTGGAGCAAAAACAGGGATATGTTATCTCTAATCTCAATCTACCACAATCGAACAGAAGTTGGGTCGAGGTTCTGGATTTCAGGCGGTTAGCTCCAAAATGGTAAGGAAAATGTAGGTGCCCTCTTTTCTATGAAGTTTCTCACAATTTTTCTTGGACTTTTTTCCAGGTCCCAAATAAATCCCAGCCCTGAGGATACAAACACAAAACTTCTAAAAAAGAGATTTACAAAGTTGCCAGATGATAAAACTGCTAAAAGAAAAGGTTTTATTAAATGCAAAGACTCCCAGAATTAATGTGATTCATGATTTTAAATATTTCAGTTAAAAACTATAGAGAAAAAATCATAATTAAATACTGGTAAGGAAAGACTTAATTGGTCTCACTAACCACTTTGGAATTTTGAGAACCATTGCAGATTCCAGTTTATATTCCTCTGATAAAAAAATCTCTGAATAAAGAAGAAATAGGAGGCTGTCCCCGGTGAACTTCAGGTACAAAATCACTTGAACTTCATTTTGTCCAAATATCACTTCAACGAGAAAAAAAATTAAATACCCAGAGATGTCTGTGGAAAATCTTCAGCAGGACAATATCTTCCCAAATGTGTGGGAGGAAGAAAGATAAATAGCAACAGTAGAGTCACTCTAATTCCATAATTAACTCTCTTAATAATTAATAAAGAAATTATGTATTCAGTTTTTGTAATACAGAAATTGCAAATATAAGCTACGTTCATGCTCTGTAATTCCATAATTTCTCATCTATAATTGGTATATCTCTAAAATTACACATATATAATACATATAGATTGAATTCACATCCTGAGATTTTCTCACAAAAAGAATAATACTAGTCTCAACTTAAGATAAAAACTTCAGGTGGAGATGAGAGTTTAGGGCTTGTTTTAGAGAGTAATATGCCTTAATAAGAAATGATTTTTTGTTGGCCAGGCACAGTGGCTCATACCTGTAATCCCAGCACTTTGGGAAACCAAGGCAGGTAGATCACTTCAGCTCAGGAGTTCAAGACCAGCCTGGGCAACATGGCAAAACCCTGTCTCTACAAAAAAATTAAAAATTTTAAAAATTAGCCAGGCATGGTGGCCCACACCTGTGGTCCCAGCTACTTGCAAGGCTAAAGTAGGAAGATTGCTTAAGTCCAGGAGGCGGAGGTTGAGTGAGCCAAGATCACACACCACTGCCCACCAGCCTGGCAATACAATGAGACCCTGTCTCAAAAAGAAAAGAAAATTTGTTTTTGTTTAATGATTCCCTACTATGTGGCAAAAACAAACAAACTAGAAATGTGGTAGGGTAAAAGGGTCAAAGGCCTTGTGATCACAGGCAAATTTTATATATCTGTATGGTTATGAATTTCTCCAGTGAGCCTGCATTACTTTTATGATTTGAAAAACATTGTTTCTAGTTTTAAATAGACCCACACATTCAGCAAAACCTTATGATTCAACATTTTAAAATGTATAAAATAGCCCTGCCTTCCCTGTGCCATATCCTTCCCCATGTGAAAAAAGTTAGTGGCTTCTTCCTGAATAGTGTGGAACATATAGAACCCACTGAAATAACAATTAGATACTTCAGCAGTTTAATGTGGCACATTATAGTATATTCATACTGCTTGGGGTTTGCTGAACTTATTGGATGTATAAGTCAATGTATTCTTAATCAAAAATGGAAAATTTTCAACAATTATTTCTTAAATACTTTTCATGCCCCATTTTCATGCTCTTCACCTCTGTAACTGCAATTATACATATACTAGATCATAAGGTATTGTACCTTAGGTCCCTGAATCTCCGTTCATTTTTCTTTAATTTTTTTCTAAGTTAATCAGATTGAATAAATTTCACTGATATGCATCAAGTTGAATGCTATTTCTTAACAGCACGTTGGAGATGGTAAAGCCAATAAATTTTTGATTACAGTTATTGTTCTTTTCAGTTCTTGAATTTTCACTTAGCTTTTCATACACAGTAGAATTTATTAAAAACAAAAACAAACAAACAAAAAACCCCACGATTCAATTATTTTGGAATAATGATCTTTTTTAAATATACAGAACTGGATTTACTTGTATTTTATTTACAACTTTAATACCATGTTTATGAACAATGTTTCTGTTTTTGCTTTTAAGCACAAAAGACAGTTTATTGGCTCATTTAACTGAAAAAGCCAGTCATAATTCCATCTATGTTTATAAATGAGTGATTGTTGAAGTTTTTGTTTAACTGACATATTCATGAGGTACACAGTGATGTTTTCATACATACAATGTATCAGGTCAGCATAATTAGTATATCCATCATCTCAAATATCTATCTTTTTTTTTTTTTGTATTACAAACATTCAATACCCTTCTTCTGGCTATCTGAAACTATAAATAATTGATAACTATAGTCATCTTACAGTGGTATAGAACAAGGTTTGCAATCTCTCAACTGTCTGTGAAACCTACCCAGGTACCGGTCCATGTACTGTTAGGAACCAGACCACACAGTAGGAGGTGAGTAGCAGGTGAGCCAGTGAAGCTTCATCTGTATTTACAGTCACTCCCCATTGCTCACATTACCGCCTGAGCTCTGCCTCCTGTCAGAGTAGTGGCAGCATTCGATTCCCATAGGAGTGCAAACCCTGTTGTGAACTGCTCATGCGAGGGATCTAGGTTGCATGTCCTTATGAGAATCAAATGCCTAATCTGTCACTGTCTCCTGTCACCCCCAGATGGTACTGTCTACCTGGAGGGAAACAAACTCAGGGCTCCCACTGATTCTACATTATGATGAGCAGATAATTATTTCCTTATATATTACAATGTAATAATCATAGAAATAAAGCACACCATAAATGTAATGTATTTGAATCACTCCTCCACCCCCTAGTCCATGTTAAAACTGTCTTCCACAAAACTGGTCCCTGGTGCCAAAAAGGTTGGGGGCCACTGGTATAGAACACTAGTAGTTTCCATTTCTCTGCCAAGATTTCTAACCCATTTACTCATTAAGATCAGTATTTGTTTGTTTAAGTCCTTTTGCTGGTATGCATACATGAGCCTTTGTCAGCTAAACGCAACAACTAGGACATCTCAAGGTCTACTGCTATTAACTTTATTTTCTTTTGACTATTGGTCACATTTTTCCCTTTTCTTTTGCATGTGTAGTAACTTATTATATACTATACTATATAATCTATAATACAATATATAAATAAAATATATATAGTACTATATATATAGTATTATATAATAATAAAATGCAGAGAACCTGGATTCTGCTATGATCCTCTGAAGAATGATAATCTTTGTTCTCAGGCAGTATAATTACTGGCTAAACACTCTGAATTTGTTTATGTTTTGGTAGTATTAATTTGAGAAAATCCCAAGGTGTTTCTCAAGCTCCTCTCTTTTGGCAGAATTAAACGTCTATATGTCTTCCTGGTAGATTATGTTGAGATCTAGTTTTAAACATATGAGGTAAGACATGTTAGGTTGGACATTCTTACTCTAGGATGTGGTCCTTACTAAGTTACGGCCTTTTTTTTTTTTTTTTCCTCAGCTGGATGCCTATGATGTGTTCTTGGGACACAGCTCCAATATCTACCTACAATCTCAGATCCATAGTAGGAAATCTCTAGTAAGCCCACAGTTTGATTTGCCATATGTACACTTCATCACTCAGTCAAGGACTTGAAGTGAACCCATATTCAGAATTCTGGATCCCCATTTCTGTGCAGCCTTCACCCTTCTGGTGCCCCACTCCAGATTCCAGCTGCTTTAACAGCCCTAAATTCTGGTCTCTGCCTTCTCAGCTCAGAGATGCCACTGTTTCTGCTTGGACTCCAAGTCCTTGTTACACAGTCAGGAAAATGTCCCTACACAGAGACGCAGAGAAAATGTGGGGCTCTTTTTATGTATCTGCCTTCTGTCAATAATCACAGTCTTGCACTATTGTCCAACACGTGAAAAGTTGCCTCATATATTTTGTTCAGTTTTATCACAGTTTATGGCAGAAGAATTAATCCAGCATCAAGGTATTACATCAAGGCATTACATCAAGGGAAGTTGCAGAATCAAGATATTACATCAAGGCAAGTAGCAGAAGCTCTTGCACACATTCCTTTAAACTGTTGTTATTCTCTCTCACTCTTTCAATTTCTATTTCTCCTCTTTTCTCCCTATCCCCAACTTGTATAATTTATGAGCTTGAGTTGAATGAATAGGTAGTGCTAAATAATTCTGATAGAATATCTCAGAACTTTAAGATCTTGTAATGATGATGGAACACTTTGAAAGTATTACAATCAAGTTTTGTAGAGTTTCTGAAGTTAAGCAAAAATGTTTAAAATTTATTTTAAAAAGTCTTTCCTCCCACACTTTTCCTTTTTCATGAACAAGCGAATATCAGCAATACTCTGCTACCATGTTGTCCTTCATAAACCTTCCTTTGCTTATTTTTATTCAAGTCAAAATAAAAAGAATAGAAAATTCAGAAAATCTCAAGTGATCCAAATTCTCATTTCCCTATTTGTGAAGTTAGTCTGATCTCACTGCCACACAACCAATAGAACATAAAGGTCTTTCTAGCCATATTTAAAGACTGTGGAAACCTATCTGTCCCCAGACAAACTATAAGAGATTTAAATGACAAAGTAAACAAAAGAAAGTTTAAAAAATTTTTAAAACATTTACATGAAATGAATAGCTCCACAAATAAAGCATATTTTTGCCAAGCATGAGTTTCTCAATTGTTCTAGATACTAGATATGCTCATTCAAACAAATGCTTAGAAATAGACAGGGTTAACTTACCCATTAGGCACAGTGCCAAGGGCCCATAATATTCTCAAGGGCCCACGAAAAATGTTTTCATTTCTTTTAAACATTTCTTTTTAATTTTTAGTTATTCTTATGATTAAAAATTTAGGTCAAAGAAAATGTTTACTATATAATCTTAATATATGCCAATACTGTCGTAAAATATAATTGTGTGTTTGTGTCTGTGGAGATAGATATAAATTGACAACTATTTTCGGATTTTCTAGAAACCTCAGTTTCTCATAAAACCCGAACACTGTCTGATTGTAGGGTGTGAAGCCCCAGGTATTTTTCCACTGGACTAGATAAGGCATTTTTCCCTCTACGTTCCTGGAGGTGCTAATCTCATCCTAACCCATTTCCCTCTTACATTCTGGCTTGCCTGAACTACACTGACTTGCAAAGTAGGTGGGCAGGCCGATAATTAGAAGATACTGGCTAGATGGTACTCTGGGTAGCTACATATCTCCATGCCCTCTTTTAATTTACTATATAACAGATATATCTTAGCAGCTGCTATACATCTGCTTTACATTTGCTTTAAACAATAGAAAGATGGACTTGATATCTCCCTATTTCAAAGCCCTCAATCTCTTTGAAGCAGCCCACAACATAACAGGTTTCTGTCTAAGCACTGGCTTCCAACCCACAGCCCATTTGCAGAGCCAGGATAATAATCACATTGACAACGCTTAAAGTCTCAAACCTTAGTTGACTTAGGTTACCAGGTTCACTGAGGTTCCCAAGTTTTCTTAAATACTTATCAGTCATAGCTGTTCAAGCAAGTGATTTCTATATTCAAATTATTAGTTTCATAACAGAAGTACTCTTTGTATTCAGAGTGACCAACATAATTTTCAACAAGAGAAAAGGATATGTAAGAAAATAAAATGCTGTTTTCAAAGGCATTCAAAAGAAATCTTACATGTAAATCTAATACGCAGGATAATTAATAGCAGAGTGTTCTGGGTTAAAGCTTGGAATGAAAGATGGATAGCATGCTAGGCTCTAACCATCAATCTCCTTAAATCTCTTTGATTCAGTGAATTTTAATCAGCTTAATCAGAAGGCATAGATCCCAGTTAGTTCCAGCTCTACTACTGTTGTACTCACTGGCAAAACACTTTTGCTTTAATTTTAGTATCAGTTTCCTCAGAAATAAGACAGACATATAAACATAAGTCTTAGCAATCTTCAAAATACCATTACCATCAAATGAACATCTGTGCCTCAAAGGCATTTGGTAAAAATTTTTTAGATAAATAAATTTATACTATTGTTGTTCTTTTATTTCATCACAATGACACCAATATTTTAAATTTCCTAGGTCTTTTCTCCACTTGCCATAATGGTATCCATCACAAAATCTGATTCACTCTTTTGAATTTTTAAATGTTTTATATATCAGACTTCAATGTAACGCTGACCCTTGAAGAACACAGCTTTAAACTGTGAAGGTCCACTTATATGTGGATTTTTTCCAAAAAATATATTGGAACATTTTTTAAAGATGTATAACAATTTGAAAAAAAATCACATAAAGAATGAGTACCCCAGAAATATCAAAAAATTAATTTGAAAGTATGTCATGAATGCATAAAATATATGCAGGTACTAGTCTATTTTATCATTTACTTCCATAAAATATATATAAATCTATGATAAAAAGTTAAAATGTATCAAAACTTATGAACTTAGAATGCACATGGTACCATTTGCAGTCGAGAAGTGCAAACAAATGTAAAGATGCAGTATTAAATAATAGCTGCATAAAATTAACTGTAATACCTACCGTACAACTATAATAATTTTGTAGCCACCTTGTGTTGCTATTGTGGGTGAGCTCAAGTGCTGGGAGTATCACCCTATGATGCTAATCATCTCTGAGTGAGCAGTTCATCTCACTATGACACGGATGCTTCTATGACATGGGCGCTAAAACACAGTGGAAGAAGGGTTGGTACTGTAAAGAAACATTTTTAGAGAAACGAAAAAGCAAAAAAGTCAGATACAAATTACAACGTACAGTTGTCCCTTAGTATACATGGGGGATTGGTTCTAGGTTAGCGTGTAAGCTTACCAAATCCATGTATACCTAAATCAATATATACAAAATCTCTGAATACTCAAGTCCTGCAGTCAGCCCTGCAGAACCCAAGTATACAAAAAGGCAGCCCTCCATACATGTGGGTTTTGCATCCCAAATATTGTACTTTTTATCTGCATGTGGTTGAAAAAAATCCAAATATAAGTGAATCCCTGTAGCTCAAGCCCATGTCGTTCAAGAGTCAACTGTATTTCCGTCAAGTCACACAAAGTGTGCCTACCTCTGCTTCCACCTCCTCCACCTCTTCCACTTCCCCAAGACAGCATGACCAATCCCTACTCTTCCTCCTTCTCATCCTACTCAATGTTAAGATAACCAGGATGAAGACTTTTATGATTCTCTACTTCCACTGAATGAATAGTAAATGTATTTTTTCTTCTTATGATTTTCTTAGTAGCATTTTCTTTTCTCTAGCTTACTGTAAGAATACAGTACATAATACAGATACATAGAAAATATGTGTTAATCAACTGTTTATGTTATTGGTAAGCCTATTAATAGTTACGTTCTGAGAGAGTCAAAAGTTATAGCTGGCTTCTGACTGTTTGGGTGGGGGTGTTGCCACCCCAAACCTCTACATTGTTCAAGGGTCAACTGTATTTCATTTGTATTGTAGATTACAGGCTAAAAATGTGTTAAACCAATGCTTTTCAGAACCTTTCAAACACTGCCTATTCCACAAAGCTTTTCACAATCAAATAAGTAAAAATATCTATCATGCTATTTGTTTACGGACTAGAACAAAGGGTGGGACACTTACTCTGTAAAGGGCCAAGTAGTAAATATTTTAGGCTTTGTGGGCTAGAGCCGCTGTCACAACTACTCAAATGCCCCATTGCCTGTGAAAGCAGTCACAGATAACATGTAAAGAAATGGGCATGGCTGTCCCAATAAAACATTATTTACAAAAATAGGCAGCCAGATGGATTTGGCACCAAGGCCATAGTCTGCCAAACCCTGCTCTAAAACAGTGTTTCTCAAGCTATACTGTTCATACTAATCATGTGAAATCTCAGTGGAGATTCTGATTCCGTACATCTGGGTGGGGCCTGAGATTCTGCATTTCTAACCATCTCATAGTTGACTGATGATGATACTATTCAAAGAATCATATTTCTGAGTAGCAACGCTCTGATAAGCCCCATGAGAAGAGAGGTCCTACATAATTAGTAATTATTTACTATCTGGCCTGAGTGCCTAGAACAGTGTCTGACATGTAATAAAGCCACTCAATAAATATTTAAGAAATGAACAAATACACTTCTAATAGAATATCATGCTCTGCCTTATATCATTATTAAGTGTGTCATCCTTTATGAGGCTCATCCTTATGTTCACCTTATTAGCATGTAAGCTTACCAAATCTAGCAATCTTTGTAACACGGCAGATTTTCTAATAAATGCTAATTGATTAAATCAGAGCTTTGGTCAATGTACACACTACAAAAAGCAGTTGTTGACAAATTCATCCCAAATTCTTCTACTGTGTTCCTCCACAATGATCATCTTGTATTTCCTTAAGCTTTCTACAGCCCTTGTACTTCAAGGTCGTTGTACATTCCACTTTCCTTGACAGGAACATCCTTCTCTAATCTTTCAAGTCTAAAGATAAATATCACCTCTTTAGAAAGCAGTGCAGTAAGTGTCCTTACCTTCTCCCCACCCTCCTTCTGCACTCCAAATGTAGTTCTCTAGCTCAGCCATGGGTGTCTTCTTTAAAGCACTTACCACATTTCACAATTACAGTCATGCATTGCTTAACAACAGGGATATGTTTTAAGAAGTGCATCATTAGCAATTTCATCATGTTGTAAACATCATGGAGTGTTCTTACACAAACCTGGATGGTACAGCCTACTATACACCTAAGATACATGATACAGCCTATTGCTCCTAGGCTACAAACCTATTCAGCATGTTACCATACTGAATACTACCGGCAATGGAAACACAGTGGTAAGTACTTATGTATCTAAACATATCTAAACAAAAAAAGTACAGTAAAAATATGGCATAAGAGATTTTTTTAAAAAGGTATATTTTAATTAGGCACTTACCAGAAATGGAGCCTATAGGACTAGAAGTCAGGTCTGGGTGAGTCAATGAGTGAGTGAAGGCCTAAGACATTACTGTACTCTACTACAGACTTTATAAACACTGTATACTTAGGCTACATTAAACTTATAAAAATAAATTTTCATTCTTTAGTAATAACACTGGCTTACTGTAACCTTTCTACTTTACAAACTTTTTAATTTTTTAACTCTGACTCTCGTGATAACACAGCTTAAACACAAATACCTTGCACAGCTCTACTAAAATATTTTCTTTATATCCTTATTCCATAATCTTTTTGTATATTTAATTTTTTTTCCTTTTAAAACTTTTTTTGTTAAAAATTAAGACACAAACATACACATTAACCTAGGCCTACATAGGTTCAGGATCATCAAGACATCACTAGGTTATAATAATTTTTCAGCTCTATTACAACCTTAGGGGACCACTGTCATATATGCAGTCCATCACTAACTGAAACATCATTATGCAGTTCATGACTACATTTTATTTACTTATATGGTGATTTTTAAAAATCCCATTTACTCTATTAGAATATACGCTCAGTACTGTATTTACCTTACTCACCACTGAATCCCTACCAATTAGCATAGTTTCTGACACATGTAAACACAAAATTATATTTACTGACTGAATGGATAGTTACTCACATTCACAAAGAATTTATTTCGTTATCCTTATATTTAAGAAGTATCTGCATTATTTAAAAAAAACAAAAAACAAAAAACAGTGCCTTTTATCTGAGTGGGACCACAGAAGCCAAATTTGTACTTCATGATGCTGCTCTCTCAACAATAACTAATTAGATCAAGAGGGAATATCTGCTCTGAGTTGGTCTACATTTTCTCTCGTGGTATTTTCGGGACTGGGACTGACACTCTGGTGTCTCTCTGCGGGTCACTTTAACTGATTAACTAAGTAGTAGTGGTAGGTAACTATATTTGGTCATGTACATCCTTGAAAGTGCTAAAAAGTAAATCTACAAAGTGTAAAGAAGGAAGAGACATGTAGATAGAAGCAAGCATAAAAGATGGGAAGAGTATTACTTATGTTCCTAACAGCTTTACCTATGGCAAATTCCAGTTCTTCATGAAGCCAAGATGTTCTTTGTGATTTCAGGAGTTATCCCAATATCCTTCTACATTTCCATTTTCAGATAGGCTGAAATGGGTTTCTGGTAATTACAACTGGTATTTTTCTAACTAAACATATGCAGTTTATAAAAGAACATACAGAAGCAAAAATACAGCCCAGAAAGTGTGTCAAAACTGCAGGAGGGAAAAATGTTGAGTGATCTTCAAATTTTCAATAATTAGAGTCTAGTAATCAAAGGTATGATTATAAAGTGTTATATTTTTAGTGAAAAGATAAACACCATCAACAAATAAGAGTATGTCAAAACTAATATACTTTAAAATGAATAAATACTTCAGTAATTCCTCCAGCAAAACATTTGTCATCAATGGACAGTTAGTTCCAAAATTATTCAAAATACTACCTGCGAGGTGGCTGGTCCTAAGTACATTTTTAAAAGTAAAAAATTAACAATCCTTTGCATGAACTAATTGAAATAAATACTTCTTTAACCCAAAAGAAACAGGAAAAGAGAGCAAAATGTTGTGCAATATCTGGGATAAAAATGAACTTGAGAAGAGAGAAAGGATAGGAAACGATCACACCCAACTAGAATTCTATTATTCAGACATACAGGGAAGGAGATGTGACAAGCAAGAAGCCTGAGCCAATAAACTCCCTAAGAATCTCCTACAAGCCAATCACCTCAAAATGTCAATCAGTTCTGGTTACTCCTGCAGCCAACTATTCCTATTAATTAAAAAAAAAAAAATTGCTAATTGAGTAATCCGTGTTTTTGTCAGGAAGTTGAAATGGAAATGACAAAATCCTAGCAGTTTTATTTTATAGCACAATTCAAAGTATACATTATTTTCCAAGAGCAAATGAAAATGTCAAAAACATTCTTGCTGTAGATATTTAGTTGTTTTCTGCCAAATTAATGAAAGGAAAATATTGCACTTTGAATTGGTTAATTACCATGAATCCTTCTGCAAAGGGCTCCTGCTTGCAGAATTAAGCCAGCTTTAGTTGGCACACTGCCCTAATATTCATGGAGACTAGACTATAGGCTCCACTGTACTCAAGAGACATTTTAATTTTTGGCATCATTCATCAGCTTACAAATCATCAGTCCTAACTACTAACTACTATAGACATTCAACTGTCTGAAATAAACAGGGCAGAAAGCACCTGCATTTAATGGGGATGTACCACATTCTGCTTCTTTGAAATTTTAAGAGCTAGACTTAGAATACAGAATGAACAAGAATACCCTGATTTATATAGCTTCTAGAAACTAGAGCTGCTTTAACAAAAATCCTCTGGTAACAAAGCTACTCCAAGGAAATCCTCTAAGAAGGCGGCAACTTCACACAAGGGGGATCTTAGAGAAGTTATTTTTCTTCAGTACTAGGCCAGGGTTCATGGAGCTATTTCAGGTTTAGGTCTCTTAAGAGTCCGTACATAGACCTCGTTCCACCCTACTTCCTGGGATTTGAAGTTAAAAGGTGCTGATTTGCCTATTTCAAAACCACATTAAATAACCATTGCAGTATTCAAGCCTAATCCTATCTCTCCTTTCACCCTTCTTCATGTGATTCACTTACCTGGAGAAACTGCAAGACCTGAATGCCCTCTCTCTATGTGAGATGGCATATTAAATATATTTCCTTAAAATTGGGTAGGGAAATGCTTCTCAACTTTTTGAAAAATATATTCTACCAACCCTTCTATATTTTAGAATGGGTAGAGAAAGAATGGGTAGAGAGACAGAGATGAAAAAAACTAATTATGTATATATTTTCTTTTTCCTTTCCCTAAATAAAATGGAAAAAAGAAGATCTTGAATAAAGATAGAAACATACTGATAAACCTAAGAATACAAGCTGGCCATCTCCAAGATGTTCTCCATATGATCGTAAATAAGCATGTCAGGCTTCAGCGTGTCACTTCCTCAGAGTCTTGCATCCGGGAATGGGAAGAGTGAAGAAGCCAACGGTTGATCCTAAAAAAGGTCATTCAAAACCAACTATAATGTTCATATACTTTCACATTTAAGTATTATGGCAAATGCAAAATTAGCAAGCAGTGCTTTTTAGAACTGACAAAATAACCTGTACAAATCCTCAGTCAAAAATACTTAGATGACATTAGACTTCAGTCTTGAAGAACTTGATAGAGTAAGTCCATATCTATCTTTAAATAAATTGGAGTTAGGTCAAGAGGACAGCTGAGATGCTTAAAGGGTCTAGAAACCATGAAAAATATAGTGTAATAACAGAAACAAGGTAGAAAAAGAGAAAGAAAGAACAGATGGGATAAAGAACAAACGGCAAGATGACAAAAGGAACCATAGCAAAAATAATAGTAGTAAGTGCAAATGATCTAAACACTCCAATTAAAAATTAAAAGGCAGAGATTAATAGACTCCTATAAAAGCAAGACACAACAACATGCTGCCTTTGAGAAATACACATTAAATACAGACACATATAAGTTAAAAGCAAAAGGACAGAAAAAGATATACCACACTAATACCAGTCAAAAGAAATCTAGTGGCTATAGTAGTATCAGAAAGAAAGTTGATTTCAGAACAGAACTATTATCAGGAATACAGAGAATAATTTCATAATGATAAAGTATTCAATTCATCAAGACGACATAATAATTTTAAATGATTATGCACCAAATAACAGAGCTCAAAATATATGAATCAAAAACTGACAGAAACTAAGATTTATAACATTCTGGCCATAAAACAAGTCTCAAATTTAAAATGATTCAAGCTATAACAGTATGTTATCTGCTCACAATTGAACTAAATTAGAAAACAGTAACAGAAAGGTCTCTAGAATACCCCCAAATATTTTGGAACTAAGTATAAAACTTCTAAATAAACCAGAGGGTCAAAGAAGAAACAAAAACAGGGATTAGAAAGTATTTTAAACTGAATGAAATTTTTAAAAAAAACAAAAATTATAATAAGCCACTAAAACAGTACTTAGAGGGAAATTTATCCTACTAAATATCTATATCAGAAAATAAGAAAGGTCTTAACTTAATAGCCTCTGCTTCCACCTTGAGAAATCAGTGAAAGAGTAAATCAAGCCCCAAGAAATGAGAAGAGAGAAAGTAAGGATCATGGCCAAATTCACTGAAATAGAAAACAGAATAATAGAAAAAAAAAATCAGTGAAAACGAAATCTCATTCTTTGAAATGGTCAACAAAACTGATAAACCTCTAGACAGACTGATCTGAAATTAAAAGATACAAATTAGGAATTCCACAAAGGAGAGGTGGCATCATTACAGAATCTATAGATAATATGGGAATATTTTAACAACTTTATGCCAATAAGTTTGAGAATTTATAAGCAGAAGTAATCAATTCCTTGAAAGACTCAAATTACCTAATCTCACTCAAGAAGAAACAAATAATGTAATATACCTGTATCTATTAAAGAAATTGAATTTGTAATTTAAAACCCTTCCCACAAGAAAAACTCCAGGCCCAAACGACTTCTACCAAACTAAAGAAGAAACAATACTAACAATATTAACATGTTTGCCAAACATTGCAGAGGAGAGAATACGTCCCAACCTAGGCTATGAGACCAGCGTTACTTTAATACACACGGAGATATTACAAGAAAAGGAAACCACACACCAGTATTTCTCATGTACATAAATGTAAAAATCTTAAAAGGTTGAATCTAATATTCATGAAGTATAATACATCAGAACTACATAGAGTCAGTCTCAGGATCTGAAAGTTTGTTTAGGGCTTCAGATCACCTTAAATGTAATCTACCATACTAAGACACTAAAAAAGAAAAACTTAACAATCATCTAAATAGGCACCTGAAAGTATTTAACAAATTCTAACATTCATTTCCAATAAAAACTCTCAGCAAAGTAGCAATAAAAGAATTTTTTCCACCTACTAAAAGGCATCTATTAACAACTTGCAGTTAACATCATATTTAAACATGAAAAATTAAGTATCTCTTCTCTTTGATCGGGAACAAGACAGAAATGTCTGCTTTCATCACTTCTATTCAATACTGTGCTGGACATTCTAGCTAGTGCAATCAGCAAAATAAAAGAAATAAAAAGTATCCAGATTTTAAAGAAAGAAATAAAATTATATTCAGACAACATAATCATCTACACAGAAAGTTAGCATCTATAAAATCATTATAAGAACGAGTGAGTTTAACAGGGTTGCAAGATACAAAACCAATATTTAAATCAATTGTATATCTACCTACTAGTTATTAAAACTTAAAAGCTGCAATTAAAAAATAAATTTATAATAGCATCCACAAACACAAAATACTTAGGAATAAATCTGACAAAAGATGTGCAAGATCTATACACTGAAAACTACAAAAAATACTTCTGAGAGAAATTAGAGGGCTAAGAGGTATAACTTGTTCATGGGTTACATGACCCAATACTGTTAACATGTCAAGTCTTGCTAAATTCATTTAAAGATCTAATGCAATCCAAATCCCAAATCCCAATAGGCTTTTTCAGCAGAAATTAACAAGTTGATTCTAAAATTCATATGGAAATCCAAAGGACTTAGAATAGCAAAAACACCTTTGATAAAGAAAAAGTAAAAAGGAGAGCTACCACTACCTGATTTGAAGACTTACTGTAAGTGTGCAACAACCAAGCCAGTATGTTATTGGGTTAAAGACAAACAAACACACCAATGAAATAGAATACAGAATTTCAAAACTGATCCACATATAAACAGATAACCAATTTTCAAGAAAGATGCAAAGGCATTCAAGTAAAGAAAGAATAGTTTAACAAGTATTGTTGGAACAAATGGATATCCATATTTTCAAAAATGAACTTTGATCCACAGCTAACACCATATACAAAACTAACTAAAAATGAATTGCAGGATACAGGCTAACAACTCTGAAGTTGTTTTATATGTATACTGGGTTTGTACAACCAAGTAAATGGATGATGGAAGCCATGTTTCTCATTGTTGGAGAGAGACATTAACGATAATAAACCAAACTAAAAAGAATTACAGAGTATGAGATTAGAGTCAGACACACCAGTATGAATGCATTTTGTTTATATATATATACAAATAGACAGCTACAGAATTAATTTGAGAGAGAGTGAGAGAGATCCATGGGTTAGCACATTTACATGTTTCCTGGTTCTGCCTGCCAAGCAAACCTAGACATAGTGACACCCTGTGGCAACAACCAGCATATCCAGTGTCCAGGTCTTAATTTCTATATAATAAGCTCTAAAAACAAGAACCAAGGTTCCTCTGAGAAATGGATGATTCTGGAGCTGGGGCATAGAAAATAAAAGACTTGGGCATCTCGTAGTATCAAAAAATAAAATGTGCTCAACAAAAAAGATGGAGGGTAACAAGTTAAGGAGACACAGGAGCCAACCTAAGAGTTCCCAATGGCCAAAGCTGGAACGAGTAACAAAATAATGTACTATTTGAATGTAAAGTATGAAATATGAGGCCATACTGATAAATGATTGAAGAAATAAATGGGAGAGAAGAGATAAATTATTTTTATAGAAGAATTTCAAATAACTTATGTAAATACCCACACCTCTAGGAGATAGAACATAATTCCCTCCTCTATAAAACCCTCCCCTCCTCGGGCATAGGCTACGTGACTTGCTCCCAAAAAACAGAATATAGAAAGAGTAAAAAGAATGAACTTTACCGGCCTGGCATGGTGGCTCACGCCTGAATCCCAGCACTTTGGGTGGCCCAGGAGAGCAGATCACCTGAGGTCAGGAGTTCGAGACCAACCTGGTCAACATGGTGAAACCCCGTTTCTACTAAAAATACAAAAATTAATCAGGCGTGGTAGCACGCACCTGTAATCTCAGCTACTTGGGAGGCTGAGGCAGGAGAAACGCTTGAACCCAGGAGACAGAGGTTGCAGTGAGCTGAGATCACGCCATTGCACTCCAGCCTAGGCAACAAGAGCGAGACTCGGTCTCAAAAAAAAAAAAAGAATGAACTTTACCATAGAGTAACCTGGCTAATATTACCTTAGTCAGGTAATCAAGGTTAAGCAACACCAATGATAAAGGTATGTTGTTATCATATGATGTGATGAAAAAGGCACTTCTCCCAAAAAAAAATCCAAACCCCTGTGTAATCAAGAAAAAAATATCGAACAAACCAAAATTTAAGGATACTCTACAAAATATCTGGTCAGTACTGCTCAAAACTGTCAAGGTCATGAAAAATAAGGGAAGACAGAAAAGTCATCAAGGATCAGAGCTAAGGAGACACAAAAACTAAACAAAATGTAGAAACCTGGAACAGAAACAGATATTGGTGGAAAAACTGATGAAATCCAAATAAAGTCTGAAATATAGCCAACAGTAATGTACCCTCTAGTTGCCTAGTTATAACAAATATATCATGGTTATTTAAGACGCTTACAAAGGGAGAAAATGAATGGGGGTATATGCGAACCTCTGTACTACCTCTGCAACTTTTCTGCAAATCTAAAATTATTCTAAAGTAAAAAGTTTATTATAAAAATGGATTATAGACCTAAGTGTAAAAAATAAAAACATAAAGCTTCCGGAAGAAGACATAAAAATATTTTTGGCATTGATTTTGGCAAAATTTATTAGTTATAATGCTAATAGCACAATCCATAAAAGATAAATTAGACTTAATCAAAAGTAAAATTTTGGGCTCTTTGAAAGACACTGTACAGGAAGGAAAAGAAAAAGCAGGCGAGGCTCTGCAAACATAATCGTCTTACATCTATAATGTAAAGAACTCGCAAAACTCAAAATAAACAACCCGATTAAAAGTGAGCAAAAGATTTGGACAGTCACTCAAGAAGACATAAAGTGGCAAATGTGCACAAATTAAGAAGGTATAAATTAATACCACAGAAAGAAACCACTACACATCTATTAGAATGGCTAACATTTTATTTTCTTCAACTTTTAAGTTTAGGAGTACATGTGCAAGATGTGCAGGTTTGTTAAATAGGTAAATGTGTGTCATGATGGTTTGCTGCACAGATCATCCCATCACCTAGGTATTAAGCCCAGCATCCATTAGCTATTCTTCCTGATGCCCTGCCTCTCACCACCAACCCTCTCCAAAAGGCCCCAGTGAATGCTGTTACCCTCCATGTGTCCATGTGTTATCATCATTCAGCTCCCACCTATAAGGGAGAACACGTGGTGTTTGGTTTTCTGTTCCTGTGTTAGCTTGCTGAGGATAATGACTTCCAACTCCATCCACGTCCCTGTAAAGGACATGATCTCACTCCTTTTTATGTCTGCATAATATTCCATGGTGTATATGTACCACATTTTCTTTATCCAGTCTATCATTGATGGGCATTTGGGTTGATTCCATGGCTTTGCTATTTTGAATAGAGCTGCAATAAACATACACATGCATGTATCTTTATAAAAGAATGATTTACATTCTCTTGACTATATACCCAGTAGTGGGGTTGCTGAGTCAAATGGTATTTCTGCCTCTAAGTCTTTGAGGGATAGTCACAATTGTCTTCCACAATGGTTGAACTAATTTACACTCCCAATCATGTAAAAGTATTCCTTTTACTCTGTAACCTTGCCAGCAGCTGTTTTTTGACTTGTTAATAACAGAATGTCTAAAATTTTAAAAATTGACTACATCAACTGTTGGTAAGGATGTAGAGAAATTGGAATTCCCAACAATGCTGTTTGGAATCTAAAACACGGCAACCAGTCTGTATAACAGTTTGGGAGTTTCTTAAAAATTGAAATACATACCTACCATATCACCCAAGCAATTCTACTCCTAGGGATTTATCCAAAAGAAAGCATTTTTCCAAAATCATGTACACCAACAGTCAGAAGAGCTTTAATCATAACAATCAATAAATAGACATAACTCAATTATCTACCAACAGGTGAATATATAAACTCATTGTGGTGTATCTATGTGATGAAATACTACTCATCAATAAAAAGGAATGAACTGCTATTATAGACAACAATATAGATGAATTTCAAAATAATTATGCTAACTGAAAGAAGTCACACAGAAAGAATGCACGCTGTATTATTTTATTATTATAAAGTTCTGGAAAATGTAAACTAATACATAGTGACTGAAAACAGAAGACAAATTGCAAGGGTAGGGAGGGACAGAGTTTGGTGGGGCAGGGAGAGTCAAGAGAAAGAGAATAGGGACACGGAAACTTCTGGGGTGACAGTATATACACTATCTTGATTGTAGTGTTAGTTTTCACAGCCATATACTACATCAGAACTTACCAAATTACACACTTTAACCATATGCTGTTTATTGTATGCCAAATATACCACAACAAAGTTGTTTTTCACAAAATCATGACTGGCAAAACTGGGAATACACTAAACCCAGAAATGATGAAGCCTCAAAAAAGGAATCCTGGCATTTGCCAAACAGCTGATGGCAGAGCAAGTAAAATGCTGATTAGATTTGGTCTGTGTGGTTTCAGGAGAGAATCAGTACCCACAGAGGAGAAATTAAAACGAAGCTGTATCAGCTACACCAATGGAATATACTGACAATTGAAGCTGTCTGAACATAGAATGGACTGCCTTGTAAGATAAAGCTCTCTCTCAGTCACAGAAAGAGTTGAAGCAGAAACTCAAATGATCACTTTGTTAGGTGAGGGTCTAGGATAAACTTCCATGTGGGACAGGAGACAGACAGAACTTCCTGATCTTTAATGCCAGTCATCAGGAAATCAAAACAAACAGTTTGTACTTGGGGAGAAATATATTTAATCACATTCATCAAACTTTAAAGCCACCAATACCCAACATTTTGAATGATTTAAAGTATTTGGGACCCTGTGGGTTAATGAATGCGCTTGTCAATGTTCAACTGAGTTATCTTTCACGTAGGGAAAGCAACAAAGAAATCTTCAAAGATAAAGTAGTTTTCTAATGTGTATTTGTCTTTCTGTTTGTGTTTTTCATATAGTAAGTTATTACAAATTTATTCAGAGAAGGGAGCATTTATAATGTTTACTATGCAATTTTAAGCAGTTAAGAGTTCAATACATAATATTAATAGCCACTACTTACTGAATATTTATCATAGGCCTAGAAATTTAAGCAAAACATCTTGAACACATGAACTTAACAATACTTCGAGATAGCTATTTTTCCTATTTTACAGATGAAATGTCTCAGGGTGAGTGAAGTTAAGGGGATCTGCAGGTTGAGGATCTGAAGTCAAGCCCATCTGGCTTCATAATCCAATCTTACAAAATCACTCCTAGTTCACTGAAGAAATAAGGGCCATCTGATGATCACTGCGTACAGACTCTTTCTTCATTCTCCAAATATTTCCTATATTCCCACCCAATTTATTTTTTAAAAATACAAATTTTCTCATGCTATGCATCCAACTTTGATGGCTTTTGTGCCTTATAATTCGTTAGAGGCAAAGTGTAAATTTGTCAACATGGTGGATAGATCTTCCCACCTACTTTTCCAGTATCATTTCCTGTTATTTCTCCTGTATTCTAGACATAATAAGATCTTTCAAAGTCCTTTAAAAATGCAATGCATTTGTACTTGCTGTTCTCACTTTTCTGCATGCCCTGATTTCTGGCCTTGTGAATGAACTTTTATCTTTTCAGAATCAGTTTAAATATTGTTTCCTTTGGTGAAGTCTTCTTTAACATTCCAGGCACATTTAGATGTACCTTCTTTTACATGTACACCACTCTATTCATACTGGTATTATTTATTTGTAGGTTTGTTTCCTGTAAAAACATCTCCTCAAAGACAGTTACTCATCCCTATATCTCCAGCGCCCAAGTCCAATGCCTGATATATGAGAACAGTTCAATAAATGTTGATTGACTGAATGGATAGATGATGGACAGGTGAATGAGTAAACAAACTGATACACAAACTAGTGTTTGAGATTAAGGGGTTACTGGAGGAGTATATAAAAGAAATAGTACTTACATAGGACAGAGGTATACAAGTTGCCATAATTATAATATAGAACTATACTTTATTAATTTATATTATTTCATCCTAAATGAAGTCTTCATTGAAGCAACTATTACTATCTGTCCTACTTGTGTGATCCTATTAAAAGAGTTTATTTAGTCAAAGGTACAGGTATTATATAATTTGATGCAAAAACTAATTCTCAAGAATGTAAAATGGTTGGAAACCAGGAGATCTGTGAAATACTCTGATTACTTGTCAAGGAGAAAGCCAGAGGAATAACCTTTCTGTGACCTCCTCCCACAAACAAAACTATTCAGAGATTTTACCATTTCAAGATGTAACCTTGTTTAGTGCAGTCCTTCTGCAGATAATGAGACTTACAAAAAAAAAAAAAACATACATACAACTCTCACCATTTAAAATTTCAGACTCCTTTCCCTCTCCATTCTTTATGATTTTCAATTAAAATATTTTTATGCCTGATCAATATGTTCGATTAGTTTCCTAAAATCAATCTTAATAAATTGGGGTAATGTATGATACATTTTGGTTTTAGGGGCTTCTTTTATCATCTATTCTCTCACACAGACTTAAAATGGAAATAATTTGGGTTCTTGCTGGACAATGCTGTTTTATGTTAAAATCAGGCTAAAACTAATTCTTTTTTAAAAATGCAAAATAAGATGGAACTTTAAAAAAGTCAAGAAGCTTTGAGAACAATCCTCAGCTAATGGAAAAATTATTTTAATTACATGAAAAATGTTCTAAAGCAATCTTCTGGGGGAAAACAAAGCATTACTTATTCGTTGAGGAAAATGCCTTCTCTAAAGAAGTGTTCACATGTCAGAAGCCCTTAGTCTATGAAATTAATGCCTTATACATGTAGGTTAAAAAAAATTCACACCTTGATAATTTTCTCCTAACATGCTGCCTCATTATAGCAATAACATTTTGATTTACGCTAAAAAGCATTCCTTTCTGAAGAATTAAAATGTCTTTTAAAAAACACACAGAAAAAAAAAACTGAAGTGCTCTATAAAGTACTCAGTCAATAACAGTGGACTTCACCTCAGAAGGACAAAAGCAGCAGCAATTTTAAACTCCATTAGGTATACTCATTTTTTTCTGAAACATGATAGTAACACGGAAATAATAACTGAATGATTTTAGAGCCCAGCAATGCAAAAGTTGACAAATGAAAAATGAAAAGACAAAAATAAAAACTTTGGGTTAAGACATCCATTAAACAAAAGAAGACTATTTCTCAAAAGCTGATATAATTTTCTCAGGTTAACCAGAGAACACAGGATATACAATTTGTTTTGATTTTTTCTTTTACTATTTTCATCTTTGTTCTTGCTCCTTTTATAAATATACAGGTTAACAAAAGGAGGTAACCGATTTCTTATCACATTGTCATCTTTCAAGGGAAACATTTCAGTTCATTCAACATTTGGTTTCATTAAGCATTTTTTTGTGTCTCCTGCATGAAGGGATAATAGCCTATAAAATGAAAGGATACCATGCATGAATTAAGAAAGAAGCATTCATAAGAGAATCAAAATCTAATTAGATAAACACACTTCCCTACAGGTGGATATGAATTCAAAAGTCTCTGAAATCTCATATTTAAAGGCTAGCAGTGCTTTTTTAATTATGCTAAAAGTCCCTTGTCTGCTTGATCTCTCATGAACAATTTTAATCAGGCAAGCCTAATATACTCCGTCTCACAGACAACTTAACAGAGCTTTCAACTATGAGCTAATGGGAAGACAAGGAATCACAAGCATTTTTATTAAAAGGGAAAAATGGCCAGCCTAGAGATTTGGCCAGCAATAAAGCAAGATTAAATCATGCTTTTCCCTCACTTAACCTACTTAACTTCAAGAACTACAGACATGTAATTAATTTGCTCTTGAGATTTACTCTGTAAACATAAACACATGATTTTTAAAAAATTACATTCTTACAATTCACAGGGGTTTTAGTTATTTTTTTTTCCCACTCACAAATGGACTAATATACTAACAATCCTTTTGCCAGAGTCTAAGAGTAATCTCTTAAAAACGATCCTTTCCAAAAAAGGAGAGTCAAAAATCATTCTCTACAGTTGGTAGGGATCTTGACAAAGGATCCTGTTCAAAGTTCCCTTTCGACCTTTGCATCCCCAAATCCATTTGCTACATCAGCTGTATCACCAAGAGTCCTCTGTCCATTCAGAGGCCCTCCCACAATACAGCAGTTTATTATAATCCACGTATTTATTTTTCTTCTTTAACAAAAAAAATAGAGAACGGTCTCACTCTGTCACCCAGGCTAGACTGCAGTGGCACCATCACAGCTTGAATTGCAGCCTCAAATTCCTTCCTAGTCCCAAGTGATCCTCCCGCCTCAGCCTCCCAAGTAGCTAGGACTACAGATGCATTCTACCACATCTGGCCAATTCTTCAAATTTTTTGTAAGGAAAGAGTCTTGCTATGTTGCCCAGGCTGGTCTCAAACGTCTGGCCTCAAGTGATCTTTCCACCTTGACCTCCCAAAGCACTGGGTTTGCAGGTGTAAGCCACTGCACCCAGCCATAACCCACATTTTTAAACTGCAATAAACTACCTAAATCTAAACGTAATAATTTTAAACTCTTTTCTTTTAACCAATTCAACCCAGAAAACTCCAAAGAAGTACTGATGGGTGACCTAGGCCCTAAAAATCTGCACCTATGCAACACCTAGTTGATTCTATTATCTTTATCCCCAAACTACTTCAAAATTAAAAATGAGGCCCTTTGAGTTTACCCCCAATTAGTTGCTGTGTGATTTGCAGCATGTTCTCAACCCCCTTTGTACCTCATTTTCTCCATCTGTCAAATTGTTACTAATAATACCCTCCCTCAAAGAATAGAGGTAAGAATTAAATGATATCATATTAATACATAGAAGAGCAACACCTAGCATACTGTAGACACTTAATTTCCTTCTGTCGTGTCCAAGATCATTGTTTCTAGGCTCTTCAAGTGTGGGCCTCAACATTTCAAAATTATTTCCCCATCTCTACACTCAGTTCCATCCCTCTTGAGGATTCCCAGCTATTTTCATCCTAGAGCTCTTGGAGCTTCTCTGCCTCGCACAGTTTTTCTATGCACTGGTCATGTTTGCTTATTTATTAGAGACAGTTTCATTTACCCTTGCCTCAGTTTTTACCTGCCTGGTTCTTTTCCTTATTGGTGCTGTGCTTCTTCACTAATTACAACTGTACACTATCGGTTTATTTGACACTTTTCTATTCACATTGATTTAAAAGACTATTCTTCACAGTTAAACTAAGATATGGAAAACTGGCCAGGCACAGTGCCCCACACCTGTAATCCCAGCAACTGGGGAGGCCAAGGAGCTCCTAAGCTCAGGAGTTCAAGACCAGCATGGGCAATATGGCAAGACCCTGTCTTTGCTAAAAAGGAAAAAAATTAGCAGGTGTGGAAGTGCATATCTGTAGTACCAGTCACTCCAGAGGCTGAGGGAGGAGGATCGTTTGAGCCCAAGAGATTGAAGCTACAATTACTGAGGCTGCAGTGAGCTATTATCATACCACTGCACTCTAGCCTAGGCAACTGAGCGAGACCCTGTCTCAAGAAAAAAAAAAGAAACCTAAGACAGAGAAAATTAAAATAGTTTAGGACAAATAGTGATCATTGTAGCCCAGGATAAAAACATTTGGTTAATTCTTTGAAAATGATTTTGGTTTTTATAGTTTATGCACTCACCTATCAGATCCTATGATTCTACTGACCTGGTTGCTTGATGGGCTGTAAAATTCAACTTGTTTATTGAAATGGTAGATGCTAAAGAGAATATTTGCCTGGCAAGGCAGAGAAAAAAATAAAATTAAAATATAAGCTTCAAAAAGGTTCATCAGTACTACTAAGATTGCAATCACACACATACAAATAAATCCCTTTAAAACCTCTAAAAATGAGATGTTTGATCTATGTGAAAATACCCCAGATTAAGAAAATCTCAATTAGATTAAGAAAATATCAATTCTGGTGTCAGAAAGACGAAATACATAAGAGGGAATGTCTGTTTAAAACAACATAAAACATAGTTAAAATGTATTTTAACTGTGCTGAGAAGTCATTTTTTTCTTTTTTTTAACTATTTTTTTGTTTTTCTCTTTCCTTAACAAAAGATTCTCCCCAATCATCTGTTCAACATACAAATTTGAAATGTTTGGTGATACAAAAGAAAGTACTATTATTTCTTTTAAAAAGAACATTTTTTAAAATCTTAGATGTCTGAAGGTGGAAGAAAGTGTTATTCTTTTACATAAATATGAATTACGTGTCTTTCATAGACTACATGCTTGTTAATTTTCCTAATGGAGTTTAAAGTCTTTCCAATAATCCAGAGTTAATCTCAACCTGCTTCAGATGACCACGTTTTGAAGTTTTGCCTCAAGTTTTTTGGTCAAGGACACACACAAAAAAAATCAAATCAAGTGATATCAAGTACAGAATTTTTTTTAAAGAGTAGCAGAAAAGAGTAATAAGAATTCTTAGAATTTTCCCTTAAAAATCCTAGGATCATTTCATTCAATTCACTCATGCAAATTTTACAGTCCAGTGAAATTAAATAAATTATTACAATGCCTAAATTTAGTACTACCTGGGAAAATGGCTAAAACTTCCTTTTCTATTCAATATTTGGTTTTAAAAGAGCTGCAATTACAACTGGCACCCAGATCTTAGTTCCCAACACTATTTTCCAGTAAAAAGAATCAGAATTCCATGGAAAAAGAGCTGAATCTAGGAGTGAAGCAGGAAATATAAAAGGCAAATCTGGAGCATCCTGTAGTGTAGGAAAGTGAAGAAGTGCTCAAAAAAGAAAACAAAAATAAAACACAATGATGAAAGTGTGTTAAAGAGATACAGAAGCCCATTAAAAGAGCTCTCAATGGCCAAAGCTGGAACAATTTGAGCAATAAAACTGTAGTACTGGATTATAACCCAAAAATGATATAATCCATGAGCCATATTTATGTATGTAAATGATTGAGGCTGGGGATGGTGACTCACACCAGCAATCTCAGAACTTTGGGAACCTGAAGTGGGAAGTTCGCTTGAGCCCAGGAGTTCAAGATCAGCCTAGGTAACATGGTGAAACCCATCTCTCAAAAATTACAAATATTAGCAGGGCATGGTGGTGTGTCTGTAGTCCCAGCTACTTAGGAGGCTGAGGTAGGGGGATGGCTTGAGCCCAGGAGGTCTAGGCTGCAGTGAGCTACAATTACAACACCGCACTCTAGCCTGGGCAACAAAGAGAGCCTCAAAAAGATAATAAATAAGTTTTGACTGAAAAAATAAACAGAATGAGAGACATATCTCTTGTGTAGAAGCATTCCAAATAATTTACTTAGCCCTCATGAAAGTGGAACATAATCTTCCACTCCTTATGTGTGGGCTGCATATAGTGACTTCCTTCCAGAGTAACTTCATAGTGGAGAAACCTATTAATAATAGGGGAAACTGGGTGTAGTGTACATGGGAACTCCGTTTAATATCTTTACATGCTTTCTGTAAATCTAAATTTATTCTAAAATAAAAAAATGTATTTTAAAAGTTATTTTGGTTTTTTTTTTTTTAAATATCTGCTACTGACTTTGGTTATCTGAAGTTTGCTACTTAGCTTACCAGTAGAAACCCTTAGTCAATTTTGGAATTGTACAATTTCAATTGTACAACTCTTTGTTACACTCTCAAATCTGCAAGTCACTTGTGCTGAAATAGAATTGGAAAAATGAGAAGCATATTTCTGCATCTGAGTGTGCTCCACCTGCAACTATCTACATGACTTAAATAACCAATTTTCTCATCTATGAAACAAGGCAAACCTGCTGCAAGGGCTTTCTGTTACCCCTATGGGGACGGTGGGTAACGCTGATGCCCTATCTGACACTCCCATCACTGAAAGTGTGTCATCTGCATCCTTCTCCAGCCTTCTCTAGCTTGGCCCACTCAGATGTCAATCTGGTACAAGATCTGGCTCTTTTAGTTTTCTTAAGAATTGATGTTCAAATGTCATTTTATAAAAAACCAACTACTGGCCAGGTACAGTGGCTCAAGCCTCTAATCTCAGTGCTTTGGGAGGCCAAGGCAGGAGAATTGCTTGACACTAGGAGTTCGAGTCCAGCTTGGGCAACATAGGGAGACACCAGCTCTATAAAATAATAAAAATAATAGCTGGGCCTGGTGGCACATGCTTGCTAGTCCCAGTTACCACAGAGGCTGAGGCAGGAAGATTGCTTGAGCTCAAGAGTTTGGCACTGCAGTGAACTATGATTGTGCCACTGTACTCCAGCCTGGGCAAAAAAAATAAAAATAAAAATAAATTCATGTTTACACCATATTTGGAAGAATAACCATAATTTAGGTACAATGGTTGCTTCTGTGTGGGGGAATAGGAGGCTGGTGTGGGAAAAAGACATACTTTACACTCCATAGACACTCTGGCTATCTGAATTATTTCTTACTATGTGTATGCATTAGCTATTTAAAAACTTATTATAAAAGCAACAAGAAATCCACTATTACTCAGGGAATACTACAGGTTTCTGATTTCAACCTTTCTATCTGCTATCTGTGTATTATCTCTTTTTAATATAGTACCATAGACAGTAGTATGGCTCCAGGAGATTAGACTAAAATGATTTCAATCAAGTTCTTTTGTACCAAATCAGCTGTTTCAAAATAGCATAGCAGTCTTGGAATCAAAAGTGACTTAGGATGGAACATAGCCCTTTCTACTTACTAATTATTTAACCTCACTAAATCCGAGCTTCTTCATCTGCAAAACAGGAATAACAGTACCCACATCCCATAAGACTGTTGGAAAGATTAAATAAAAACACATGTAAATTTCTTAGCCTAGTGACAGGCACATCTATTATGGTCATTATCAGTATAAATGGAAGTCTGCGGAGGAGATCTGATTTATCACTCTGTCATGTCTTCTACTCAGCAATGGATCCAGAAGCAACTCCCAAGTGTAAACACCCACCAAATGCAATTGACTTTCAGCAATTATTATTCCTAGTTCATTAGGGAACTAAATACTTATCAGTAACTAACTAAAATGAACAGTATTTCTTCTGCGTAGAAATGCCCCAAATCCTAAGACACATGCAGAAGTCACACCTACTTAGAATTGAATAATTCCGTCTGGGCACGATGGTTCATGCCTGTAACGCTGGCAATGCCAGAACTTTGGGAGGCCAAGGAGGGTGGGTCACTTGAGGCCAGGAGTTCGAGACCGGCCTGGTCAACATGGTGAAACCCTGTCTCTACTAAAAATACAAAAATTAGCCAGGCATGGTGGCACATGCCTATAATCCCCGCTACTTGGGAGGCTGAGGCATGAGAATTACTTGAACCCAGAAGGCAGAAGTTGCAGTGAGCCAAGATGGTGCCACTGCACTCCAGCCTGAGCACCAAGGCAAGACCCTGCCTCCAAAAAAAGAAAAAAAAAGAAAAAAAAGTACTTCTAATGAACAATAAAGCAACAAAAAATTTAAGAACAGTGACATAAAACATGTTTAATTGTACAGAGTGCTACTGTTGAAATTGTCTTTGGCATTATCCCAGAAGATGGCATAAATTTAGATGTTTTAAATATTTTAAATATATTTTTAAATATACCCCAGCCTTTTGCCTTAGTTCACTGTAAAAAAAGGTATGTCCACATTTAAATTGGGCATCGGTTTTTGAGACTAGTGATAAGATACATAAATAATTTTAGTAAAAATACAGGTTGGAGTAGTACATATAAATATATTAGCTGTTTAAATGGATATGTGAGTAGATTTTGTGTGCAAAAATATGTGAATAATTAATGTTACCTACACGCACTCTTTGCTATGAATTAGGAATGTCATTCCTTTCCTGACTCAAGAAAGTAGCTAAACAGTATATTTTACCCTGATTTCTATTTTATCTTGGGTTGTAAAATAAACCATTTCAAAAACTAAAGGTATATTTCTAGTCATAGGATCTGTATTTGCATAGCTTCCCACAAAAACATACATACACACAGGCAACACTCAAAATACATGTATATCTCTATGTACTTGAATGTAACTTCAGATATGTATGTTCTACCTTACCAAAAGATAAATTGAGAATTTTTTAATACTTTCTAATTCTTTGCTTTAGATTTTGCTACAAGATTCCTTAAATTGCCTCTTACATCTGAGATAACATATAAGAGAAAGACCATGTGTAAAACTGATTTAAAATCACATCAAGCTACTTGGTTGCCACTAGAAAGCCAAAAAGCATGGACCTGCTATAAATGTTTAGGCTGTCCTTGTTAGTAAATGCTCCAAAGCAACTGAGAAGAGATAGGGAAATCTGAAACTACAACGATAAAAATCTTAAAGAATCATCTATTCCAACTAGTTAAGACTAGGAACCACTGAAGAAATCCCATTTTATGACTAGGCTAACCTGTCCAATAATGGCCATTATTGACTATTTTTTCCAGACAAATCTTTCATTTTATATAATGTTTCACAGTTTATAAGCCATTCACATATGTATCAAATCATCTAATCTCAACAAAACCTTTGAGAAAAATGTGGTACAATTAAATCAGGGACACAGAAATAATGTGATTTACACAAGGCCACTAAACTATGAGTGGTAAAACTGAGATGCATACCCAAGGCTCCTGCCCCTAAATGTATCTTCATTGTCTCCCACCTCATCTTCAGAACTGAATTCCACTTTCCCCGATAGGTCCTATTTCTTGCAGCACAATGCCCCCTCGTCCACCCAACTGGAGTTCTTCCTTAGGTGTTTTACTAAATGCTCTCTAGTCAATTCCCCACACTGCAGCCAGAAATATCTTCCCAAATTTAAATCAGGTAGTCTTCTATGTAAGACCAGCAAATGTTTCTCACTATTTCTACATAAGGAATAGACTTCTTTACCAAGGTCTTTACAGGCTAAGTGGCCTCATCCCTTCCTACCATCTCAGGTTGAGAGCAGATTCTGTGCACATCAGATAGGCTGTTTTTCTTACGCACCATGCTTACTCACCCTAGATCCTTCTCCACCTCTTTTCACCTAGTCAATGCATATTCTTTCTTACTTCAGGCAAGCCTTCCCTTCCCTTACTAAGTAAATCAAATGCTCCTACTATATACTCTTTTTCATGACACTGTATACTTCTACTTCACTGAAGTTACCATAGTTGCAATTTACATTTACTCATGTAATTACTTGGTTAATGTCTGCCTTTTCCATCAGACTGTGAGTGCCATAAAGAGTAAAAAGGAGGTCAGTTTTTCTGTTTTTAGTCACTATTATATCCCCAGTGCTTGGCACAATTTTCAGCCTGCTAATAGATAACATGATTTAAAAGCTGAGCAAATATAAAACTAGGTTAATTCTTTCAGCCTTAAATATCTGAAAATAGTTATTATTCTAATAATTTCTCTACACTACACACACAAAAGTTATGTTAGAAAACCATTCTGATTCTTCGTAATTTTTTTATAATAAAATTCAACAGCCCTTCATGCTAAAAACGCTCAATAAATTAGGTATTGATGGAACGTATCTCAAAATAATAAGAGCTATTTATGACAAACCCACAGCCAA